>NC_068455.1:73543358-73595858 GCF_023373465.1 Oncorhynchus keta | reverse complement strand
CTCTTTTCAAAACTATAAATAAAATACTTACAAAAAGACATTGCTGTTTCTGCTTACGAGTTTTGTTAAAGTAACTAGACTCAAAAAGTTACAAGTAAATAAAAAGAGAATGGAATGCGTCTTAAAAGACGTTTGTTTCTTTCTGAGAAAAGTTTGCAGTTACCACGGAAACCAAAGAGCACCTGCCGACAGAAGTTTATATTAACTGAAAAAGCTAAGGAGAGAGAAAAAAAACAAGTGTTTTATATATAAAATCACACACACACACACACACACACAGTAGTACCCTACGGATTGCATCAAAGGATAGAGAGACAAAGTTATTATTTTTTTACCTTTATTTAACTAGGCAAGTCAGTTAAGAACAAATTCTTATTTTCAAAGACGGCCTAGGAACAGTGGGTTAACTGCCTGTTCAGGGGCAGAACGACAGATTTGTACCTTGTCAGCTCGGGTAGGATAGCTCGGGTAGGATAGCTCGGGTAGGATAGCTCGGGTAGGATAGCTTAATGACAGAGGGGGTGAGAGCTAACAGATGTCACTGAGAAACGGTTAGGGTTAAAGAGCCGAATCCATTCAGTCGACCGGTCGAATGTCTGGACAATAGGCTGTTTGGTCGACCGAGATTTCTTCAGTCGAGCAATAGCAAAAAAATATATAATTTCCTGTCTGAGTGGACTAATCGCTTGTGGAGGCGATGGGGAAGGCAGTCCATCACTGAGACTGAGACTGAAATTGTACACTGAACAAAAATAAACATGCAACAAATTAAAAGATTTTACCGAGGTATATCTCATATATGGAATTCAGTTAAAAGGCCCTAATCTATGGATTTCACATGACTGGGAATAGAGCTATGCATCAGTTGGTTACAGATACCTTGGGCGTGAATCAGAAAACCAGTCAGTACGTGGCGTGACCACCATTTGCCTCACGCAGGGTGACAAATCTCCTTCACATAGCGTTGATCAGGCTGTTGATTGCGGCCTGTTGTCCCACTCCTCTTCAATGGCTGTGTGAAGTTGCTGGATATTGGCGGGAACTGGAACAGTCGGTCATACACGTCGATCCAGAGCATCCCAAACATGCTCAACGGGTGACAGTAGCAGTTAAAATTTTGGACACCTACTCATTCAAGGGTAAAAAAAAATGTTTTACTATCTTCTACATTGTAGAATAATAGTGAATACATCAAAACTATTAAATAACACATATGGAATTATGTAGTAACCAAAAAAAAGTTACAATATTTTATATGTCAGATTCTAGGGTAGCCACCCTTTGCCTTGATGACAGCTTTACACACTCTTGGCATTCTCTCAACCAGCTTCACAATGCTTTTCCAAGTCTTGAAGGAGTTTGCACATTTGCTGAGCACTTGTTGGCTGCTATTCCTTCAGTCTGCGGTCCAACTCATCACAAACTATCTCAATTGGGTTGAGGTTGGGGGAATGTGGAGGCCAGGTCATCTGATGCAGCACTCCATCACTCTCCTTCTCGGTAAAATAGCCCTTACACAGCCTGGAGGTGTTGGGTCATTATCCTGTTGAAAAACAAATGATAGCCCCACTAAGCGCAAACCAGATGGCGTATCGCTGCAGAATGCTGTGGTAACCATGCTGGTTAAGTGCGCCTTGAATTCTAAATAATTCACTGACAGAGTCACCGGCAAAGCACCCCCACACCTCCTCCTCCATGCTTCACGGTGGGAACCACAAGTGGAGATCCCTTCACCTACTCTACATCACAAAGACACGGCGGTTGGAACCAAAAATCTCAAATTTGGACTCATCAGACCAAAGGACAGATTTCCACCAGTCTAATGTCCGTTGCTCCTGCTTCTTGGCCCAAGCAAGTCTTCTTCTTATTGGTGTCCTTTAGTAGTGTTTTTTTTTTGCAGCAATTCAATCATGAAACCCAGATTCACAGTCTCCTCTGAACAGTTGATGTTGAGATGTGTCTGTTACTTTACTCTGTGAAGCATTTATTTGGGCTGCAAGCTGAAGTGCACTTAACTCTAATGAACTTATCCTCTGCAGCAGAGGTAACTCTGGGTCATCCTTTCCTGTGGTGGTCCTCATGAGAGAGACAGTTACATCATAGTGATTGATTGTTTTTGCGACTGCACTTGAAGAAACTTAAGTTATCGAAATGTTCTGCAATGACTGACCTTCATGTCTCGAAGTAATGATGGACTGTTGTTTCTCTTTGCTTATTTGAGCTGTTCTTGCCATAATATGGACTTGGTCTTTTACCAAATAGGGCCATCTTCTGTATACCACCCCTACCTTGTTACAACACAACTGATTGGTGCAAAAGCATTAACCGTTCAATGTAGTTTGTTTGCCGGGCGGTGCGACAGTGTGTGTGTGTGTGTGTGTGTGTGTGTGTGTGTGTGTGTGTGTGTGTGTGTGTGTGTGTGTGTGTGTGTGTGTGTGATAGTGAAGGGGGGGCGGGTAATGGTGTTGCCACTGTGGCAGAACTACCGATGACCTGTACGATGACAACCCAGATGTTGGTGTACGAATCTGTACGACAGGGTCGATGATGCAGCCACAATGACTCACTGTTAGTGACGCTGATCTAAACTCTTACACACACACACACACACCTCTATCGATTAGTAACGGATGTTTACTCCAGATGAAAAATACCATGCATTTCCCCAGAAGGCAGAAAGGAAAGAGGGAGGGAGAGAAGAGAGCTGGTCAGTGGTGTGAGTCAGACACCTATAAAAGCTATTATTACCACACAGGGCCAATATGCTAAACAAGAACGAGGGGTTGACAATCCATTCTAGAACGAGGGGTTCACAATCCCATTCTAGAACGAGGGGTTGACAATCCATTCTAGAACGAGGGGTTCACAATCCCATTCTAGAACGAGGGGTTCACAATCCATTCTAGAACGAGGGGTTCACAATCCCATTCTAGAACGAGGGGTTCACAATCCCATTCTAGAACGAGGGGTTCACAATCCCATTCTAGAACGAGGGGTTCACAATCCCATTCTAGAACGAGGGGTTCACAATCCCATTCTAGAACGAGGGGTTCACAATCCCATTCTAGAACGAGGGGTTCACAATCCCATTCTAGAACGAGGGGTTCACAATCTATTCTAGAACGAGGGGTTCACAATCCCATTCTAGAATGAGGGGTTCACAATCCCATTCTAGAATGAGGGGTTCACAATCCCATTCTAGAACGAGGGGTTCACAATCTATTCTAGAACGAGGGGTTCACAATCCATTCTAGAACGAGGGGTTCACAATCCCATTCTAGAACGAGGGGTTCACAATCCCATTCTAGAACGAGGGGTTCACAATCCCATTCTAGAATGAGGGGTTCACAAACCATTCTAGAATGAGGGGTTCACAAATCATTCTAGAATGAGGGGTTCACAAATCATTCTAGAATGAGGGGTTCACAAATCATTCTAGAATGAGGGGTTCACAAATCATTCTAGAATGAGGGGTTCACAAATCATTCTAGAATGAGGGGTTCACAATCCCATTCTAGAACGAGGGGTTCACAATCCCATTCTAGAACGAGGGGTTCACAATCCATTCTAGAACGAGGGGTTCACAATCCATTCTAGAACGAGGGGTTCACAATCCCATTCTAGAACGAGGGGTTCACAATCCATTCTAGAACGAGGGGTTCACAATCCATTCTAGAACGAGGGGTTCACAATCCATTCTAGAACGAGGGGTTCACAATCCATTCTAGAACGAGGGGTTCACAATCCATTCTAGAACGAGGGGTTCACAATCCATTCTAGAACGAGGGGTTCACAATCCCATTCTAGAACGAGGGGTTCACAATCCATTCTAGAACGAGGGGTTCACAATCCATTCTAGAACGAGGGGTTCACAATCCATTCTAGAACGAGGGGTTCACAATCCATTCTAGAACGAGGGGTTCACAATCCATTCTAGAACGAGGGGTTCACAATCCATTCTAGAACGAGGGGTTCACAATCCATTCTAGAACGAGGGGTTCACAATCCATTCTAGAATGAGGGGTTCACAATCCATTCTAGAACGAGGGGTTCACAATCCATTCTAGAACGAGGGGTTCACAATCCATTCTAGAATGAGGGGTTCACAAATCATTCTAGGAAGTACAAGCATTTGTAACTCCCCTGACAATCTGTCTGCAGAAACTGATTGCAGTGCAGGAATAGAACGATGCACTTCTGACTTCTACAACTTGAAGACCAACACTAAATCAAAAGTGTGTCTGTGTGAGTGTGAGTGTGTGTGTAGGGCTCGACATTAAAGCTTGTTCTCGTCCATGAAAAGCAAAAAAACATTTTCCGGAAAACAAGACTATAGATTTATTGCCGACAGAAAGTATTCACACCTTTTAACTTTTCCACATGTTGTTGTGTTACAAAGTGGGATTCAGTTGAGATGGTGTCACTGACCTACACAAAATACCAATGTGCTTAAGAAATCGCATTATAAACTGCATGGCCTCGTCCAGTGTACAATAATATGGGTAAAATGATTTTTGTATAACTACGCCATCTCTGTACCCAACACATGCAGCAGGGTAGCCTAGTGGTTAGAGTGTAGAGGCGGCAGGGTAGCCTAGTGGTTAGAGTGTAGAGGCGGCAGGGTAGCCTCGTGGTTAGAGTGTAGAGGCGGCAGGGTAGCCTCGTGGTTAGAGTGTAGAGGCGGCAGGGTAGCCTCGTGGTTAGAGTGTAGAGGCGGCAGGGTAGCCTCGTGGTTGTGTAGAGGCGGCAGGGTAGCCTCGTGGTTAGAGTGTAGAGGCGGCAGGGTAGCCTCGTGGTTAGAGTGTAGAGGCGGCAGGGTAGCCTCGTGGTTAGAATGTAGAGGCGGCAGGGTAGCCTCGTGGTTAGAGTGTAGAGGCGGCAGGGTAGCCTCGTGGTTAGAGTGTAGAGGCGGCAGGGTAGCCTCGTGGTTAGAGTGTAGAGGCGGCAGGGTAGCCTCGTGGTTAGAGTGTAGAGGCGGCAGGGTAGCCTCGTGGTTAGAGTGTGGAGGCGGCAGGGTAGCCTCGTGGTTAGAGTGTAGAGGCGGCAGGGTAGCCTCGTGGTTAGAGTGTAGAGGCGGCAGGGTAGCCTCGTGGTTAGAGTGTAGAGGCGGCAGGGTAGCCTCGTGGTTAGAGTGTAGAGGCGGCAGGGTAGCCTCGTGGTTAGAGTGTAGAGGCGGCAGGGTAGCCTCGTGGTTAGAGTGTAGAGGCGGCAGGGTAGCCTCGTGGTTAGAGTGTAGAGGCGGCAGGGTAGCCTAGTGGTTAGAGTGTAGAGGCGGCAGGGTAGCCTAGTGGTTAGAGTGTAGAGGCGGCAGGGTAGCCTCGTGGTTAGAGTGTAGAGGCGGCAGGGTAGCCTCGTGGTTAGAGTGTAGAGGCGGCAGGGTAGCCTCGTGGTTAGAGCGTTGGACTTCGAATCCCCGAGCTGCCCCTGAACAAGGCAGTTAACCCACTGTTCCTAGGCCATCATTGAAAATAAGAATTTGTTCTTAACCGACTTGCCTAGTAAAGTAAAGGTAAAATAAATAAAAAGTCAAGTAGTGAATTTCAAGCACAGATTCAACCACAAAGACAAGGGAGTTCTTTCCAATGCCTCGCAAAGGGCACCCATTGGTAGAACACAAACAAAGCAGGGATTTCAACACGAGGTCAATGTTGACTTTATAAACAGGTAAGAGTTTAATGGCTGTGATATCAGAAAACTGAGGATGAAATCAACAACATCGCACAATACTAAGCTAAATGACTGAGTGACTTTATAAACAGGTAAGAGTTTAATGGCTGTGATATCAGAAAACTGAGGATGAAATCAACAACATCGCACAATACTAAGCTAAATGACTGAGTGACTTTATAAACAGGTAAGAGTTTAATGGCTGTGATATCAGAAAACTGAGGATGAAATCAACAACATCGCACAATACTAAGCTAAATGACTGAGTGACTTTATAAACAGGTAAGAGTTTAATGGCTGTGATATCAGAAAACTGAGGATGAAATCAACAACATTGCACAATACTAAGCTAAATGACTGAGTGAAATAAAGGAAGTCTGTACAGAACAAAAATGTTACAAAACACGCATCCTGTTTGCAACATGACACTTAATACTGCAATGTGGCTAAGAAATGTACTTTGTATCCTGAATACAAAGTGTTACGTTTGGGGCAAATTCAACACAACACGTCACTGAGTACCACTCTTCATATTTTCAAACATGGTGTTGGCTGCATCAGACAACGACCAGGGAGTTTATTTTCGGATAAAAGGGAAACAGAACACAGTTATAGCCAGAGGAAAACCTGGTTCAGTCGGCGTTCCAACAGACCTTAAAAAACCAGGCCAAATCCACACAGGAGTTGCTTCCCAAGACGACATGGAATGTTCCGGAGAAGCCTGATCACTTAAAAATCAGCTTGAAAAATATATGGCATGTCTTGAAAAGGGCTGTCGAGCCAGGATCAACTTGACAGAGATGTAAGAACATTTAAAAGAAAAATGGGCAAATACTGTACAATCCAGGTGGGCAAAGTTCTTAAGAGACGAGGTCAAATAAAACTCACAGCTGTAATTGCCACCAAAAAGGTGCTTCTACAAAGCATTGACTCAGGAGTGTGAATACCAATGTAAATTAGATATCTGTATTTATTATGCAATACATTTGCTCACATTTCTAGAAACATGTTTTCACTTTGCCATCATGGGGTAATGTGTGTAAGAAGCGTGAGAAAATAGATTTTTATCAATTTTCAATTCGGGCTGTGACAAAATGTGGGAAAATTGAATACTTTCTGAAGGCTCTGTTAGTTGTCCGAACGGACAAGTAAAAAATAAATAAAAATATCAAACAATTACGCCGATCAGCACTGGATCAGAGAGGCCAACATTAGAATATTCAAAACCATTTGTATTGATGTACATTAAACAAGCCTACAGGTCAAAGTGTAGGTGAGATGCATATTGGCCACAGCCTCGTGCCTGTCCAGCTGCCAAAGGCATAACCCTCGTCATATTAATAACCCTAATTAATGATAACCCTAGTCATATTAATAACCCTAGTCATATTAATAACCCTAGTTAATGATAACCCTCGTCATATTAATAATCCTAATTAATGATAACCCTCGTCATATTAATAACCCTAGTTAATGATAACCCTCGTCATATTAATAACCCTAATTAATGATAACCCTAGTCATATTAATAACCCTAATTAATGATAACCCTCGTCATATTAATAACCCTAGTTAATGATAACCCTCGTCATATTAATAACCCTAATTAATGATAACCCTAGTCATATTAATAACCCTAGTTAATGATAACCCTAGTCATATTAATAACCCTAATTAATGATAACCCTAGTCATATTAATAACCCTAATTAATGATAACCCTCGTCATATTAATAACCCTAATTAATGATAACCCTCGTCATATTAATAACCCCAGTTAATGATAACCCTCGTCATATTAATAACCCCAGTTAATGATAACCCTCGTCATATTAATAACCCCAGTTAATGATAACCCTCGTCATATTAATAACCCCAGTTAATGATAACCCTCGTCATATTAATAACCCCAGTTAATGATAACCCTCGTCATATTAATAACCCCAGTTAATGATAACCCTCGTCATATTAATAACCCCAGTTAATGATAACCCTCGTCATATTAATAACCCCAGTTAATGATAACCCTCGTCATATTAATAACCCTAGTTAATGATAACCCTCGTCATATTAATAACCCTAGTTAATGATAACCCTCGTCATATTAATAACCCTAGTTAATGATAACCCTCGTCATATTAATAACCCTAGTTAATGATAACCCTAGTCATATTAATAACCCTAGTTAATGATAACCCTAGTTAATGATAACCCTAGTCATATTAATAACCCTAGTTAATGATAACCCTAGTTAATGATAACCCTAGTCATATTAATAACCCTAGTTAATGATAACCCTAGTCATATTAATAACCCTAGTCATATTAATAACCCTAGTTAATGATAACCCTAGTTAATGATAACCCTAGTCATATTAATAACCCTAGTCATATTAATAACCCTAGTTAATGATAACCCTAGTCATATTAATAACCCTAGTTAATGATAACCCTCGTCATATTGAGCTTAGACAAGTATAGAAATGTCCTACTTGTCAAAAGGACTAAAACATGTTTTATGTCAAGCCCTGGTGTGTGTGTGTGTATTCTGCTGGGCTGGGCCAGCCTGGAGCTCAGAGACTGGGTGTTTTAAGATAAGGGCACCTCATCATTCCTGTACAGCCTGTACAGCCCACCACACCTCGTGTCCACCCTGCCATTGAGTACGCAATATGTGTCTCTAGATTATTGTGACTGGCGACCTCCATTAGTCAGTTTAAACCTACACTCCACCATATGATAACGGAGCTCTCCTCTATCTCCCCTCTGACACAGTCACAGTCAACGCTTTTCTACAGACCTTTTTTTACCCTCCCTCTGACACTCCCGCCTTCTCTTACCCTCTTTCCATCTCTTGCTAGCTGTCAGCCTTCCTCTCTGTCGCTCTCCAGCTCCCTCATCCCCTCACGCTTTGTCCTTTTCGCCCGCTCTCTCTCTCCCCTCTATTCATTCCCTCTCATCCATCTCTCCTTCATTTCCCCATCCTTCTCTCTCCTCTATTCTCTCCCTTCCAGAGTTATTAGTAGTTTTATTGACGACACAATCTTCTAGTAACGTCACTCAAGCAGATTGGCCCATTCTCTCTCCTTTGACTCACTCCCTCTCCCTTTCTTTTCATTTTCTCTTTCATTTTCTCCCCCTCCATTCTCTCTCTCCTCCTCTACCTCTTTCTTCTAGTAACGTCACTGAGGCAGATTGGTCCATTCAGTATCTGGGACAGCAGGGAGGTGACTCAGTGTTAGCATAGTTTAGAAACCGGGTGTTTACGGAAACTGGATGCTGACTGGTTGATAGCAGGGAGTTATAGAACCACAATCCCAGCATCCTCCGGGTAATGTCTGTTAAAAGACACGCGCCGGAACATTGGCGACCACTAACTGTTATTTAAACCTTCCGCTTTGGGCTTGATGCGTCAATGTGTAGTTCATACACCCATAATCCATGAGAAGAATTACGGTCTTGCCTCAATTAGCAACAAAACCCCTAGTTTGAAAGCAACTTTTTCTGGAATCTGCACCCCACTGTCTACCCTTAATTCCCCCCCACGTGGGTCAGCCCCTTAAGAATTAGAGTTCAACCAATGAGCTTCATGTGAGTGACAGCTAGCAAGAGGCACATCAAACACAAATGACAGAGCGAGCAATGAGGTGGTGCACATATCTGCACACAATGTGACGTAGGAAACCATTTTTGGGGGACCAATGTTAGCTTGTGAGCACTACTTTCAGAACTACTGGCTAAAAAGTCATCAGAAGTAGAGGAGAATCAAACAATTAACAAGTTCATTAGATTTATCAATACGCATCCACTGTCTCACAGCCCAGACAGCCAACTCTGGCCTGCTCGCCTCCCTACCACTGAGGAAGTACAGTTCCCGCTCAGCCCAGTCAAAACTGTTCGCTGCTCTGGCCCCCCAATGGTGGAACAAACTCCCTCACGACGCCAGGACAGCGGAGTCAATCACCACCTTCCGGAGACACCTGAAACCCCACCTCTTTAAGGAATACCTAGGATAGGATAAGTAATCCTTCTCATCCCCCCCCCCCTTTAAGATTTAGATGCACTATTGTAAAGTGACTGTTCTACTGGATGTCATAAGGTGAATGCACCAATTTGTAAGTCGCTCTGGATAAGAGCGTCTGCTAAATTACTTAAATGTAAATGTTATAAACTTAATCTCCCCTGGAAAAATAGAATCTAGACAACATTTCCCCATGCTAGTAAGCTGGCAATGCTACTAGGCTGGCAATGCTACTTGGCTAGCAACCTCAGAATCTCAGAACTCACTCAATGTAATAACGTTTGAATGAAAACTTTTCTTAATACATGTCGGCAACCGTTTTACGAAAGCAATAGGGACCTGAACCCGGGACATATCGAGAGTAACACCCTCCAAAGGGCATTGGCTTCGCCTCGGGTATAAAGAACACCCCTTAGTTGGGAGTTAGCACACAATAATCCCCAGGTTCTCGTGCCTTATTGCTTAAATATAAACACACATTCACTATGCCCCCCTTTCTACATCTGAAAACCTCGCTATCTCAAGGTGGGAGACCGAACATGTGCTTAGCATAAGCATTCTATCAGTGTCCTCGCTCCTCCCAGCCAGATAGGGGTGGTACCGGGCATGGGCAATGGAGCCGTCTCCGGGCATGGGCAATGGAGCCGTCTCCGGGCAATGGAGCCGTCTCCGGGCAATGGAGCCGTCTCCGGGCATGGGCAATGGAGCCGTCTCCGGGCAATGGAGCCGTCTCCGGGCATGGGCAATGGAGCCGTCTCCGGGCATGGGCAATGGAGCCGTCTCCGGGCATGGGCAATGGAGCCGTCTCCGGGCATGGGCAATGGAGCCGTCTCCGGGCAATGGAGCCGTCTCCGGGCAATGGAGCCGTCTCCGGGCGGGCAATGGAGCCGTCTCCGGGCAATGGAGCCGTCTCCGGGCAATGGAGCCGTCTCCGGGCAATGGAGCCGTCTCCGGGCATGGGCAATGGAGCCGTCTCCGGGCAATGGCAATGGAGCCGTCTCGGGCATGGGCAATGGAGCCGTCTCCGGGGCAATGGAGCCGTCTCCGGGCAATGGAGCCGTCTCCGGGGGCAATGGAGCCGTCTCCGGGCAATGGAGCCGTCTCCGGGCAATGGAGCCGTCTGCGGGCAATGGAGCCGTCTCCGGGCAATGGAGCCGTCTCCGGGCATGGGCAATGGAGCCGTCTCCGGGCATGGGCAATGGAGCCGTCTCCGGGCATGGGCAATGGAGCCGTCTCCGGGCATGGGCAATGGAGCCGTCTCCGGGCATGGGCAATGGAGCCGTCTCCGGGCATGGGCAATGGAGCCGTCTCCGGGCATGGGCAATGGAGCCGTCTCCGGGCATGGGCAATGGAGCCGTCTCCGGGCATGGGCAATGGAGCCGTCTCCGGGCATGGGCAATGGAGCCGTCTCTCCGGGCATGGGCAATGGAGCCGTCTCCGGGCATGGGCAATGGAGCCGTCTCCGGGCATGGGCAATGGAGCCGTCTCCGGGCATGGGCAATGGAGCCGTCTCCAAGCTGGGCAATGGAGCCGTCTCCAAGCTGGGCAATGGAGCCGTCTCCAAGCTGGGCAATGGAGCCGTCTCCAAGCTGGGCAATGGAGCCGTCTCCAACCTGGGCAATGGAGCCGTCTCCAACCTGGGCAATGGAGCCGTCTCCAACCTGGGCAATGGAGCCGTCTCCAAGCTGGGCAATGGAGCCGTCTCCAAGCATATCCTCCTCAATCACTCCTATATCCACCCCCGACCTTACTGTTGTGCCTTCCATATCTCCATCCCCATCTTTTGCCCTTGGGGTGGGGGGATGGAAGCAGGCCCTCTCCCAGTCTACCCTCTCTAGAGTAACCTTGTTCAGGCTCAGGTGCAGTATAGTACAGTCAGCAGCCAGACTTCCAGACTCCCAGGAGGGCGGCGCAGTAACCTGAGTAGCCACGGCCTGGATCAGAGCACCTGAGAGGATGCTTGAGGCGCCGGGCTGGGTGGGTGCCCTGGTTCTCTCTCTCCTGCTCATTGTCTAAGGCTTCCTGTAATCTGGTTGTTTTGGTACACTGCGGCCTGCCTACACTCGCCACACACAGGAAACGACTGGGACAAACACTCCGTATAACTGGTAACTGCACACACACATACGACACGTGTACACACAGTTGAAGTCAGAAGTTGGCATACACCTTAGCCAAATACATTTAAACTCTGTTTTAACAATTCCTGACATATAATGCCAGTAAAAATTCCACAGTTAGGATCACCACTTTATTTTAAGAATGAAGTGTCAGAATAATGGGAGAGAATTATTTATTTCAGCCTTTATTTCTTTCATCACACTCACCGTGGGTCAGAAGTCTGCATACACTCAATTAGTATTTGGTAGCATTGACTTTAAACTGTTTAACTTGCTTCAAACGTTCCGGGTAGCCTTCCACAAGCTTCCCACAATAAGTTGGGTGTATTTTGGCCCATTCCTCCTGACAGAGCTGGTGTAACTGAGTCAGGTTTGTAGGCCTCCTTGCTCACACACGCCTTTTCAGTTCTGCCGACAAATGTTCTATGGGATTGAGGTCAGGGCTTTGTGATGGCCACTCCAATCATTTGACTTTGTTGCCACAACTTTGGAAGTATGCTTGGGGTCATTGTCCATTTGGAAGACCCTTTTGCAACCAAGCTTTGACTTCCTGACTGATGTCTTGAGATGTTGCTTCAATATATCCACCTGATTTTCCTCCCTCATGATGCCATCTATTTTGTGAAGTGCAACAGTCCCTCCTGCAGCAAAGGACTACACAACAACATGATGCTGCCACCCCGGTGCTTCACGGTTGGGATGGTGTTCTTGGGCTTGCAAGCCTCCCCCTTTTTCCTCTAAACATAACGATGGTCATTATCACCAAACAGTTCTATTTTTGTTTCATCAGACCAGAGGACATTTTTCCAAAAAGTACCATCTTTGTCCCCATGTTCAGTTGCAAACCGTAGTCTGGCTTTTTTATGGCGGTTTTGGAGCAGTGGCTTCTTCCTTGCTGAGCGGCCTTACAGGTTATGTCGATATAGGACTCGTTTTACTGTGGATATAGATACTTTTGTACCGGTTTCCTCCAGCATCTTCACAAGGTCCTTTGCTGTTGTTCTGGGATTGATTTGCACTTTTCTCACCAAAGTACGTTCATCTCTAGGAGACAGAACGCATCTCCTTCCTGAGCAGTATGACAGCTGTGTGGTCCCATGGTGTTTATACTTACGTACTATTGTTTGTACAGATGAACGTGGTACCTTCAGGCATTTAGAAATTGCTCCCAAGGATGAACCAGACTTGTGGAGGTCTACAATATTTTTCTGAAGTCTTGGCTGATTTCTTCTGATTTTCCCATGATGTCAAGCAAAGAGGCACTGAGTTTGAAGGTAGGCCTTGAAATACATCCACAGGTACACCTCCAATTGACTCAAATGATGTCAATTAGCCTAGCAGAAGCTTCTAAAGCCATGACATCATTTTCTGGAATTTTCCAAGCTGTTTAAAGGCACAGTCAACTTAGTGTATGTAAACCTCTGACCCACTGGAATTGTGATACAGTGAATTATAAGTGAAATAATCTGTCTGTAAACAATTGTTGGAAATATGCCTTGTGTCATGCACAAAGTAGATGTGCTAACCGACTTGACAAACTATAGGGTGTTTACAAGAAATGTGTGGAGTGGTTGAAAAAGGAGTTAATGACTCCAACCTAAGTGTATGTAAACTAGATTTAATGACTCCAACCTAAGTGTATGTAAACTAGATTTAATGACTCCAACCTAAGTGTATGTAAACTAGTTTTAATGACTCCAACCTAAGTGTATGTAAACTAGATTTAATGACTCCAACCTAAGTGTATGTAAACTAGATTTAATGACTCCAACCTAAGTGTATGTAAACTAGATTTAATGACTCCAACCTAAGTGTATGTAAACTAGATTTAATGACTCCAACCTAAGTGTATGTAAACTAGTTTTAATGACTCCAACCTAAGTGTATGTAAACTAGTTTTAATGACTCCAACCTAAGTGTATGTAAACTAGTTTTAATGACTCCAACCTAAGTGTATGTAAACTAGTTTTAATGACTCCAATCTAAGTGTATGTAAACTAGTTAATGACTCCAACCTAAGTGTATGTAAACTAGATTTAATGACTCCAACCTAAGTGTATGTAAACTAGTTTTAATGACTCCAACCTAAGTGTATGTAAACTAGTTTTAATGACTCCAACCTAAGTGTATGTAAACTAGTTTTAATGACTCCAACCTAAGTGTATGTAAACTAGTTTTAATGACTCCAACCTAAGTGTATGTAAACTAGATTTAATGACTCCAACCTAAGTGTATGTAAACTAGTTTTAATGACTCCAACCTAAGTGTATGTAAACTAGTTTTAATGACTCCAACCTAAGTGTATGTAAACTAGTTAATGACTCCAATCTAAGTGTATGCAAACTTCCGACTTCAACTGTACATGTCCATGTACAACAGGAAAACACTGTTGATCTAGAACGATAGACTATTACATTCTGCATAACAATGTCGGCTCCCAAGGAACTGTTTCTTGGCAGAGCTGAAGAGAGAAAAGTACAGGTGAAGATCGGATAGGGTATTGATACAGCGAGGATGAGAGAGTGCAGGGGAGAGAGAGAAGCGAAAGGAAAGAGAGACAAGAGGGGAAAAATAGGAGATTGAAGAGAGGAAAGAAAAAAGACAGACAGAAAGAGAGCGTGCTCCCTCTCACGAGGAAGGGAGAAGGATCGATAGAAAAGCTTGACAGGTGTATAGGATAAACCCTGGGTGAAGAATTAACAGAGTACTGATACTGGGTAGTTGGACTAAAACTAAACTCGACAACACAGTGCTGCCAACCGATCCAATCAAGACCAACACTATGGAGTCCCTCTCTCCCTCTCTCCCTCTCCCTTTTTAAGTTCCCCCTCTCCTGCTCCATCTTCCTCCCTCTCTCTTTCTTTCTTTCTCTGGCCAGAGGACGTCTTAGAATCAACATTGTAAGAGAAAAAGAAAGCTACAAGAATGGTTGGTTACATCATCCTCGTGTGGAAATGTGCCTCTTGCTAAACTAAGGTGACAAGGTCCGGTGGCTTTTCATCATCGAGTTGAAACAGTCAAAGTAGCTGTGGTAATCATCATCAGTACAGTGGTTGTTCTCCCCTCTTGTCAAATAGAACATTACCAGGAACACATTTCAAGAGCTCAACGCAGGCCTAGACTGAATTTAAAATGGAGGCAGCTCCCTGAGAACACTATGGAAGGCATTTGGGAGTGTGTGAGTCCGTGTGTGTTTTCACTTACCTCATTGCCATACATCATAAGGTGGTGTGTAGCGATCAGAGCTTTGAAGACCACCACCCAGCTGCTATTGGCTGTCCTCTCAAATAGTGTGTCAGCCAGCTGGGGGACCGACACGTTCATCTCACTGGTGCAGTGGATCAGGTCTGGAGGAGACAGAGTTAGAGAGAGAGAGACAGACAGGACAGACAGGCGTGGTGAGATCAGGGCCTGTATAGATGGGGAAATCAAAGACAAGGAACGCACTCTCAGGTACACACTCACAGTGGTGTGACAGTGCAACTGCATGCAAGTTCAATATGAAGGACAAACAGGGTCATTTCAGGAAGAGGAACACACACACGGGGCTGCGAGTCCAGAGACAAACACATAGTCTAGACTCGAGTGTCGACCTCCAGTCTAGACGAGTACTAACTGTGCTATAGGTGGTAAAACTGACTCTGGATCACAACATAATGATGTTTGTTTCCAACATTCGAGCGGTTTTCCTTTCCCTGCTGTGATACTAATGAGTAGCACCACACTGGTTTGGTCCCAGGCCTATAAAAACAACATCCTGTTCCACATCTGCTGTTCTATTCAGACAATTCCATCGACATTATGTTTATATATTCATATGCACCACAACAACAACTTTCCCCGACTAAAAAAAACACATCATTTATAAAAGCATGTATTTTCCCATAGATAGGATGTCTCCATGTCTTTTAATCAACTATATTCAACTATAGCTTGTCTGATACTTTAAGCACACTGTTTGATTCAATAATTAAGACAAATGATTAGAGGGAGTCTGACCAGCAATTGATTTGATTGTGCCAGGATCAGACAACCAGTGACCGTGTGACAAGCCCCCGCCTTCTCTATCCTTCCTGATGTAGTGACCAGGGTTCATCTGTCCTCCCTGATGTAGTGACCAGGGTTCATCTCTCCTCCCTGATGTAGTGACCAGGGTTCATCTCTCCTCCCTGATGTAGTGACCAGGGTTCATCTCTCCTCCCTGATGTAGTGACCAGGGTTCATCTCTCCTCCCTGATGTAGTGACCAGGGTTCATCTGTCCTCCCTGATGTAGTGACCAGGGTTCATCTGTCCTCCCTGATGTAGTGACCAGGGTTCATCTGTCCTCCCTGATGTAGTGACCAGGGTTCATCTGTCCTCCCTGATGTAGTGACCAGGGTTCATCTGTCCTCCCTGATGTAGTGACCAGGGTTCATCTGTCCTCCCTGATGTAGTGACCAGGGTTCATCTGTCCTCCCTGATGTAGTGACCAGGGTTCATCTGTCCTCCCTGATGTAGTGACCAGGGTTCATCTCTCCTCCCTCATGTAGTGACCAGGTTTCATCTCTCCTCCCTCATGTAGTGACCAGGTTTCATCTGACCTCCCTCATGTAGTGACCAGGTTTCATCTGTCCTCCCTGATGTAGTGACCAGGGTTCATCTGTCCTCCCTGATGTAGTGACCAGGGTTCATCTCTCCTCCCTGATGTAGTGACCAGGGTTCATCTCGCCTCCCTGATGTAGTGACCAGGGTTCATCTCTCCTCCCTGATGTAGTGACCAGGGTTCATCTCTCCTCCCTGATGTAGTGACCAGGGTTCATCTGTCCTCCCTGATGTAGTGACCAGGGTTCATCTCTCCTCCCTGATGTAGTGACCAGGGTTCATCTCTCCTCCCTGATGTAGTGACCAGGGTTCATCTCTCCTCCCTGATGTAGTGACCAGGGTTCATCTCTCCTCCCTGATGTAGTGACCAGGGTTCATCTCTCCTCCCTGATGTAGTGACCAGGTTTCATCTGACCTCCCTGATGTAGTGAGCAGGGTTCATCTGTCCTCCCTGATGTAGTGACCAGGGTTCATCTGTCCTCCCTGATGTAGTGACCAGGGTTCATCTGTCCTCCCTGATGTAGTGACCAGGGTTCATCTGTCCTCCCTGATGTAGTGACCAGGGTTCATCTGTCCTCCCTGATGTAGTGACCAGGGTTCATCTCTCCTCCCTGATGTAGTGACCAGGGTTCATCTGTCCTCCCTGATGTAGTGACCAGGGTTCATCTCTCCTCCCTGATGTAGTGACCAGGGTTCATCTGTCCTCCCTGATGTAGTGACCAGGGTTCATCTCTCCTCCCTGATGTAGTGACCAGGGTTCATCTCTCCTCCCTGATGTAGTGACCAGGGTTCATCTCTCCTCCCTGATGTAGTGACCAGGGTTCATCTCTCCTCCCTGATGTAGTGACCAGGGTTCATCTGTCCTCCCTGATGTAGTGACCAGGGTTCATCTGTCCTCCCTGATGTAGTGACCAGGGTTCATCTGACCTCCCTGATGTAGTGAGCAGGGTTCATCTGTCCTCCCTGATGTAGTGACCAGGGTTCATCTGTCCTCCCTGATGTAGTGACCAGGGTTCATCTCTCCTCCCTGATGTAGTGACCAGGGTTCATCTGTCCTCCCTGATGTAGTGACCAGGGTTCATCTGTCCTCCCTGATGTAGTGACCAGGGTTCATCTGTCCTCCCTGATGTAGTGACCAGGGTTCATCTGTCCTCCCTGATGTAGTGACCAGGGTTCATCTGTCCTCCCTGATGTAGTGACCAGGGTTCATCTGTCCTCCCTGATGTAGTGACCAGGGTTCATCTGTCCTCCCTGATGTAGTGACCAGGGTTCATCTGTCCTCCCTGATGTAGTGACCAGGGTTCATCTCTCCTCCCTGATGTAGTGACCAGGGTTCATCTCTCCTCCCTGATGTAGTGACCAGGGTTCATCTCTCCTCCCTGATGTAGTGACCAGGGTTCATCTGTCCTCCCTGATGTAGTGACCAGGGTTCATCTGTCCTCCCTGATGTAGTGACCAGGGTTCATCTGTCCTCCCTGATGTAGTGACCAGGGTTCATCTGTCCTCCCTGATGTAGTGACCAGGGTTCATCTGTCCATATTGCTGAAGCTGCAACATAATTACAGCCATTTCTGAACTGAAAAGTTCTGTTACCAAAATCCCTCATTTGAACAGGGAAAAACACTCCCTTGTCCCCTGCTCTCGTTAAGTGACATGTTTGCATCGCATTGACAAAGAACTCTCGGGGTCGACCAACAGCCTAACGACCAAATAATGGACCAGTTGCTCTCGAGGTCGACCAACAGCCTAACGACCAAATAATGGACCAGTTGCTCTCGAGGTCGACCAACAGCCTAACGACCAAATAATGGACCAGTTGCTCTCGGGGTCGACCAACAGCCTAACGACCAAATAATGGACCAGTTGCTCTCGGGGTCGACCAACAGCCTAACGACCAAATAATGGACCAGTTGCTCTCGAGGTAGTGACCAACAGCCTAACGACCAAATAATGGACCAGTTGCTCTCGGGTTCGACCAACAGCCTAACGACCAAATAATGGACCAGTTGCTCTCGGGTCGACCAACAGCCTAACGACCAAGGGTTCATCTGTCCCTGAAGCCCATAGTAATGGACCAGTTGCTCTGAGGTCGACCAACAGCCTAACGACCAAATAATGGACCAGTTGTCTCAGGGTTCGACCAACAGCCTAACGACCAAATAATGGACCAGTTGCTCTCGAGGTCGACCAACAGCCTAACGACCAAATAATGGACCAGTTGCTCTCGGGGTCGACCAACAGCCTAACGACCAAATAATGGACCAGTTGCCTAAATGGGGTCAGTCCTAAGGACCACCCATTAGTACTTGTCCACCACAACAAGTGAATGTGGATTTTTAGAATTTTATTCTCCCCCCTGCCGTCTCCTACCCCTCGCTCTCCTAAATCCCTACGTATTTTGTTCAACAAAACGGGTACCCAACTTCACACACCCACCTGGGTAACTTAGGAAACACCAATTCATTCGTCTGTAGCATCGGTCTCATTAACATGGTTATTGGACAATGGGGCCAGGCTACATTAGGATTTCAGTGTAGGGTTTCAGGGTTTCAGTGACCAGGGTTTCAGTGTGATATGAAAATGAATATTTAAGCAATAAGGCCCGAGGGGGTGTGGTATAACAGCCATTATAAACTGGGTGGTACAAGCACTGAATGCTAATTGGCTGACAGCCGTGGTATATCAGACCGTATACCACAGGTATGACAAAAAGTAATTTTACTGGTTCCCAGTTCATAATAAGGCACTGGGGGGAGGATATGGCCAATACACCACGACGAAAGGCTGTATCCAGGCTGTAATCCGCGTTGTGCCGTGCTTAGGAACAGCCCTTAGTTGTGGTATATTGGCCATATATGTGGTATATCACGGCTTTCAGCCAATCAGCATTCAGGTCTGGAACCACCCGGTTCATAATTAGTAATAGAACATGGGACCACTCTTTCCCAGAGCAGGTTTGTTTACACGCTGCAGAGCCAGATATGTTTAACCAAACCAATTTCAGATCTGTACACCCCCCCCTCCCCTCTCAGTCTCGCCCTGTCGTCCCAGTCTCTCCCCACCTGTGTGTGTCTGTGTGGAGAGGGGGCTTGTCTGTCTGCTGTAATGTAGTGGATATGTGCTGACTTAATCAAAGGGAGTGGAAACACATTTGGGTGCCCTTGATCACAGTCAGTTAGAGAGAGAGAGAGAGAGGGACGGAGAGAGACAGAGGGACGGAGAGAGACGGGGAGAGACAGAATAGAGAGAGAGACAGAGGGATGGGGAGAGACAGAATAGAGAGAGACAGAGGGATGGGGAGAGACAGAATAGAGAGAGACGGGGAGAGACGGAATAGAGAGAGACGGGGAGAGACGGAATAGAGAGAGACAGAGGGACGGGGAGAGACAGAGGGACGGGGAGAGAGGGACGGAAAGAGACGGGGAGAGAGGGACGGAAAGAGACGGGGAGAGACAGAATAGAGAGAGACGGGGAGAGACAGAATAGAGAGAGAGAGGGACGGGGAGAGACAGAATAGAGAGAGAGGGACGGGGAGAGACAGAATAGAGAGAGAGAGGGAGAGACAGAATAGAGAGGGACGGGGAGAGACGGAATAGAGAGAGACGGGGAGAGACGGAATAGAGAGAGACAGAGGGACGGGGAGAGACAGAATAGAGAGAGACGGGGAGAGACGGAATAGAGAGAGACAGAGGGATGGGGAGAGACGGAATTTAGAGAGACGGGGAGAGACGGAATAGAGAGAGACGGGGAGAGACGGAATAGAGAGAGACGGGGAGAGACGGAATCAAGAAAGACGGGGAGAGACAGAATAGAGAGAGACGGGGAGAGACGGAATACAGAGAGACAGAGGGACGGGGAGAGACGGAATATTAAGATGGGGAGAGACGGAATGGAGAGACGGGGAGAGACGGAATAGAGAGAGACGGGGAGAGACGGAATAGGGAGACAGGGAGAGACGGAAAAGAAGACGGGGAGAGACGGAATAGAGAGAGACGGGGAGAGACGGAATAGAGAGAGACGGGGAGAGACGGAATAGAGAGAGACAGAGGACGGGGAGAGACAGAGGGATAAGGCACTGGGGGGGGAGGATATGAGACAGAGGGACAGAGGGACGGGGAGAGACAGAGGGACGGGGATCCAGGGACGGAAAGAGACGGGGAGAGACAGAATAGAGAGAGACTTAGGGGAGAGACAGAATAGAGAGAGAGAGGGACGGGGAGAGACAGAATAGAGAGAGGGACGGAGAGAGACAGAATAGAGAGAGACGGGGAGAGACGGAATAGAGAGAGTTTCGGGGAGAGACGGAATAGAGAGAGACAGAGGACGGGGAGAGACAGAGGGACGGGGAGAGACAGAGGGACGGGGAGAGAGGGACGGAAAGAGACGGGGAGAGACAGAATAGAGAGACCGGGGAGAGACAGAATAGAGAGAGAGAGGGGGGGAGAGACAGAATAGAGAGAGAGGGACTGGAGAGAGACAGAATGGAGACGGGGAGAGACGGAATAGAGAGAGACGGGGAGAGACGGAATAGAGAGAGACAGAGGGACGGGGAGAGACAGAGGGACGGGGAGAGACGGAATAGAGAGAGACAGAGGGACGGGGAGAGACAGAGGGACGGGGAGAGACGGAATAGAGAGAGACGGGGAGAGACAGAATAGAGAGAGAGAGGGACGGGGAGAGACAGAATAGAGAGAGAGGGACGGGGAGAGACAGAATAGAGAGAGAGGGACGGGGAGAGACAGAATAGAGAGAGACGGGGAGAGACGGAATAGAGAGAGACGGGGAGAGACGGAATAGAGAGAGACAGAGAGACGGAATAGAGAGAGACAGAGGGACGGGGGAGAGACAGAGGGACAGGGGAGAGAGGGACGGAAAGAGACGGGGAGAGACAGAATAGAGAGAGAGAGGGACGGGGAGAGACAGAATAGAGAGAGACGGGGAGAGACGGAATAGAGAGAGACGGGGAGAGACGGAATAGAGACAGAATAGAGAGAGACAGAATAGAGAGAGACAGAATAGAGAGAGACAGAGGGATGGGGAGAGAGAATAGAGAGACAGAATAGAGAGAGACAGAGGGATGGGGAGAGAGAATAGAGAGACGGAATAGAGAGAGACGGAATAGAGAGAGACAGAATAGAGACAGAATAGAGACAGAATAGAGACAGAATAGAGACAGAATAGAGACAGAATAGAGACAGAATAGAGACGGGGAGTGACAGAATAGAGACAGAGGGAAGGGGAGAGACAGAATAGAGAGAGAGGGACGGGGAGAGACAGAATAGAGAGAGAGGGACGGGGAGAGACAGAATAGAGAGAGAGGGACGGGGAGAGACAGAAGAGAGACAGAGGGACGTGGAGAGACAGAAGAGAGAGAGAGAGAGACAGAGGGAGAACTGCAGTGTGAGGAGAGGCTGGCTCCATCTGGGGAGTGGTGGTGGTGGATCTCATCTTATCCAACCTGCAATCTGCAGAAACCCTGACCACGCAGGGTGGAACAATTCCTCTCTTCACCCTCTCCTCCCTTCTTCACTTCCCCGTCTTACTGGCCATCAGCCATGTTTGAGAGTGGCTGTGAAAACCCACACACCAGCTAGACTTAGTGTGTGGCTCCCTACACACAATGTTAATGTGTAACACAAACACTCTGGGAGATTTTACAAAGATATTTTAGAACACGGAGGGATTCCAGAACTCCAGAGACATTCTAGAATACCAGACAGATTCAGTGAGAGATGGACAATGAATGATAAAAAGGGCATGAGCGGTGATCTCATCTGTCCTTCTCAGAGTTGACAGACAGCTGCTCTGTATTCTAATGTGTGTGTTCCAATGCACACAGAACCATTGTTCCATTCAGCAGGGCTGGCATGACCTTTGCCCTCTGGGTTGCACTGGTCAGTCCCCGTAATGAGGAGCTCCTGGTACCGGCCTGAGCTTAGGGCTCTTACCTCATCAACCAACACACACACAGCTAGGAGAGGGATGGGACTGTGGTGGGGTGAGAGAGACTAAGCAAACAACAACTGGACAGGAAGAATAGTTAGGCCTCTCAATGGACATGACATTATACATCCTGTATAATGTATACGCCCAGTCAATCCAGAAGACCAGGCCCGTTTAAGACCATTGAGAGATGCAGCCCTGGAGATAACTGAGATAACTCCACACTGTAGGTCACAGCCACAACGTAGCTAGTCTGACCTGACTAGGACGTGAGCAGGTGGAGCAGGTGGAGAGAGGGAGGGGGAACAGAGGGAGAGGGAACAGAGGGAGAGAGGGAACAGAGGGAGAGAGGGAGGGGGAACAGAGGGCTGCCAGCTGTAGGATGTGAGCAGGTGGAAAGAGAGAGCACTAGGTGCCAGGTGGGCCAGCCAGACAGGGGAAGACAAACTACATCTGGCCCAGCTGCCAGCCTCCTTGCTGGGGTCGGCTCTCCTCGCCTCCCCCTCACCCCTCCTCCACCTTGCATATCTATAAAAAAGGCTAATCTGCGATATGATCTGTACAACAACAACAACCCACAACACAGATGCGTGTACACAACCTAAAGATGGAGACTGAAGAGGAACACCTTGTATATCCTCTGCTGCCTGCCTGACACACACACGGAGGGTTTACCAAAGACACTTCCTCTGCATGAACAGAGAGAGAGAGGGGGGGGTAGAGATGGCAGAAGGTGTATAAATAGCTATATATAAAGAGTAGACAGTTACATCGTTTTTTTTCCCTTCTCCCTTTGTCTCCTCCGTGACACTCAGTCTTCCCCGTTTCAGATGACAGTCTCTGTTCTCATGGTGACCAAGGCCGGATCGGGATCTGAGTTTAGAACCACGTCGAAGGGGATTCTACGATTCCTCCACATCACAATGGGAAAGATTCCTTTAGTTCCAAAACCAAAAGTCGCACCTCCAGACAGGCTCTAGTCAAATTATTTGCTTGAGGTGCATCCTCTATTTTCAGTTCTGATATATCAACAGGAAGTGTGTGCGTGTGCGTGCGTGCGTGCGTGCGTGCGTACACCCATACAGGAAACTAGAGCCTGGACCTACTGAGAAAGAAGCCAAACCATCCTGAACTGCAGCCACTACGGTTCTGTGCTGCCTTCCTAACAATCCAAATGAATCAAGTGCATTCAAATCTAATGACGCCTATGATGTGAATAAAGCCGCTTGACTTTAGGCCAAACCAAGAGAAACCACGCCTGATCTAGGATCAGTTTTCCATTTTAGATCATAGTCGATAGGGTTATCGGGGGACCCCGTAGCTGTCAGCACTACAACTCTGATGCTTAGTGAATATGGGCTCAGCCACCCAGGTTCCTGGCTCACTCTTGGTCAGTAGATCTCGCTCTCAAATTCCTCCCCTCTTTAGACTACGGTAGAGTACAGTAGTAGTCTGTTTTCCATTCTCTCCCTGTGGAGATTCTTACGAGCTGGCCTTGTTGACTCGTTCTCCCTTCAGACAACTATCTGTGGTCTGTTCCATGGCGGTGTGAATGCAGCTGAGTGAGACAGAGAGAGAACCAGGGGAGGGAAGGTATGTACATAACAAGCCGACAGACATGGCCAAAGGACCCAGCCAGCCAGGCTAAAAATACCCTGTCGAGGACAGGAGCACTAAAATGTTCCACACACACAGAGTTCCCACAAACACACACACCTTTTAGTCGGAGTCCACTACACATACTCTTGCAAAGACATGCACACACTTGACTCGACTACAGAGCACTATACTTTTTCCAAACTACTGGAAAGCGTTTTCCACCGTCTCGAGGGTCCAGCACTAGGCTGCACACTAAAAGCTGGCTCCATAGCGAGACCAACTCTCAGCTGGCTTACAGGCAGGTTACGGTGAGGACTCTGACAGGCAGGTTACGGTGAGGACTCTGACAGGCAGGTTACGGTGGGGACGGAGACTCTGACAGGCAGGTTACGGTGGGGACGGGGACTCTGACAGGGTGGGGACTCTGACAGGTTACGGTGAGGACGGAGACTCGACAGACAGGTTACGGTGAGGACGGAGACTCGACAGACAGGTTTTCTTTGCAATGAATCACAATAGCAATTGTTCACGTATTATAGCCATTAGTAATAGGCTCCATGGGAACCAATGTTACCCTCTTCTGTCCTGTAACAAAGTGTCGCAATAGCCAAACTACACAACCCGTTTCCTTTGCGGATGATAATCTGTATCATCGACATCGAGCTAGCCTGTAGCTGTGTCCAAAACAGCCCCCTATTTCATTTATAGTCCACTACAAAGAAAAGAAAGGAAAGGATACCTAGTCAGTTGTCTAACTGAATGCCTACACCTGAAATGTGGTCTTCCACATTTAACCCAACCGCTCTGAAGTGCAATATACAAGGACTATGGTGTCATTTGGGACAGTCTCAAGGTTTGAGAAGGGCTGTTCTGGCAGCATATTTTTTTTTTATTAATAACCTCGGTGCGAGGGGGCAGTATTTTCATTTTTGGGAAAAAAACATTCCCGTTTTAAAACGGGATATTTTGTCAGGAAAATATGCTAGAATATGCATATAATTGACAGCTATGGATAGAAAACACTAATGTTTCCAAAACTGTAAAGATATTGTCTGAGTATAACAGAACTGATGTTGCAGGCGAAAGCCTGAGAAAAATCCAATCGGAAAGTGCCCCAGGTTTTGAAAGCGCTGCGTTCCAATGACTCCAATGGCTGTGAATGTACCATCAACGAGCTTACGCTTTCTACGTATTCCCCAGGGTGTCTACAGCATTGTGACGTAGTTTTACGCATTTCTGTTGAAGAATAGCCGTAGGCGGCCACATTGCGTAAGTGGTCACATGGTGGCTCCGAGAGAGGTTCTCGCGTAAAATACAGAGGTAGCCATTACTCCAATCGGGCCTCCTGAAAAACTAATTGTCCCGACGGATAGATTATCGAATAGATATTAGAAGAACACCTTGAGGATTGATTAAAAACAATGTTTGCCATGTTTCTGTCGATATTATGGAGCTAATTTGGAATATTTTTCGGCATTGTGGTGACCGCAATTTCCGGGCGATTTCTCAGCCAAAACGTGAAGAACAAACGGAGCTATTTCGCCTACAAAAATAATCTTTTGGGAAAAAAAGAACATTGGCTGTCTACCTGAGAGTCTCGTGAGTGAAAACATCCGAAGTTCATCAAAGATAAACAATTTAATTTGATTGCTTTTCTGATTTCCGTGACAAGGTTGCCTGCTGCTAGCAAGGCATAATGCTATGCTATGATAAACTTACACAAATGCTTGTCTAGCTTTGGCTGTAAAGCATATTTTGAAAATCTGAGATGACAGGGTGATTAACAAAAGGCTAAGCTGTGTTCCAATATATTTCACTTGTGATTTTCATGAATAGGAATATTTTCTAGGAAGATTTGTCCGTTGCGTTATGCTAATTCGTGTCAGGCGATGATTACGCTCCCGGATCCGGGTTTGAGAGTCACAAGAAGTTTTAAAGAGTCACTTCACGATGTTAATCTTAAATTAGTGTGGACATTCTGAAATGCAACCAGTTTGTGAGAAGTAGGGCTAGACTTTACTCAAGCGATGACAATGACCTAGGCTACAGTGGGCAAACACGGAAATATTATTTACCCATTGTGGAGCGTCTAAGGTGAATTGCCCTCTCATTTGGGATGTTCCACTGAATTAGCCCTATGAACGAGTCAAACCCCTAACTCAGAAGGGGTAGAATTAGGCTGAATTAGAACTAACCGCTGTTTCAACCAACCGGTGGCTCTGTTCTGTGACTCTTGGCCGCCATGACAACGGCACGAAAGTATTAGGAACGGATTGGGTTTAAATGTCACAACTTCCACAAAATAACCATGACAACTTGGCCTCATGCCAGGCAAGGCTGTGTCGGCAGAGTGGCAGACAAAGACACCGGACTCAAAGACACCGAACAAATTGGTTGATAGCGTCAAAGCAACTATCTCCCTTACAACATGCAAATAGCTGAGCAATTCATCTCCCTTACAACATGCAAATAGCTGAGCAATTCATCTCCCTTATCAGAGGGGTATACGACAAAGATGGATCAATGTGTTTACCCAGCTAACTGAAAAGCAACCAGAAACAACTATTGATTTTCTGGTTAGTTTTTATTTTTTTAAAGCTAAACTTATGTGTTTTAGTGTTTTTAATCAATTACACCATGTCCAATTCAAGCTAATCTTAGGAAAAAAAATACAAAATAATATTTAGGCGTTAGCTGCTTTGTAGTACACCCAGACCCTGCTTTGTAGTACACCCATCAGGTATGACCTTTGACCAATGGGAGTGCACAGTAGGCCAACATCTCGGCATGTTTGCTGCTATATTAGGCTACTTCCTGTTTATTTTAGGCCTATTTGTTTAACTGGACCCACATCCGCTGTGTTTTCCCCCTTCAGCAACAGCAAGGATACGTCATCTCTGCAACCAGAACCACCTTTCCTGCTAGTTGATTTAACATAAAAGTTCAGATCCGTCCTGATAGACCAGCCTAAATAAAGCCCGAGATATCACACAGTACGTCATCAGTTATAACCATTGGCGTACAGATACAATCAAAAGTTTAGACAACTAACTCATTCATGGATTTTTCTGTTATTTTCACTATTTTCTACATTGTAGAATAATAGTGAAGATATCAAAAGTATGAAATAACACATGGAATCATGTAGTTAAAAAAATAAAAAATAAACAAGTTCAATCAAAATATCTTTTATATTCGAGATTCATCAAAGTAGCCACCCAATTGCCTGATGACAGCTCTGCACACTCTTGGCATTCTCTCAACCAGCTTCATGAGGAATGCTTTACCAACAGTCTTGAAGGAGTTCCCACATATGCTGAGCACTTGTTTGCTGCATTTCCTTCACTCTGCAGTCCAACTCATGCCAAAACATCTCAATTAGGTTGAGGTTGGGTGATTGTGGAGGCCAGGTCATCTGATGCAGCACTCCATCACTCTCCTTCTTGGTCAAATAGCCCTGTTGGGTCATTGTCCTGTTGCAAAACAAATGATAGAGAGATCATCATCAGGTATGGTCCATATGGTCCTTCTGTAGCTCAGTTGGTAGAGCATGGCGCTTGTAACGCCAGGGTAGTGGGTTCGATTCCCGGGACCACCCATACGTAGAATGTATGCACACATGACTGTAAGTCGCTTTGGATAAAAGCGTCTGCTAAATGGCATATATTATTATTATATTATTATCAGAGATCATCATCAGAGATCATCCGTTCACCTACTCTGCGTCTCACAAAGACACGGTTGATGGAACCAAAAATTTAAAAATTGGACTCCTCAGACCAAAAGGACAGAGTTCCACCGGTCTAATGTCCATTGCTCGTGTTTGGCAGAAGCAAGTCTCTTCTTTGTCCTTTAGTAGTGTTTTCTTTGCAACAATTTGACCATGAAGGCCTGATTCATGCAGTCTCCTCTGAACAGTTGATGTTGAGATGTGTGTTACTTGAAATGTGTGAAGCATTTACTTGGCCTGCAATTTCTGAGGCGGGTAACTCTAATGATCGTATCCTCTGCAGCAGAGGCAACTCTGGATTTTCCATTCCTGTGGCAGTCCTCATGAGACAGTTTCATCATAGCGATTGATATTTTTTGCGACTGCACTTGAAGAATCGTTAAGTTCTTGAAATCTTCCGGATTGACTGACCATCATGTCTTAAAGTAATGATGGACTGTTGTTTGTCTTTGCTTATTTGAGCTGTTCTTGCCATAATATGGACTTCTTAACCATTAACATAAAATTGATCAAAAATACAGTGTAATTATTGTTAATGTTGTAAATGACTATTGCAGCTGGAAACAGAAGATTTTTTTTTTATGGAGTATCTACATAGGCGTACAGAGGCCCATTATCAGCTACCATCACTCCTGTGTTCCAATGGCACGTTGTGTTAGCTAATCCAAGTTTATCATTTTAAAAGGGTAATTGATCATTAGAAAACCCTTTTGCAATTATGTTAACATAGCTGAAAATTGTTGTTCTAATTAAAGAAGCAATAAAACTGGCCTTCTTTAGACTAGTTGAGTATCTGAAGCATCAGCATGTGTGGGTTCGATTACAGGCTCAAAATGGTCAGAAACAAATAACTTTCTTCTGAAACTCATCAGTATGTTCTTGTTCTGAGAAATGGAGGCTATTCCATGTGAGAAATTGACAAAAAACTGAAGATCTCATACAACGCTGTGTACTACTCCCTTCACAGAACAGAGCAAACTGACTAACCAGAATAGTGAGGAGTGGGAGGCCACGGTGCACAACTGAGCAAGAGGAGAAGTGTATTAGAGTGTCTAGTTTGAGAAACAGAACCCTCACAGCTCCTCATTACCGATTGTTATGAATACTTGAAACCGGCCCTAATTAAAAATCGGCCATGCCAATTAAATCGGTCAACCTCTATTAACCATGTCTACAGTGTATTTCTGATCAATTTGATGTTATTTTAAAATGCACAAAAAAGTGCTTTTCTTTAAAAAAAAAAAACAAGGACATTTCTAAGTGACCTCAAACTTTTGAACGGTTGTGTGTGTGTATATATATATAGTCTATAACCATGACAACAGATAAGCCTACTTAAAATGGAGGGAATCAGCGTCATCTCTTAAAGTCTAACCACGAGTAATTGAGGGGGACAGTCCCAATCATAAGACTAATTGGCTTCAAAACACCATTTATTTTGTCCAACGATGCGTGAATGTCAGCCTGGGCTGATAGGGGCTGCTGCCTGCAGCAGTGTGGGGGTGATACAATAGCGTGATATGGACACCAGCTATTGGTACTAACTAATAAGCATTATAACAGTTCCAAATAGATATCCATTGTCTCGTGTATAGCCGTTGCTGAGTAGCTTGGCCCTGGGGACACCAATGATGATACACCTTTCAGTGATTCCTCACAAAACCAGGGAAACACCATACAAAATACTATGATTAGGGAGATTTTCACAAAATGTAATCCATAGAATAATTATTTAGAGGCAGGATTGTTAACACATATGACATTTATATCTAAAAGCATAATAGAGAAATAATTTATCAAAGATGGCATATTTATGACATGTTGGCCTTAGCCAGGCCTCCTTTAGGACTAAATAATGTTTTATCTGTCACAACACCATAATGAACTGCTAAGCATTGAGTAGTGTAGAGACAGCAGTTATAATACAACCCTAGTCATGACAACACCATAATGAACTGCTAAGCATTGTAACAGCTGAGTAGTGTAGGGACAGCAGTTACGATACAACCCTAGTCATGACAACACCATAATGAACTGCTAAGCATTGTAACAGCTGAGTAGTGTAGAGACAGCAGTTACGATACAACCCTAGTCATGACAACACCATAATGAACTGCTAAGCATTGTAACAGCTGAGTAGTGTAGAGACAGCAGTTACGATACAACCCTAGTCATGACAACACCATAACGAACTGCTAAGCATTGTAACAGCTGAGTAGTGTAGAGACAGCAGTTACGATACAACCCTAGTCATGACAACACCATAATGAACATTGCATTGTAACAGCTGAGTAGTGTAGAGACAGCAGTTACGATACAACCCTAGTCATGACAACACCATAATGAACTGCTAAGCATTGTAACAGCTGAGTAGTGTAGAGACAGCAGTTACGATACAACCCTAGTCATGACAACACCATAATGAACATTGCATTGTAACAGCTGAGTAGTGTAGAGACAGCAGTTACGATACAACCCTAGTCATGACAACACCATAATGAACATTGCATTGTAACAGCTGAGTAGTGTAGAGACAGCAGTTACGATACAACCCTAGTCATGACAACACCATAATGAACATTGCATTGTAACAGCTGAGTAGTGCAGAGACAGCAGTTACGATACAACCCTAGTCATGACAACACCATAATGAACATTGCATTGTACCAGCTGAGTAGTGTAGAGACAGCAGTTACGATACAACCCTAGTCATGACAACACCATAATGAACATTGCATTGTAACAGCTGAGTAGTGCAGAGACAGCAGTTACGATACAACTCTAGTCATGACAACACCATAATGAACATTGCATTGTAACAGCTGAGTAGTGTAGAGACAGCAGTTACGATACAACCCTCGTCATGACAACACCATAATGAACATTGCATTGTAACAGCTGAGTAGTGCAGAGACAGCAGTTACGATACAACCCTAGTCATGACAACACCATAATGAACATTGCATTGTAACAGCTGAGTAGTGTAGAGACAGCAGTTACGATACAACCCTCGTCATGACAACACCATAATGAACATTGCATTGTAACAGCTGAGTAGTGCAGAGACAGCAGTTACGATACAACCCTAGTCATGACAACACCATAATGAACATTGCATTGTAACAGCTGAGTAGTGTAGAGACAGCAGTTACGATACAACCCTCGTCATGACAACACCATAATGAACATTGCATTGTAACAGCTGAGTAGTGTAGAGACAGCAGTTACGATACAACCCTCGTCATGACAACACCATAATGAACATTGCATTGTACTAGCTGAGTAGTGTAGAGACAGCAGTTACGATACAACCCTCGTCATGACAACACCATAATGAACATTGCATTGTACTAGCTGAGTAGTGTAGAGACAGCAGTTACGATACAACCCTAGTCATGACAACACCATAATGAACATTGCATTGTACCAGCTGCAGAGCCGATGTATTTTCCTGTTTCACGTATCGTCTCCGATCTAGTCTTGGCTCATTATCTCCATCAGACAGGGACACATGAACTTCAGACTTTCATCAACGCCACTTCCTCAAATGCCCTTCAGTTCCGTCACATAGACAGTAACCAACAATGGCCACTGGAAAATAAATAGGCATCAAGTTCACATGGCAACTTTTTTTTTTTTTTCTCCAGCAGAACATGTTGGGGTTTTTTTTTTGCAGCCAAAACGCCATACACGTCACAGGAATTCCGTCGGTGAAAATAAAAGAGGGTACAAAAATAATGGTATGATACAGAAATAAAAACAGGAACAGCAGCATGGTAAGTAAAGGCACAATGACGTCAGCCAGCTGGACCTTGGAAAGCACTGCTCATCATCACCTTATTAATAAATGAATAACCAGTATCCACTGTCCAGATAGAGACAGTGGGGGGGACGCAACATCCACAGAAAGTCACTGATAATGTCTGCTAGGCTACTGTCTACTATGTCATTCTAGCTAAGGAAGTGACTACATTGTGATGGAATTCAACACAGTAGCAAAATAGCTACAGTACCGGTATGTTTGGTTTTGATAGCAGGTATGTTTGGTTTTGATCTAAGCACACAGACTCATCCCAAGATGTACTCTTGAGGAGCCACCATTACCCCTTGAGGAGCCGCCATTACCCCTTGAGGAGCCGCCATTACCCCTTGAGGAGCCGCCATTACCCCTTGGGGAGCCGCCATTACCCCTTGAGGAGCCGCCATTACCCCTTGGGGAGCCACCATTACCCCTTGAGGAGCCACCATTGCCCCTTGAGGAGCCACCATTGCCCCTTGAGGAGCCACCATTGCCCCTTGAGGAGCCACCATTGCCCCTTGAGGAGCCACCATTGCCCCTTGAGGAGCCACCATTACCCCTTGAGGAGCCACCATTACCCCTTGAGGAGCCACCATTACCCCTTGAGGAGCCACCATTACCCCTTGAGGAGCCACCATTACCCCTTGAGGAGCCACCATTACCCCTTGAGGAGCCACCATTACCCCTTGAGGAGCCACCATTACCCCTTAAGGAGCCACCATTACCCCTTAAGGAGCCACCATTACCCCTTAAGGATCCACCATTACCCCTTAAGGAACCACCATTACCCCTTAAGGAGCAAGGACTCCATCTAAATGTGAATCGATTCTCAACTGCAATACGGTTCTAGAAACATAAAGCCCTGCACTCTCATATCACATTCAAATCATTTCACAAATGCTAAATATACACGTACTATAAGACAGTTTTAACCTGCATCATCACAGTTGCAGCCAACAGGATTTCTCAGTGACAACACATTTCTGACGGCCTTCTGTTAAACACAGCCTTAATTCCGTTACACACAGGTGTTTGGAGCATGCTAGATATCTAATTAACACAGGTGGTCCCTCAGTCTTCTGTCAACAACGCGCTGTAACATGGAGACATGGCAGTGTGGGAACACTAACTCTATAAAAAGACGTGTAACCGCAATAGATTCACCAAGCGTCAGGGCTCTTAACAAAACTCCCCTCATACAGAAGACGCCTACATCCAATGACTCTTATGTGTAATGTAATGGAACTGAGAGTCATGATCAAGGGCTAACACACAGACAGACAGCAGACAGACAAGAAACATGAGGATTGACAGTAGACAGGCAGGCGTCCACCCCCACCCACACATATATACTCACAATCAAGGTGTTTCTTCTTGGGGCCGCTGACTTCGTGCGTCGTGGCCTTGCACACGGCTTTACTGATCGCAGACCCGGTCATGCTGTGCTGTGCCGCTGCGAAGCGATCCGTTATAGACTGTCCTGACATTGTGTTTCACCGTTTCGCTACAAAACCCACTATGATTAGTTAGATGATAAACACACACACACACACACACACACAGTGTCCAACGATTGGATATTAGCTGACGTGCGTAACACCAGTGATGGCAAGGAGGTTTCTGGCCACGGGAATCGGTCCCGTTAAAAATAAGTGGTATGACGTCCTAGTCCAGTATCGCTGAAAGATCTCCGAATAATTTTAGGTTTTTTTTTGTTGTTTGTTGCAACCTAAAAAATAAAAAAAATCCGGACACACAATATGTTATTATGTCTTGAATAAGCAAATCAATTAACAACTTAACTAGTTAACGTTAGCTATCATTAACAAGGTATTCTGTATAGTAACAAACCAAACACACAACAGCAACAAAAAGGTTGACATCTAACAAGTAAACTAGCTTTGTGTTAGCTAATATTTCCGTTTCTGCGCTCGAACCACGAATGAGTCCCACTATGCAATTTGTAAACAGAAATGTCAGCTCGCTGGCTACATATAAACATCTCTAGCTATCTGGATACCTACGGGTCAATTTAACAAGACCACTGGCGAAACAACCCTGAATTATGATCACAGTTTTTAGCCAAACTAGCTAAAACAGTTAGTTACTACTCAAATAAAATCCCTCTTCTTCAGAATTCAACTTCCACTGAGGTTTTGTGTGTTTCGGTTACCTCGAAAAGACCGGTCCCTTTTTTGGGGGGTTTCGAGTGAAACATAACGAAAATAGGCAAACGTGAAACTATCAAACTTTCCCCAACTTGTCTTGAGCTTCAGACTAGATGTGTAGACGGAGAGAAGACAGCAGCCAGTTGACCGGCCTTCCTGCTATAACACAACACCCTCTAACTACCTAGTGTCGTCCTGTCTCAACCCTGCTTCCTCCGAGTCCGGTACTAGGAGAGGAACACCTGAATTTAACCTATTTGGTCCGATATATATCCATGAAATTGGCAACAACAAAAACTACAACAACAACAAAAAAAACACCCGTCAGAAACCACTGAACCTTGACATCCAACTCATATCGTCGTCTTTTGTATTATTCACGTCTTGTTGAATATGTAGGAATATGTAAGGGCTTGGCTCCACTTGCTGCCTGTCTACTACCGTGGACAAAATGGCAGCGTAGGAATCAGCTGATCTGAGAAAGAGTTGATTGGATGGGACCTTGGACCGTGTCGGAAATTTAAGGTAGAAATGTGACGACGGTCATGACACGTCTAAGACTAATACAGAAATAAACGTTGTTTAATTTGTTTAAATAAAATCAAAACTCCACAGCAATTTACAATGTTTTTATTCATTGAATAAATTGTTATTCAAGCTCTCATTTATCCGCTGTATATGTGATTTTAACCATGTAATAGTTACACATTTAAGGTCGTATTAAATTATTTCTCAAACTCGGTGTCCTTGATTGACTCTCGCGCTCCGAGTATGGAACATTGTGTGCCTGAAAATCCTGAGAAGGACAATGATGTGCATTATTATTAGCCTGCCTGCCTTCTATCTGTGCGACGTGCGCACAAAATATATGACGACGCTCAAGGTAATTTCCCCCGGTGGTATTTCACAGTGGATGCAATAAATTAGGCGATAGCCTCTAATAGATGTTTTCCTATAATGAAACCCATTCTGCTCCTGCCATAGGCTACTTCACTACTGAAGGCATATGTCTATTTGTACTGTATGATGGTGATCATTCATATAGAGTCACTGTTTATTTTTGCCTGACTGAATATCAGGAGATGTAGGAATACTGAATATAGGTCTTATACAGTAGTATATCGTCGTTATTACTTCTAGACTGCCTACAACGTAGGCTATAGCAGAGGCTTAACCATATAGTTTATGGGCTTACATGAGATGTTTTCCCTTCCCTTATCAGACCACCTCTTACTTTTACAAAGCCCTGGTTAAGAGTTCAAAGTCCTGATGATGATGATGATGATGATGAGATGATGTTTGAATGAGATCAAACCATTTGGTTTCACAATGAACCTCACACACACACACACACACACACACACACACACACACACACACACACACACACACACACACACACACACACACACGCACACGCACACACACACACACAGCGTTTGACCTGGATTTCATAGACTAATCTAATGTAGGGCTGTGTTCAAAAGTACACATTGGAAAGTGTCTCTGTGTCAGGTACATTCCAGACAAATATCGATCGTTCTGCAGATCTAGGATCAACATTGTAAGGTGGAGGAGAGGGGTGGGGGGGAGTGTAACACAGCATTGAGGTGTGTAGCAGATAAATCATTTTCCAGGAAGTGCATGTATGAGAAGCGATGAGCCAGATTCTGTCTTTGTAGTGAGAGGAAGTGGTCAGGAGGGGTGGTGCAAAGCAACGGTTTTCTTCTGAGTTCAAACAATTTTACGTGCACACTCACACTCACACTCACACTCACACGCACACGCACACCACTCACACTCACACTCACACTCACACGTTAGTCCTCATACACATGAATTAATGATGATATTCATTTTCATTTCAAAACAACACACGTGGTTCATTGTTTCCAGTCCCGTGTGGCCCAGCTGGTAGAACACGGTGTTTGCAACACCGGGGGGTTGTGGGTTTGATTCTCAAGGGAGACAATACAAATATATATATATATATATATATATGAAAATATATTCACTCAGTTGCTCTGGATAAGAGTGTCTGCTGAACTCTCCAAAAAACAGTGAATATTTGTATTTATAGTCATAAAATAAGGTACTGGTAATTACAAACAGGTATTTCAAAACTCACCTAAATAATAAATATACTGAACAAAAATATACACGTGAAGTGTTGGTCCAGTGTTTGATGAGCTGAAATAAAAGATCCCAGAAATGTTCCACGTGCACAAATTTGTTACATTCCTGTTAGTGAGCATTTCTCATTTGCCAAGATATTCTATCCACCTGACTGACAGGTGTGGCATAACAAGAAGGGGATTAAAGAGCATGATAATAACACAGGTGCACCTTGTGCTGGGGAGAATAAAAGGCCACTAAAATATGCAGTTTTGTATATGCACCAATGCCAAAGATTTCACAGATTCTGAGAGAATGTGCAATTGGCATGCAAGAATGTCCACCAGAGCTGTTGCCAGAGAATTCAATGTTAATTTATCTACCATAAGCGGCCTCCAACTTCGTTTTAGAGAATTTGGCAGCACATCCATACGGCCTCGCAACCGTAGACCATGTGTAACCACGCCAGCCCAGGACCTCCACATCCGGCTTCTTCACCTGCGAGATCGTCTGAGTCCAGCCACCCGGACAGCTGATGAAACTGAGGAGTATTTTTGTCTGTAATGAAGACCTTTTGTGGGGAGAAACACATTCTGATTGGCTGGGCCTGGCTCAAAGTGGGTCATGTGAAATACATAGATTAGGACCTAATTTATTTATTTCAATTGACTGATTTCTTTATATGAACTGTAACTCAGTTAAATCGTTAAAATTGTTGCATGTTGTGTTTATATTTTTGTTCAGTATACGTTATAGTCATTTATATTCATCCAATAGAAAAATGTATCAAACAAATGTCAAATGTTCTTTCCTCTTCCTCTTTCAATGTTCCAAAGTTCCATTCTATTTCAAAGTTCCATTCTCCCCGAAACAGTTTGAGGACGTCGCCATCTAGCGGCACTAGAGTATAATTATTTCCATGGCAACAAGATGTGAACCAGTAGCCCATGGCAACAAGCAGTAGCAGCAGCAGTCAGCTTTAGTCCTATTCAACTGAAATTTGTCTTCGTAGGTAGCTGTCTCTCACGACTGATTAGCCCAATTATGTTTCTCTGTTATATGTCAACAATATTAACATAATGACACTTGATTGATTGATACGCTATTGAAGAGAATCTGACATATTAACACTTTTAATTTAGAACAGTGATTGGTATAGGCAGGTAGAACAGTGTTTGGTATAGGCAGGTAGAACAGTGATTGGTATAGGCAGGTAGAACAGTGTTTGGTATAGGCAGGTAGAACAGTGATTGGTATAGGCAGGTAGAACAGTGTTTGGTATAGGCAGGTAGAACAGTGATTGGTATAGGCAGGTAGAACAGTGATTGGTATAGGCAGGTAGAACAGTGATTGGTATAGGCAGGTAGAACAGTGTTTGGTATAGGCAGGTAGAACAGTGTTTGGTATAGGCAGGTAGAACAGTGATTGGTATAGGCAGGTAGAACAGTGTTTTTCAGGTAGAACAGTGTTTGGTATAGGCAGGTAGAACAGTGATTGGTATAGGCAGGTAGAACAGTGTTTGGTATAGGCAGGTAGAACAGTGATTGGTATAGGCAGGTAGAACAGTGATTGGTATAGGCAGGTAGAACAGTATTGGTATAGGCAGGTAGAACAGTGATTGGTATAGGCAGGTAGAACAGTGATTGGTATAGGCAGGTAGAACAGTGATTGGTATAGGCAGGTAGAACAGTGATTGGTATAGGCAGGTAGAACAGTGATTGGTATAGGCAGGTAGAACAGTGTTTGGTATAGGCAGGTAGAACAGTGATTGGTATAGGCAGGTAGAACAGTGATTGGTATAGGCAGGTAGAACAGTGATTGGTATAGGCAGGTAGAACAGTGATTGGTATAGGCAGGTAGAACAGTGATTGGTATAGGCAGGTAGAACAGTGATTGGTATAGGCAGGTAGAACAGTGATTGGTATAGGCAGGTAGAACAGTGTTTGGTATAGGCAGGTAGAACAGTGATTGGTATAGGCAGGTAGAACAGTGTTTGGTATAGGCAGGTAGAACAGTGATTGGTATAGGCAGGTAGAACAGTGATTGGTATAGGCAGGTAGAACAGTGTTTGGTATAGGCAGGTAGAACAGTGATTGGTATAGGCAGGTAGAACAGTGATTGGTATAGGCAGATAGAACAGTGTTTGGTATAGGCAGGTAGAACAGTGATGGGTATAGGCAGGTAGAACAGTGATTGGTATAGGCAGGTAGAACAGTGATTGGTATAGGCAGGTAGAACAGTGTTTGGTATAGGCAGGTAGAACAGTGATTGGTATAGGCAGGTAGAACAGTGATTGGTATAGGCAGGTAGAACAGTGATTGGTATAGGCAGGTAGAACAGTGATTGGTATAGGCAGAACAGTGAGTAAGGCAGGTAGTGTTTGGTATAGGCAGGTAGAACAGTGATTGTATTAGGTATAGGCAGGTAGAACAGTGATTGGTATAGGCAGGTAGAACAGTGATTGGTATAGGCAGGTAGAACAGTGATTGGTATAGGCAGGTAGAACAGTGATTGGTATAGGCAGGTAGAACAGTGATGGGTATAGGCAGGTAGAACAGTGATTGGTATAGGCAGGTAGAACAGTGATTGGTATAGGCAGGTAGAACAGTGATTGGTATAGGCAGGTAGAACAGTGTTTGGTATAGGCAGGTAGAACAGTGATTGGTATAGGCAGGTAGAACAGTGTTAGATGTAAAGCTCTAGAGATCATGTCATTTGTGTCAAAGCTTTCTATCGTCTGTTTAACATGGAATCTTTCTATTAGGCTGAAAACATCTAGTCCAATCAGTCCATGATATCTTAACTTCAGACTGCCAACTTTGATTATAACACCGCTCATGTACCCTCATGAATAGGCATAGTCAAGAACCCTCAGGTAGCTTACTTGAGGTTTGCCTCAATAGACCTACTCAGGAGGAGGGGCGCTACATATGTAGGATCTTAATTTGACTTATATTGTTACAGAAAAATAATCCTGCAGCAACAGGATTTGAACACTTAGTCCATAATGTTGCTTGATTGGCAGTTAGGCTATTAGCTGTCCAAAAATAGGCTACATGGATAGTGTAATACTGTTAATATGACCGTGTTAGTGAGGGTTTTTCAAATCATTTATGAAAATCACGAAGCTCATCTGCATTTCCTGTGGTGCAGTTCAATTCTCAGTAAGAAAGGAGTGATCAAATTAAGATCCTACATCTGTAAATGTCACAGAGTGCATTAATGAACCCAACACCAGAGAGAGCCTCAATATGTACTGACAACAAAATACGCTGTGGCTTTTAAATCCCCCCCTCCCCCCCAAAAAAAGACTGTCAAACTGAAAACTCTATCTCAGGCTCTTAAAACACTTGTTTCCATCTAACATGGTTTCAATACCATTTATAGTTTCTTCACAGAAGCAAAGCCGCACTCCCTATTTTCAGTTTTCTTCATGTGTCTAGGAAGGAGGGGCACCAGATGTCACAATGTCCATTTGATTACACCTCACTGGACAGAGCCTCCGACTCAGGGCCAATCACTATGGACTGTCAGCAGCCGACTCAGGGCCAATCACTATGGACTGTCAGCAGCCGACTCAGGGCCAATCACTATGGACTGTCAGCAGCCGACTCAGGGCCAATCACTATGGACTGTCAGCAGCCGACTCAGGGCCAATCACTATGGACTGTCAGCAGCCGACTCAGGGCCAATCACTATGGACTGTCAGCAGCCGACTCAGGGCCAATCACTATGGACTGTCAGCAGCCGACTCAGGGCCAATCACTATGGACTGTCAGCAGCCGACTCAGGGCCAATCACTATGGACAGTCAGCAGCCGACTCAGGGCCAATCACTATGGACTGTCAGCAGCCGACTCAGGGCCAATCACTATGGACTGTCAGCAGCCGACTCAGGGCCAATCACTATGGACTGTCAGCAGCCGACTCAGGGCCAATCACTATGGACTGTCAGCAGCCGACTCAGGGCCAATCACTATGGACTGTCAGCAGCCGACTCAGACCTATTGCACCACGCACATGTAGACACTCACAGATATTCCCACGCCTAGAGCCAGGAGTAGGAGGTAGGATTGGGTTAGAATATGTAGTGATCTGTGTCAGAGGGAGTGAGCTGTCGTCGCTGTTATCGAGGATGGGGGGGAGGAAGGGCTATGTTTTTGTAGGATGATCGAGAGAAGGGGGATGATGAGGGGGTGAGAGAGAGAGAGAGAGAGAAAGAAAGAGAGAGAGAGAGAGAGGGAGATTTTCTTCAACTTTTTTAGTTGTGGGGAATATTTAGGCTACAATCAAGGAGCACAAAAAAATCTACCCATGTCGCACTTAAAACATCCTAATGGTAATCATAATGCTTGATTAGACTATATTTTTGACTTTCCACCCTGTGTCCCATCCGCACCCCTCTCCCTATTGAGCGTTTTGAAGTATTCACAGCTGCTCTTTAACGGTCCGGTCCGCACGCCACTGTCTCCCGCTGTCTAGCCCTCCAGCTAATCCATCTCCTGTCTCTCAGGACTACTTCTTCTTCTTCGGTGGTGTTTTAGGTCGGACTACAAAGCTGCCCACTACTGAAGTCAAACAGAAAGCCATACTTGATGGGGAAAACGTAACTTTCTCCTCACAACTAAAATAGTTGACAAAACAGTTCTTCCGTCCTTCAAAAGATCCATATCTCCCCGCTCGGGCTCTGGAGCTCTGGGGCCTGAGAGGGTATTTTGGCTCATGAGGGGGCTAAAAGGGGCTTATCCCCTTCAGTTTAAACTTTATCCCCCTCAGTTTAAACTTTATCCCCCTCAGTTTAAACTTTATCCCCCTCAGTTCAAACTTTATCCCCCTCAGTTTCCGTTTTATGTTCCAATAACAATTATTTTGGGACAGGTTGGCGTAAAAAAAAAATCTGAATCTGCGCTGTCAGTACAATGGACATGGCTGCGGTGTGGGAAGGGTGCAGGGCTGGCCTCCAAATAAAACGTACCCCCTTGCCCGTCCAAATAAAATATTGAAATATTGATCATTTATTTGACAGAGAAACAGCGCTCCTCTGTCGGCAGAAAGACGCATCGATCGCAGTTAAAGCATCCGAGTGAGCGAAACAGCGCCCCTCTGTCTCAGAATCTGAAGACCATGTATCTGATGCTGTCTGGACCAAAAGAGTATGGCATGTCATATTATTTCTGGCCAGACAGCATCAGATACATTGTCTTCAGGTTCTGAGACAGAGGGGCGCTGTTTCGCTCAGATGCTGTCTCGCTCGGATGCTTTCTCCAGTGATTTTGTTTCAGCACAGAGGAGGAGGCGAAGAGAGAGGGCTCATTATCGCCCAAATCTGTACAGAATAAGGCAGGTTTTTGCCTGCCCTATTGTTACTTTGGCATTAATACGTGTCACATATCAGTTTGCAAACAACATGCCCCCCTTCACATCGACAGGGCTGTAGTGGAGCAGGTTGAGAGCTTCAAGTTCCTTGGTTTCCACATTACCAACAAACTATCATGGTCCAAGCACACAAAGACAGTTGTGAAGAGGAGCACGACAACACCTTTTCCCCCTCAGGAGACTTAAAAGATTTGGCATGTGTTCCCAGATCCTCAAAAGGTTTTACAGCTGCACCATCGAGAGCATCCTGACCGGTTGCATCACCGCCTGGTATGGCAACTGCTCAGCATCTGACCGTAAAGCACTACAGAGGGTAGTGCATACGGCCCAGTACATCACTGGGGCCAAGCTTCCTGCCATCCAGGACCTTTATAATAGGCGGAGGCAGAGGAAGGCCCCCCCAAAAATTCAAAGACTCCAGCCACCCAAGTCAAACTGTTCTGTCTGCTAAAAAGTGGACGTTGTACTCTTTACAGCTATGGTAGTCAACGGTACGGCCAGAGAGGAGAGAAAGTCGAAAAAGAAAGACATAATTATGGATGTGGTGGAGCGGTTTCTGGGATGGGACGACTTCTCAGTAAAGGAGTTACATGAAAGGCTGTCACAAGCAGACCCCGCCCAAAGATAACGTGAATAAGGGGGCAGTTGAAATCGGAAAGGGGAGTACATGTTGGCGGGTTCTTTGCAGCGGGAATTATATTGAATTCTAATCACGCCATAGCAGAATCAACATAAAGTATTGATTACTGTGGTATTAGTCATGAACACCTTTCATTAAGAGGTGTGGTATTAGTCATGAACACCTTTCATTAAGAGGTGTGGTATTAGTCATGAACACCTTTCATTAAGAGGTGTGGTATTAGTCATGAACACCTTTCATTAAGACCTGTGGTATTAGTCATGAACACCCATCCTTGTGTACATCCACACAATTGTATTGTAAATCATACTATTGAATGCACAATTACTCATTCATGTGCGTTCATGCATGTGTGTGTGTGTGTGTGTCCTCGTGCGTTCATGCATGTGTGTGTGTGTGTGTGTGTCCTCGTGCATTCATGCATGAGTGTGTGTGTATCCTCGTGCGTTCATGCATGAGTGTGTGTGTCCTCGTGCGTTCATGCATGTGTGTGTGTGTGTATCCTCGTGCGTTCATGCATGTGTGTGTGTGTGTCCTCGTGCGTTCATGCATGTGTGTGTGTCCTCGTGCGTTCATGCATGTGTGTGTGTGTGTGTGTCCTCGTGCATTCATGCATGTGTGTGTGTGTCCTCGTGCGTTCATGCATGTGTGTGTGTGTGTATCCTCGTGCGTTCATGCATGTGTGTGTGTGTGTGTGTGTGTCCTCGTGTGTTCATGCATGTGTGTGTGTGTGTATCCTCGTGCGTTCATGCATGTGTGTGTGTGTGTGTGTGTATCCTCGTGTGTTCATGCATGTGTGCGTGTGTGTCCTCGTGTGTTCATGCATGAGTGTGTGTGTGTATCCTCGTGCGTTCATGCATGAGTGTGTGTGTGTATCCTCGTGCGTTCATGCATGTGTGTGTGTGTGTGTGTGTCCTCGTGCGTTCATGCATGTGTGTGTGTGTGTATCCTCGTGCGTTCATGCATGTGTGTGTGTGTGTATCCTCGTGTGTTCATGCATGTGTGTGTGTGTGTGTCCTCGTGCGTTCATGCATGTGTGTGTGTGTGTATCCTCGTGTGTTCATGCATGTGTGTGTGTGTGTGTCCTCGTGTGTTCATGCATGTGTGTGTGTGTGTCCTCGTGCGTTCATGCATGTGTGTGTGTGTGTATCCTCGTGTGTTCATGCATGTGTGTGTGTGTGTATCCTCGTGTGTTCATGCATGTGTGTGTGTGTGTATCCTCGTGTGTTCATGCATGTGTGTGTGTGTGTATCCTCGTGTGTTCATGCATGTGTGTGTGTGTGTGTGTGTGTGTATCCTCGTGCGTTCATGCATGTGTGTGTGCTGTAGAATCATTGGAACAATGTCCTTGTATAATTATAGCAGTGGAATCGTGGTTATTTTCCCTCCTCTAAAGCTGTGAGGGTGTAGACTATGGGAGAGAGGGGGTGAGAGAAAGGGAGTTAGAGGTCGGAGAGAGATTCTGGGTTCGAGCCCAGGCTCTGTCGCAGCCGGCCGCGACCGGGAGGTCCATGGGGCGACGTACAATTGGTCTAGCGTCATCCGGGTTAGGGAGGGTTTGGCCGGTAGGGATATCCTTGTCTCATCTCCTGTGGCGGGCCGAGCGCAGTGCACGCTGACACGGTCGCCAGGTGTACTGTATTTCCTCCGACACATTGGTGCTACTAACAATTGGATACCATGAATTTGGGGAGAAAAAGGGGGTAAAGAAAGAGGATAGAAAGGAAGAGAAAGTAGGGAGAGCAGAGAGAGATAGGGGGAGAGGGGGGAGAGAGGGGGGAGCAGAGAGAGAGAGGGGAGAGAACAGAGAGAGAGGGGGAGAGCATAGAGAGAGGGGGGAGAGCAGAGAGAGAGGGGGGAGAGCAGAGAGAGCAGAGAGATAGGGGAGAGCAGAGAGAGCAGAGAGAGAGAGGGGGAGAGCAGAGAGAGATAGGGGAGAGCAGAGAGAGAGAGGGGGAGCAGAGAGAGAGAGAGGGGGGATAGCAGAGAGAGAGGGGGGAGAGCAGAGAGAGATAGGGGAGAGCAGAGAGAGATAGGGAGAGAGCAGAGAGAGAGGGGGAGAGCAGAGAGAGAGGGGGAGAGCAGAGAGAGATAGGGGGAGAGCAGAGAGAGAGGGGGGAGCAGAGAGAGAAGGGGGAGAGCAGAGAGAGATAGGGGAGAGCAGAGAGAGAGGGGAGAGCAGAGAGAGGGGGGAGAGAGCAGAGAGAGAGGGGGAGAGAACAGAGAGAGGGGGAGAGCAGAGAGAGAGGGGGAGAGCAGAGAGAGAGGGGGAGAGCAGAGAGAGCAGAGAGATAGGGGAGAGCAGAGAGAGCAGAGAGAGAGAGGGGGAGAGCAGAGAGAGATAGGGAGAGCAGAGAGAGAGAGGGGGGGAGAGCAGAGAGAGAGAGGGGGAGAGCAGAGAGAGAGGGGGAGAGCAGAGAGAGATAGGGGAGAGCAGAGAGAGATAGGGAGAGAGCAGAGAGAGAGGGGGGGAGAGAACAGAGAGAGGGGGAGAGCAGAGAGAGAGGGGGAGAGCAGAGAGAGAGGGGGGAGAGCAGAGAGAGCAGAGAGATAGGGGGAGAGCAGAGAGAGCAGAGAGAGAGAGAGGGGGGAGAGCAGAGAGAGATAGGGGAGAGCAGAGAGAGAGAGGGGGAGAGCAGAGAGAGAGAGGGGGAGAGCAGAGAGAGAGGGGGGAGAGCAGGGAGAGATAGGGGGAGAGCAGAGAGAGATAGGGAGAGAGCAGAGAGAGAGGGGGAGAGCAGAGAGAGAGGGGGGAGAGCAGAGAGAGCAGAGAGAGATAGGGGAAGAGCAGAGAGAGAGGGGGGAGCAGAGAGAGAAGGGGGAGAGCAGAGAGAGATAGGGGGAGAGCAGAGAGAGAGGGGGAGAGCAGAGAGAGGGGGAGAGAGCAGAGAGAGAGGGGGGAGGCAACACAGAGACAGGACAGAGGCAACACAGAGACAGGACAGAGCAATACAGAGACAGAGACAGGACAGAGAGACAGGACAGAGGCAGAGACAGGACAGAGCAACACAGAGACAGGACAGAGACAGAGACAGGACAGAGCAACACAGAGACAGAGACAGAACAGAGCAACACAGAGACAGAGACAGGACAGAGAGACAGGACAGAGGCAACACAGAGACAGAGACAGGACAGAGGCAACATAGAGACAGAGACAGGACAGAGCAATACAGAGACAGGACAGAGCAATACAGAGACAGAGACAACACAGAGACAGAGACAGGACAGAGACAGGACAGAGGCAACACAGAGACAGAGACAGGACAGAGACAGAGACAGGACAGAGCAATACAGAGACAGGACAGAACAGAGCAACACAGAGACAGAGACAGGACAAAGCAACACAGAGACAGAGACAGGACAGAGGCAACACAGAGACAGGACAGAGCAACACAGAGACAGAGACAGGACAGAGACAGGACAGAGGCAACACAGAGACAGAGACAGGACAGAGGCAACACAGAGACAGAGACAGGACAGAGCAATACAGAGACAGAGACAACACAGAGACAGAGACAGGACAGAGACAGGACAGAGGCAACACAGAGACAGAGACAGGACAGAGGCAGAGACAGGACAGAGCAATACAGAGACAGGACAGAGCAATACAGAGACAGAGACAGGACAGAGACAGAGACAGAGACAGAGACAGGACAGAGACAGAGACAGGACAGAGCAACACAGAGACAGAGACAGGACAGAGACAGAGACAGAGACAGGACAGATCAATACAGAGACAGAGACAGGACAGAGACAGAGACAGAGACAGAGGCAAGACAGAGACAGAGACAGGACAGAGACAGAGACAGAGACAGGACAGAGCAACACAGAGACAGAGACAGGACAGAGCAACATAGAGACAGAGACAGGACAGAGGCAACACAGAGACAGAGACAGGACAGAGGCAACACAGAGACAGGACAGAGCAACACAGAGACAGAGACAACACAGAGACAGAGACAGGACAGAGGCAACACAGAGACAGAGACAACACAGAGACAGGACAGAGCAATACAGAGACAGAGACAGGACAGAGGCAATACAGAGACAGGACAGAGGCAACACAACACGGGGTGGGGGGCATGTTTGACCAGTTGGTTACGGTGTTGTTCTTTCAGCACCATGATTTGAACAGCGCTCAAGTCATCAAGACCTGTTACCTACAACTCATAGTCTTACTCATCACTTACTATTGGTTAATCAATGTCTCCGATATCACAACGATTTGTTAGTATTTTACAGGACCAAATGTAATAGCATATAGGTCTACTGTAGCATAGTATGACTATAATATGTTACACCAAAAACACCTCAGTCATTTCTTATACGAAGCTGAATAGTACCTTTTTCCCCTCATGCCGCCCAAACTCAACAGCATGATCTACTAGGCAGGAGATATGCTTGGCCTACAAGAAATGCTAATATTTATCACCATCTGCTTTAATTGGCTCCCGAGTGGCGCAGCGGTCTAAGGCACTGCATCTCAGTGCTTGAGGAGTCACTACAGATTCCACTCCCTTTCAATAAACATAGTTTACATGTTGTTAGCAATCTAAGCCAACCCCGTCTGTTTTGCCCCATAGTTGTGCATGTCTCGCTTTTGTTGCTAAATAACCAAGCCTTTTATATGTATCAATCTTTTCCAGATAACAGAGGCATCGAAGACCAATATGACTGAAGAGAAAGACCAGCTACAGACCAGCTACAACAACCTGACTAAAGAGAAAGACCAGCTACAGACCAGCTACAACAACCTGACTAAAGAGAAAGACCAGCAACAATAACCTGACTAAAGAGAAAGACCAGCTACAGACCAGCTACAACAACCTGACTAAAGAGAAAGACCAGCTACAGACCAGCTACAACAACCTGACTAAAGAGAAAGACCAGCTACAACAACCTGACTAAAGAGAAAGACCAGCTACAGACCAGCTACAACAACCTGACTAAAGAGAAAGAACAGCTACAATAACCTGACTAAAGAGAAAGACCAGCTACAGACCAGCTACAACAACCTGACTAAAGAGAAAGACCAGCTACAGACCAGCTACAACAACCTGACTAAAGAGAAAGACCAGCTACAACAACCTGACTAAAGAGAAAGACCAGCTACAACAACCTGACTAAAGAGAAAGACCAGCTACAGACCAGCTACAACAACCTGACTAAAGAGAAAGACCAGCTACAACAACCTGACTAAAGAGAAAGACCAGCTACAACAACCTGACTAAAGAGAAAGACCAGCTACAGACCAGCTACAACAACCTGACTAAAGAGAAAGACCAGCTACAACAACCTGACTAAAGAGAAAGACCAGCTACAACAACCTGATTAAAGAGAAAGGCCAGCTACAGACCAGCTATAACAACCTGACTAAAGAGAAAGGCCAGCTACAGACCAGCTACAACAACCTGACTAAAGAGAAAGGCCAGCTACAGACCAGCTACAGACCAGCTACAACAACCTGACTAAAGAGAAAGGCCAGCTACAGACCAGCTACAACAACCTGACTAAAGAGAAAGGCCAGCTACAGACCAGCTACAACAACCTGACTAAAGAGAAAGACCAGCTACAGACCAGCTACAACAACCTGACTAAAGAGAAAGACCAGCTACAACAACCTGACTAAAGAGAAAGACCAGCTACAACAACCTGACTAAAGAGAAAGGCCAGCTACAGACCAGCTACAACAACCTGACTAAAGAGAAAGGGCAGCTACAGACCAGCCTTTTTCCTGGGTTCACATTCCTGTGTCCTTTTTCCTGGGTTCACATTCCTGGGTTCTTTTTCCTGGGTTCACATTCCTGTGTCCTTTTTCCTGGGTTCACATTCCTGGGTCCTTTTTCCTGGGTTCACATTCCTGGGTCCTTTTTCCTGGGTTCACATTCCTGGGTCCTTTTTCCTGTGTTCACATTCCTGGGTCCTTTTTCCTGGGTTCACATTCCTAGGTTCTTTTTCCTGGGTCCTTTATCCTGGGTTCACATTCCTGGGTCCTTTTTCCTGGGTTCGCATTCCTGGGTTATTTTTCCTTTATTGATTGGGTTTAATAATGGAATTATAGGGATTTAGTTGTTAGTTTTGGTCAGTTTGCCGGGAGTTTGGTGGGGATGGCGACACACATAGGGACGCCTTCCCTATCGCTGTATGACAACTGTAATACTTGAGTAAAAGTGAAAGATACCTTAATAGAAAATGACTCAAGTAAAAGTGAAAGTCACCCAGTAAAATACTACTTGAGCAAAAGTCTGAAGGAATTTGGTTTTAAATATACTTAAGTATTAAAAGTAAATGGAATTGCTGAAAATGTACTTTAGTATCAAAAGTAAAAGTTTAAACCATTTTAAATTCCTTATTTTAAGCAAACCAGAAGGCACCATTTTCTTGTTTTATTGATGGATAGTCAGGGGCCACTCCCACACTCAGATATAATTTAAAAATGAAGCATTTGTGTTTAGTGAGTCCTCCAGATCAGAGGCAGTAGGGACCAGGGATGTTCTCTGTTTAGTGAGTCTGCCAGATCAGAGGCAGTAGGGATGACCAGGGATGTTCTCTGTTTAGTGAGTCTGCCAGATCAGAGGCAGTAGGGATGACCAGGGATGTTCTCTGTTTAGTGAGTCCACCAGATCAGAGGCAGTAGGGACCAGGGATGTTCTCTGTTTAGTGAGTCTGCCAGATCAGAGGCAGTAGGGACCAGGGATGTTCTCTGTTTAGTGAGTCTGCCAGATCAGAGGTAGTAGGGACCAGGGATGTTCTCTGTTTAGTGAGTCTGCCAGATCAGAGGTAGTAGGAATGACCAGGGATGTTCTCTGTTTAGTGAGTCCACCAGATCAGAGGTAGTAGGGACCAGGGATGTTCTCTGTTTAGTGAGTCCTCCAGATCAGAGGCAGTAGGGATGACCAGGGATGTTCTCTGTTTAGTGAGTCCTCCAGATCAGAGGCAGTAGGGATGACCAGGGATGTTCTCTGTTTAGTGAGTCCTCCAGATCAGAGGCAGTAGGTACCAGGGATGTTCTCTGTTTAGTGAGTCCTCCAGATTAGAGGCAGTAGGGATGACCAGGGATGTTCTCTTGATCAGTGTGTGAATTGGACCATTGTCCAGTCAAAATGTAACGAGTACTTTTGAGTGTCAGGGAAAATATGTGGAGTAAAAATAAATGTATTTTCTTTAGGAATGTAGTGAAGTAAAAGTTGCCAAAAGTATAAATAGTAAAGTACAAAAACAACTAAAGTAAAAATACTTTAAAGTACTACTTAAGAACTTTACACCACTGATCATTTACACCATTGCAGAATTATTCTCACATGAATCATATAGTTTGCACACGAACCGCCCGTTCGGAGTAAATAATCATGAACGTATTTACGTGTGAAATGCCTTCATTCGCCGTTTCTCAGTCGGATCCAAGCCTCCTTGTTAAGGGTTTTGGTGGGTGTAATGCTCTGATAGTCCACAAGAGGGCACAATGTCCTTAGTTGTCTGGTCTCCATGGGTGTTCATTCATTGGAACAGCTACTTAGCTGTACCAGTGACTGTCTGATAGTGGATAGTCAGAGTTTGAACCACTGTACACGCGCCACTGCAGACTGGCGATGTCCTGGTCTGGTAGGTGAGTTCATTTCCTTCACCTCGTGTTGAGGTTGAGAGTTTCAACCATTTCAAACGGGTAGAGACATAGAAATGGTATCCATGAGTCTGTCGTACTACTTAAACTCTTTCAAATGGTCACATATTTTCAGCATTTGCTTTAGCCTGCCTGGAGTGGCAGTTGGGTTTTCTATTGCAACAGCACAGCTCAACATGCCATGCATACAGGTACTGACACACACAGCCGTTGCTATTTTGCACAATACTAATGATATTGCTTAATACTTAAAATATTGGGGCGGCAGGGTAGCCTAGTGGTTAGAGCATTGGACTAGTAACCGGAAGGTTGCAAGTTCAAACCCCAGAGCTGACAAGATACAAATCTGTCATTCTGCCCCTGAACAGGCAGTTAACCCACTGTTCCTAGGCCGTCATTGAAAATAAGATTATTTTCTTAACTGACTTGCCTAGTTAAATAAAGATAAAAAAAACTATAAAAAATTAAGATGAAAATACCAATCACATGTGGTTGGCATTTTTCTGCTTTAACAAATGAGAGTTACAAAACTTCACACACTAGTCAGAGTTATACTTACAATACATATTTTTTAATAAGAGCCTTTTTGACTTTCAATGATGCAGCTCTCTCTAATGAACCACTGAAAAGTACAAAGATCTTTTATAGCCAAGATACACCCCTCTCAACTTACATGACGAACCACAGATCTTAGGAACAGTTCACTAAGGTTAAGATTTGTATGAAAGGTATCTATAAAACATAGACAGTTACTTCTGTGTCAAAAGTTCTCATTGTAAAGACCAGTGTCTGGCCCCCTCACTTGAAAACGGGAACCCATCTCACCCTGGTACAGAACAATAACATTACCTCATGTTATCTGGAATGTTCTTTAGGCTTTATTACCCAAAGACATCGCAAATCTCCTCTGTCAGTGGTATCTCATAGAGGCCCGTCCTCAGTGGAACACACACACATAATACTCCATTCGGTCAAATGTAACAACTAGTATCATGTAATACAAGCATTATAACAATCTTACAAGCATTATAACATTATCTTGCAATTTTCCACGACACACAATATAGTCCTGTTTGTTAAAGTGTTTATTAATACAAAGTCATCCGAGAGACAGGTTTTATACAGAGAATACAGTCGGAAGTTTACATAGACTTAGGTTGGAGTCATTAAACCACCATTTCAACCACTCCACACATTTCTTGTTTAACAAACTATAGTTTTGGCAAGTCAGTTAAGACATCTACTTTGTACATGACACAAGTCATTTTTTTCAACAATTGTTAACAGATTATTTCACTTATAATTCACTGTATCACAATTCCAGTGGGTCAGAAGTTTACATACACTAAGTTGACTGTGCCTTTAAACAGCTTGGAAAATTCCAGAAAATGATGTTATGGCTTTAGAAGCTTCTGATAGGCTAATTGACATCATTTGAGTCAATTGGAGGTATACCTGTGGATGTATTTCAAGGCGTACCTTGAACTCAGTGACTCCTTGCTTGGCATCATGGGAAAATCAAAAGAAATCAGCCAAGACCTCAGAAAATAAATTGTGGACCTCCACAAGTCTGGTTCATCCTTGGGAGAAATATCCAAACGCCTGAAGGTACCACGTTCAGCTGTACAAATAATCTCCTAGCGATGAAATTACTTTGGTGCGAAAAGTGCAAATCAATCCCAGAACAACAGCAAAGGACCTTGTAAAGATGGAGGAAACAGGTACAAAAGCATCTATATCCACATAACCTGAAAGGCCGCTCAGCAAGAAAGATGAAACTGCTCCAAAACCACCATAAAAAAGCCAGACTACGGTTTGCAACTGCACATGGGAACAAAGATCGGACTTTTTGGAGAAATGTCCTCTGGTCTGATGAAACAATAATATAACTGTTTGGCCATAATGACCATCGTTATGTTTGGAGGAAAAAGGGGGAGGCTTGCAAGCCGAAGAACACCATCCCAAACGTGAAGCACAGGGGTGGCAGCATCATGTTGTAGGGGTGCTTTGCTGCAGAAGTGACTGGTGCACTTCACAAAATAGATATCATGGGGAGGAAAATTATGTGGATATATTGAAGCAACATCTCAAGACATCAGTCAGGAAGTTAAAACTTGGTCACAAATGGGTCTTCCAAATTCACAATGACCCCAAGCATACTTCCAAATATGTGGCAAAATGGCTTAAGGACAACAAAGTCAAGGTATTGGAGTGGCCATCACAAAGCCCTGACCTCAATCTTATATAAAGTTTGTGGGCAGAACTGAAAAAGCGTGTGCGAGCAAGGAGGCCTACAAACCTGACTCAGTTACTCCAGCTCTGTCAGGAGGAATGGGCCAAAATTCACCCAACTTATTGTGGGAAGCTTGTGGAAGGCTACCCGAAACGTTTGACCCAAGTTAAACAATTTAAAGGCAATGCTACCAAATACTAATTGAGTGTATGTAAACGTCTGACCCACTGGGAGTGTGATGAAAGAAATAAAATCTGAAATAAATAATTCTCTCTACTATTATTCTGACATTTCACATTCTTAAAATAAAGTGGTAAACCTAACTGACCTAAGACGGGGAATTTTTACTGGGATTAAATGTTAGGAATTGTGAAAAACTGAGTTTAAATGTATTTGGCTAAGGTGCATGTAAACTTCTGACTTCAACTGTAAGTCATCATTTTATTATGGTATGTGTTGCACATGAGCATGTGGCTGACTGACTGACTGATGGACACATAACTGACTGACTGGCTGACAAAAGAAATAACTAGCTAATTAACTGACTGACTCCTCTCAGCCTTCCGGTTTTATCATCACAGAAAATAACATTTTCTCAAGCTGTTTGTTAGTGGATGTGACCTGGCTAAAGCTTTCTGTTAAAAGGCTTGTTGAACATTATACAGGACAAAGCTGTGCAGAGGCAGAAGTCTAATGTTGGGGGTTATGATGACTAAACTCACAACACGCTCACACTCTTCTTTTAGTTCAGAACGACACTATTTGTCTTCGTGATGAGTGTGATGCAACAGCAACACTCTTGATAATATCTCAATGTTTCCTCAATGATGTGGATGTTTATATCCTCCACTGTGATCTGCCATGTCATCCAGGATCAGCTTCGTAGCCA
>NC_068455.1:73458358-73538358 GCF_023373465.1 Oncorhynchus keta | reverse complement strand
TCTCTGGAGTGATGCATCACGCTTCAGCACATGGCAGTCCGACAGACGAATCTACGTTTGGCGGATGCCAGGAGAACGCTACCTGCCCCAATGCATAGTGCCAACTGTAAAGTTTGATGGAGGAGGAATAATGGTCTGGAGCTGTTTATCATGGTTCAGTCTAAACCCCTTCGTTCCAATGAAGGGAAATCTTAACGCTACAGCATACAATGACATTCTAGATGATTCTGTGCTTCCAACTTTGTGGCAAAAGATGGGGGAAGGTTATTTCCTGTTTCAGCAAGACAATACCCCTGTGCACAAAGCAAGGTCCATACTGAAATGGTTTGTCTAGATCAGTGTGGAAGAACTTGACTGGCCTGCACAGAGCCCCGACCTCAACCCCATCGAACACCTTTGGAATGAATTGGAACGCCGACTGCGAGCCAGGCCTAATCACCCAACATCAGTGCCCAACCTCACTCATGCTCTTGTAGCTGAATGGAAGAAGCATGTGGCAAGTCCCCGCAGCAATGTTCCAACATCTAGGTGAAGGTCTTCCCAGAAGAGTGAAGGCTGTTATAGCAGCAATGTTCCAACATCTATTTAGGTGAAGGTCTTCCCAGAGAGTGGAGGCTGTTATAGCAGCAATGTTCCAACATCTATCTAGGTGAAGGTCTTCCCAGAAGAGTGGAGGCTGTTATAGCAGCAATGTTCCAACATCTAGTGGAAGGCCTTCCCAGAAGAGTGAAGGCTGTTATAGCAGCAATGTTCCAACATCTATCTTGGTGAAGGCCTTCCCAGAAGAGTGAAGGCTGTTATAGCAGCAATGTTCCAACATCTAGTGGAAGGCCTTCCCAGAAGAGTGGAGGCTGTTATAGCAGCAATGTTCCAACATCTAGTGGAAGGCCTTCCCAGAAGAGTGGAGGCTGTTATAGCAGCAATGTTCCAACATCTAGTGGAAGGCCTTCCCAGAAGAGTGGAGGCTGTTATAGCAGCAATGTTCCAACATCTAGTGGAAGGCCTTCCCAGAAGAGTGGAGGCTGTTATAGCAGCAATGTTCCAACATCTAGTGGAAGGCCTTCCCAGAAGAGTGGAGGCTGTTATAGCAGCAATGTTCCAACATCTATCTTGGTGAAGGCCTTCCCAGAAGAGTGGAGGCTGTTATAGCAGCAATGTTCCAACATCTATCTTGGTGAAGGCCTTCCCAGAAGAGTGAAGGCTGTTATAGCAGCAATGTTCCAACATCTATCTAGGTGAAGGCCTTCCCAGAAGAGTGGAGGCTGTTATAGCAGCAATGTTCCAACATCTAGTGGAAGGCCTTCCCAGAAGAGTGAAGGCTGTTATAGCAGCAATGTTCCAACATCTAGTGGAAGGCCTTCCCAGAAGAGTGGAGGCTGTTATAGCAACAATGTTCCAACATCTATCTTGGTGAAGGCCTTCCCAGAAGAGTGGAGGCTGTTATAGCAGCAATGTTCCAAACATCAGAAGAGTATCTAGCAGCAATGGTGGAAGGCCTTCCCAGAAGAGTGGAGGCTGTTATAGCAGCAATGTTCCAACATCTAGTGGAAGGCCTTCCCAGAAGAGTGGAGGCTGTTATAGCAGCAATGTTCCAACATCTAGTGGAAGGCCTTCCCAGAAGAGTGAAGGCTGTTATAGCAGCAATGTTCCAACATCTAGTGGAAGGCCTTCCCAGAAGAGTGAAGGCTGTTATAGCAGCAATGTTCCAACATCTAGTGGAAGGCCTTCCCAGAAGAGTGAAGGCTGTTATAGCAGCAATATTCCAACATCTAGGTGAAGGCCTTCCCAGAAGAGTGAAGGCTGTTATAGCAGCAATGTTCCAACATCTAGTGGAAGGCCTTCCCAGAAGAGTGGATGCTGTTATAGCAGCAATGTTCCAACATCTAGGTGAAGGCCTTCCCAGAAGAGTGAAGGCTGTTATAGCAACAATGTTCCAACATCTATCTTGGTGAAGGCCTTCCCAGAAGAGTGAAGGCTGTTATAGCAACAAAGGGGGGGGACCAACTCCATATTAATGCCCATGATTTTGGAATGAGCACGTGTCCACATCCTTTTGGTTGTATAATGTAGCGGTTGCTGCTAACACGCATTGCTTGAATAACATCAGATTAGGAACCTGGCAGAAAAGCCTTTTCCTGCAATGTCTATCTCTGTTTACCACACCATCTCTGTCTATCCACTGCATGCATTGTGCCATTCCACAACGTCTATCTCTGTTTACCACACCATCTCTGTCTATCCACTGCATGCATGCATTGTGCCATTCCACAATGTCTATCTCTGTTTACCACACCATCTCTGTCTATCCACTGCATGCATTGTGCCATTCCACAACGTCTATCTCCATTCACTAAGGCGAGACGAGTTCCCACTGAGCTTTAAACACATAGCCAGCCCTAAGGACAAACTGTTTAGGACTCCTATTGACAATGAGGCTCAGGGCAGGAGTGCTGATGTAGGATCCGTTTTCTATCCTTATATAGCAGCGTTTCCCAAACGTGGTCCTCTGGACCCCAAGGGGTGCACGTTGTTGTTGTTTTTGTATATTTTTTGGGGCTCTACTTTCACCCCTTTTTCGTGATCTCCAAATTGGTAGTTAGTCTTGTCCCATAGCTGCACCTCCCGTACGGACTCGGGAGAGGTGAAGGTCGAGAGCCATGCGTCCTCTGAAACACGACCATGTCAAGCCGCACTGCTTCTTGACACACTGCTCACTGAACCTGGAAGCCAGTCGCACTGCTTCTTGACACACTGCTCACTGAACCTGGAAGCCAGTCGCACTGCTTCTTGACACACTGCTCACTGAACCTGGAAGCCAGTCGCACTGCTTCTTGACACACTGCTCACTTAACCTGGAAGCCAGTCGCACTGCTTCTTGACACACTGCTCACTGAACCTGGAAGCCAGTCGCACTGCTTCTTGACACACTGCTCGCTGAACCTGGAAGCCAGTCGCACTGCTTCTTGACACACTGCTCGCTGAACCTGGAAGCCAGTCGCACTGCTTCTTGACACACTGCTCGCTGAACCTGGAAGCCAGTCGCACTGCTTCTTGACACACTGCTCGCTGAACCTGGAAGCCAGTCGCACTGCTTCTTGACACACTGCTCACTGAACCTGGAAGCCAGTCGCACCAATGTGTCAGTGGAAACACCGTCCAACTGGCGACCACATCAGCGTGCACTGCACCCTGCCCGCCACAGGAGTCGCTAGAGAGCAATGGGACAAGGTAATCCTGGCCGGCCAAACCTTCCCCTAGCTTGGACGGCGCTGGGCCAAACCCTCCCCTAGCTTGGACGGCGCTGGGCCAAACCCTCCCCTAGCTTGGACGACGCTGGGCCAAACCCTCCCCTAGCTTGGACGACGCTGGGCCAAACCCTCCCCTAGCTTGGACGGCGCTGGGCCAAACCCTCCCCTAGCTTGGACGACGCTGGGCCAAACCCTCCCCTAGCTTGGACGACGCTGGGTCAATTGTGGGGTCTCCCAGTCACGGCCGGCTGTGACACAGCCTGGGATTGAACCCGGATCTGTAGTGACGTCTCAAGCCTTGCGATGCAATACCTGACCGCTGCGCCACTCAGGAGGCCAGGTGTTTGGTTTTTGCCCCAGCACCACACAGCTGATTGAAATAGTCAACTTAATCATCAAGCTTTGTTCATTTGAATCAGCTGTGTAGTGTTTGGGCAAAAAATAAAAGGTGCACCTCTTGAGGTTCCGCGGACCAGCTTTGGGAAACGCTGGTCTGTAAATTATAGTATGATATGGACATGGCAGGAGACCTGACCTGGTATGTATAAAGTGGCAGAGTGAGAGCGCTGATCTAGGATCAGATTCCCCCTGTCCGTCTACTCTTAATTCATTTTTTAATCGAGAAAGAAAATCTTGACCCAAGATCAGCGTTATTAAAAAAATACCAGATCAGCACACCTACTCTCAACGGAGCCCTGGCGTGAGAATGACTGGTCATCATACACACTGACAGCTGGTAGACATGGTGTGATGACATTATCTTTGGTGGAGATGATTAGGAGGGAAAAGTCTAGATGATACAGCACCATAAACGGTCTGCTCTGTTGACAGATGGGCTAAAACACACACACAGCAATGCTTTACTATACCTGAGAAGACTTTTTGTGGACCAACAATTGATTCTCTTTCAAAATCCTATTTTCCCTAAACCCTAACCTCAAATGTAACCCTAATTATAAGCCTAATTCTAACCCCTAAACCTAAAATTAAATTTTTACAAGTGAGGACTGGCAACATATCCTCACTTCTCTGAATGTTAGTTGGTTTACTATTCTAGTGAGGACTTCTGGCAAAGACTCATGAATATATAGGTATTTGTGCGCGCGATTTTGTCCGGCGTGCGTGCATGCCAGCGTTTTGGGCATCATTTGCTACTGATTAAGAGCTTAACCTATCGTTAAGAATCCTATGTGTCGTATAAAAATAGAAACGTTACAAAACTATAGAGTATTTTAGTTACACCTAATTAGCTTACCAACCGAGTGGCCGATACCGTTTAACGTGGAACATGGCCTAAATGCGTGACATATTGTAGACTTGTGTGTCTTATAAAATAACACACAGTTATGCAACCCAAAAGGTAGGCAACGTAGGGTAGGTAATTACAATAAGGTAATTCATTTAGGCTACTAACCGGCTATGTCCCACAACTGCAGACGCACCACCGTCTTGTGATCCCAATTGAGGATTTTGAGAGCGAAGTCTACTCCTATGGTGGCCCGGTAATGTTGAGAGAATATCTGATGGACATAACGCTTGATTATAGACGTCTTGCCGACACCCAAGTCACCGATGACCAGGACCTTGAGCAAGCGTTGTTGCTGCATGGTTGGGCTATGAGTTGGTAGAAAACAATCACGTCTAGTTACACCACATTATTGTCCACATAGAAATGTTTTATGAAAAATGACATGCAGAAAAAAATATTCCAAAAGCCAGTGTCTCTTTTTTCAGTTGTTTTTATTCCATATGGGTCCACTTTTCGCAGCTCTCTTTTCCCGTTACTGAAGTTGTCTGTGTGACAAATAAGACAGTTTACAAGTCAATTGATAGAGAAAAAACATTTACATCCCGTCTCCACTTATTCAAAATATGCACTCAAAAATAGTCCGGAAGTGATTTTGTATTTTCTCCGTTTTTCTATTTCTATACAAGTCCAATGAATCGACGCACGACTGTGCGTATTGGTGGCTCTTCACCCGTTACCTAAAACTTCATTCCATCTGGCGCTAAAAAGAACTTCTAAAAAAGTGCTGTCAGCGCAAAGTCATTAACTAACTGTCAAATGAGGTCAAACAGCCTGCGGTGTGTGTGCGTGCTCAACTTTTCTAAAAGTCGTTGCCGTTTATCTGCGCGTGAAGCTTCTTCTGCCCGTCAGCTGTTTGACGACCACACCCCTTTAACCGATCAAATGAAGGCCAACTACACCAGTTGTTCACATACAAAAATGTCATGGAAAATTACATAAAGAAACACATTTTCAAAGCAGTGGTTAAAAAATTACCCAGTTGTCATACTTGAGTAAAAGATACCTTAATAGAAAATGACTCAAGTGCAAGTGAAAGTCACCCAGTACAATACTACTTGAGTAAAAGTCTAAAAGTATTTGGTTTAAAAAAATATTTAAGTATCAAAAGTAAATGGTATTGGTAAAAAAATACTTAAGTATCAAACGTAAAAGTATAAATAATTTCAGATTCCTTATATAAAGCAAACTAGATGGCATAATACATACGGATAGCCAGGGGCATGCTCCAACACGGACTTAATTTACAAACGAAGCATGTGTTTAGTGAGTCTGCCAGATCAGAGGCAGTAGGGATGACAAGGGAAGTTCTCTTGATAAGTGTGTGAATTAGGCTATTTTCCTGTCTTGCTAAGCATTCAAAATGTAACGAGTAAATTAGGGTGTCAGGATAAAATATATATATAAAAAGTAAAGTACAGATACCCCACAAAAACGAATTAAGTAGTACTTTCACGTATTTTTACTTAAATACTTTACATCATTCTGAGTCCAAGTCAGTGTCTATCTTTTTTCTCGTTCCATATGGGTCCACTTTTCAGCAGCTCCCTTTTCCCCCATTACCTGAAGTTGTCTGTATGCCAAATAAGGTAATCCTCCACATATTCTAGCCTAAACTGGTACATTAATTGATAAGAGAGAGAGAAAGAAACAAACATTCATATCCTGTCTCACTTATTACAAATATGCATTCTCAAAAATATTCCAGTTTATTTATTTTATCACTTTTTCTTTTTCCATACACGTCCAATGTATTCACGCACAACTGTCCGTGTTGGTGACGTGTTTGTGACCGTTCCATCTCGTGCAAAAAAAGTTATAAAAAGTGATGTCATCAGCTGTCAAGTTAGGTCAAGCAGCCTGTGTGCGCGCGATCATCTCATGTATAAGCAGTTGCCATTCCTCTGAGCGTGAAGCGTCAGCTGTTTGACGACCACACCCCTTTAACCGATAAATTTGTCTACGCCCACACAAGCCTGTGTTTTCTACGCCTGCTACGATAGGTTAACACAAGTCTGGTCGTTCTACGCCTGCTACGATAGGTTAACACAAGTCTGGTCGTTCTACGCCTGCTACCATAGGTTAACAAGCCAAACGTTGACTGTACTGTCTGTCCATCGCTCTGACGCAACATAGCGCAGCAGGGAGAAACAAAAAAATATACATATACCAGTGTATGTCCAGAATGGAGCAGTGGTCCGAGGTGTCACTACAGACTCTGGTTCGATTCCAGGCTGTCCCATAGCGCGGTGCACAATTGGCCCAGCGTCGTCTGGGTTAGGTCGTCATTGTAAATAAGAAGTTGTTCTTCACGGACTTGCCTAGTTAAATAAAGGTTGAATAAAATAAAGAAAAATTCGTCCCAGCGCACTGTGAAGCATCGGTTGGTTACCGACATGTCCCCCGTAACGCAACCGTTTTATCAAATTGAACAAGCTCCAATAAATGTTTTACATCAGCGGGTCTGTTTGGTAGGCAGTATGTGGGGAATAAACAGTTCCGTTATTAAGGAATAGTGCCCTTTCACCCACCAAAAAGGGGCAGTATGTGGGGAATAAACAGTTCCGTTATTAAGGAATATAGTGCCCTTTCACCCACCAAAAAGGGGCAGTATGTGGGGAATAAACAGTTCCGTTATTAAGGAATAGTGCCCTTTCACCCACCAAAAAGGGGCAGTATGTGGGGAATAAACAGTTCCGTTATTAAGGAATAGTGCCCTTTCACCCACCAAAAAGGGGCAGTATGTGGGGAATAAACAGTTCCGTTATTAAGGAATAGTGCCCTTTCACCCACCAAAAAGGGGCAGTATGTGGGGAATAAACAGTTCCGTTATTAAGGAATAGTGCCCTTTCACCCACCAAAAAGGGGCAGTATGTGGGGAATAAACAGTTCCGTTATTAAGGAATAGTGCCCTTTCACCCACCAAAAAGGGGCAGTATGTGGGGAATAAACAGTTCCGTTATTAAGGAATAGTGCCCTTTCACCCACCAAAAAGGGGCAGTATGTGGGGAATAAACAGTTCCGTTATTAAGGAATAGTGCCCTTTCACCCACCAAAAAGGGGCAGTATGTGGGGAATAAACAGTTCCGTTATTCAGGAATAGTGCCCTTTCACCCACCAAAAAGGGGCAGTATGTGGGGAATAAACAGTTCCGTTATTAAGGAATAGTGCCCTTTCACCCACCAAAAAGGGGCAGTATGTGGGGAATAAACAGTTCCGTTATTAAGGAATAGTGCCCTTTCACCCACCAAAAAGGGGCAGTATGTAGGGAATAAACAGTTCCGTTATTAAGGAATAGTGCCCTTTCACCCACCAAAAAGGGGCAGTATGTGGGGAATAAACAGTTCCGTTATTAAGGAATAGTGCCCTTTCACCCACCAAAAAGGGGCAGTATGTATGGAATAAACAGTTCCGTTATTAAGGAATAGTGCCCTTTCACCCACCAAAAAGGGGCAGTATGTATGGAATAAACAGTTCCGTTATTAAGGAATAGTGCCCTTTCACCCACCAAAAAGGGGCAGTATGTATGGAATAAACAGTTCCGTTATTAAGGAATAGTGCCCTTTCACCCACCAAAAAGGGGCAGTATGTATGGAATAAACAGTTCCGTTAAGGAATATAGTGCCCTTTCACCCACCAAAAAGGGTTGCCATACAACAGGTAAAATGATTGATATGATATAAAAACAAAACCACAACATTTAAATACGATTTTTATAATGGTGTTATAACAAGAGTTGATATATAGGCCTAGTCTAATAGAGTTTTATTTTATGCTATTTGTGTCGCTGTGGGTTTTTGTAGAGATGAGAAAAGTGGTTGTCCGCCTCTATATTGATGTTTACGGTAGTAGTGGTGCTGATGCGGGCGGGGAAGTGGAATGAGTCAGGTTCTGTGATGCTGCTGCTAGCGCTGCCATTTCATCAACAGCAACATTCATTTCATAACATTTTGCGGCCTTCAAAAACAGGAAACGAAAAAAAGAGAGTAGTGAAAAGAAAACGAACCCGTCGAATGTATCACATTCGAAACGAGTGTGATTGTAGACAATAGTGTAGACTTCCGCCTACAAATAATAACCTTTTGTGGAGTAAAGCGTGCTGTTGATTCTTCTCTTAGACCTAGGACGTTCGAGCCCGTTGTTATCGTTATAAACCGTAATAAAGACATTAGACCCGTCGTTGGATCTCTCCAGGGGAATTGTAAACTGTGGTTTATGTGTCGCTGTAAGACCTTTTTCCGGCGTTTGTTCTACGAAAGAGGAGACGAGCTTCTCGAAACGATGGAACCTGCAGCATTCGGGTTCTGAACGCCGCAACTAAACAACGTAAGATGAAACCATTCCACGTTCTCCTAGGCTATAGGCCTTTCTCGTAATTGTGACCTCGATCCCATTAAAATACATTTGAAATTTCAGGTTAACGATGAGAGAAATAAGAAAAGGTTTTGAATAAAGTGGATTAAGTTACACTGCTTGTGGTCTTGGAAGCCTGTTATGAGAGTGACAGATGTGATGTGCTAAAGTTCATCAAATCATCGTGTAGATTCTATTCTAGCCAGCTGTTCTCCATTCGATTCCCCATTAGCCTACTGACAGATCAGGTTGAACTATCCCTATAATAATAATAACAATCGTCCTGCCATAAGGAAACACGGAGGGGCCCATTCATTGACCTTGGTAGGTCTGGAAAAAAAACATTTGATTTGAATCCAAAAGCACCTTATGTGAAATATTATTTGGACATTTTAGTCACTTAGCAGACTCCCTTATCCAGAGAGACTTACAGTAGTGAGTGGAAACATGTACATACTGGACCCCTGTGGGAATCGAACCTACAACCCTGGCGTTGCAAGCGTCATGCTCTACCAAATGAGCCACATCCACGGTATGCTCTACAATAGACATCGTTTTGTCCCCTATAGGTGACTGTAATAGGTTACAGTCAACTGTCCGTGTCAATGCTCCAGAGATCCTAGTTAAAGCCGATATCCGGGCTGAGTCAACAGCTATGGGGGTGGGTATTATGGTTATTCTCTAGGGGATCTGTGTGTCCACGGTAGGCAGAGTGTTTGCATATTAAGCAGACTGTGTAATCCCCCGGCCAAGCAGAGTGAGGTAGTGGCGGTGAGCTTTAGTTGGCACTAGAGGCAGTGTGATGGCTGGATAACCAGGCCTGTGCATAGAATGCAATACCATAATAAATTATTGCATTGTAGTGTTTTCAATAAGCATAGTTCTATAGAACATGGAATAGAATATAGAATCAAATATGTAAGCTATGTTACTTACTTACCACTGGCTACAACTAGAATGAAATAACTTTATTTTTCTTAGAGGGAAATTCAACAGGGCTTTGTATATTCAGCAATAAAATAAATCCTTGATAACCTAAAACAGACTATCAAATAGGTGACATAGCCAAGTCAAGTGACTTGAAAGTAGGCCAACATAGGCTAGAAAATCAGATCTCCTATAGTCACATGCTTGTAATTAAACATGTGGCTATAATAGGCATTATAAACTGGGTGGTTTGAGCCCTGAATTCTGATTGGCTGAAGGTCATGGAATATCAGACCGTACACCACGGGTATGCCAAAACATGTATTTTTACTTCTCTAACTATGTTGGTAACCAGTTTATAATAGCAATAAGGAACCTCGGGGGTTTGTGGCCAATATACCACGGCTAAGGGCTGTATCCAGGCACTCCACATTGCGTCGTGCAGAGGAAACATTCCTTAGCTGTGGTATATTGGCCATATACCACACCTCCTCTGGCATTATTGCTTTATGGTAACACCGGGGGCCTAGATAAAAACCATGGCTATATCAAGATGAGAAGTACAGCCTTTTAACTCATCGCCAGGGCCGTCTCTAGCCTTCTGGGGTCCCCAAGTAAACACTGTTGTTACGGGTTACCTGTCTGACTCTGGTTTTGTGCGTCCATTCGCCTGTGTCTCTCTCCACGTGCCTGATTTACCCAACAACAGAAGCTAGACAGTAGTCACCATGGAGGCGATATGGCTGTACCAGTTCCGACTCATCGTCATTGGGGACTCGACGGTGGGGAAGTCGTGTTTGATCCGGCGGTTCACAGAGGGACGCTTCGCCCAGGTGAGCGACCCCACAGTTGGCGTAGATTTCTTCTCTCGCCTGGTGGAGATCGAACCGGGGAAACGGATCAAGCTACAGATCTGGGATACTGCGGGACAGGAGCGGTTCAGGTATGGTGTGTGTGTGTGTGTGTGTGTGTGTGTGTGTCTAAGGATGGTGACAGGTATTTATCATCGAATATTAACCTCTTTCGGTAGTGATCTATCATAGCCTACCTTTCGAATGCCAACGCGCTCTGCTGTGTCAATGCTGCTTCCTGTCCAACAAGACTGAGGTCCACACTGAAGTCAGGTTGTGTCATTCCACTACTGATTAGGGTTATTGACGAGTCAAAAAGAGCCTTATTATGCAAAGTACAAAGGGTATGCGGTTATTGGCCTATCTAAACATTTACAGGAACATTGGTAACACATTGGACAGGCCTAAATAGGCCTGATAGACATTTATAAAACATACAAAACAAGTATATGAGGACCCTTTTAAATACATTTACCTAGCAGCCTTTGAACACACACACACACACACACACACACACACACACACACACACACACACACACACACACACACACACACGCTTCGTCAGCGTTCCATCTCTCCATTTCCTGCTCTGTATCTGTGTCTTCTGATTCATTTCAACTGTTTTCTTATGAATATTTTACCAGCCTCCTATCTTCATTCTCTCTTTCTTGAAGTCCTCTTCTTCCACCTCCCCTTCCCTCTATCCACCCACACCTTGCCTGCCTGTCATATCCCTCCTCCCACTTCCTGTCCTCTCTCCCGCCCCTCACATTCTCTTTCTCTCTTCTGCCAAATTTACCCTCTCCCTCACTACCCACTCTCTCCCTTTTTCTAACCTTTATATCTGTCTCCTAACACCTCTCTCCCTCACGCTCTTCTTTTAGTTCAGAACGACACTTATTTGTCCTCGTGATGAGTGTGATGCAACAGTAACACTCTTGATAACATCTCAGATGTTTCCTCAATGATGTGGATGTTTATATCCTCCACTGTGATCTGCCATGTCATCCAGGATCAGCTTCGTAGCCAATAGTCCATCTATATCTCATGTTCTCTCTCATCTCAACCCTCTCTCAGGTCCATCACAAGAGCCTACTATCGTAACTCGGTGGGCGGGCTCCTGCTGTTTGACATCACAAACCGTCGCTCCTTCCAGAACGTTCATGATTGGCTAGAGGAGGCCCGGAGTCACGTCCAACCACACAGCATCGTGTTCCTATTGGTCGGACACAAGTGTGACCTGGAGCCTCAGCGTCAGGTAGCCTATCAGAATGTGTGTGTGTGTTTGATTGAGCATTTGAAGAAAGAATCCTCACCCTAACAAAGGACACTATAAATGACGCCTGAAACACATTTCTATGAAATCAGACAATAAAATAGAATCTTTACCTTTTTAAAAAAAAAAAATTGGCAGGTGACTCGTCAGGAAGCTGAGAAACTCGCCGGTGCCTACGGGATGCGTTACGTAGAAACCTCGGCCCGCGACGCCATCAATGTGGAGCACGCCTTCACGGAGCTGACCAGGGACATCTTCCACCTGGTGAGGAGATAACATTCTTCAACCGGAGTCAAAAATCTAAATGGAGTCACATTATCAATGCTAACCCTTGGCTATTAAAGCAATGGGCTGGTCCCATAAACTGGTACCACATGTGGTACAAACCTACGCATGTGAAAACATGAATCTCAAAGAAACTAAATTGTAATTAATATACAATTATTAGGTTATTGCCATTTTAACAAGTCATTTCAAAATAAATACCTGATAAATACTAGGGCTGGGAATTGCCAGGGACCTCACGATACAATAGTATTACAATACTCACAATAGTATTACAATACTCACAATAGTATTACAATACTTAGGTGCCGATATGTTTTGTGATTCTATATGTATTGCTGTTTGACACTGTGATTCTATATGTATTGCTGTTTGATACTGTGATTCTATATGTATTGCTGTTTGATACTGTGATTCTATATGTATTGCTGTTTGATACTGTGATTCTATATGTATTGCTGTTTGATACTGTGATTCTATATGTATTGCTGTTTGACACTGTGATTCTATATGTATTGCTGTTTGACACTGTGATTCTATATGTATTGCTGTTTGACACTGTGATTCTATATGTATTGCTGTTTGACACTGTGATTCTATATGTATTGCTGTTTGACACTGTGATTCTATATGTATTGCTGTTTGATACTGTGATTCTATATGTATTGCTGTTTGATACTGTGATTCTATATGTATTGCTGTTTGATACTGTGATTCTATATGTATTGCTGTTTGATACTGTGATTCTATATGTATTGCTGTTTGATACTGTGATTCTATATGTATTGCTGTTTGATACTGTGATTCTATATGTATTGCTGTTTGATACTGTGATTCTATATGTATTGCTGTTTGATACTGTGATTCTATATGTATTGCTGTTTGACACTGTGATTCTATATGTATTGCTGTTTGACACTGTGATTCTATATGTATTGCTGTTTGATACTGTGATTCTATATGTATTGCTGTTTGATACTGTGATTCTATATGTATTGCTGTTTGATACTGTGATTCTATATGTATTGCTGTTTGATACTGTGATTCTATATGTATTGCTGTTTGATACTGTGATTCTATATGTATTGCTGTTTGATACTGTGATTCTATATGTATTGCTGTTTGACACTGTGATTCTATATGTATTGCTGTTTGATACTGTGATTCTATATGTATTGCTGTTTGATACTGTGATTCTATATGTATTGCTGTTTGATACTGTGATTCTATATGTATTGCTGTTTGATACTGTGATTCTATATGTATTGCTGTTTGACACTGTGATTCTATATGTATTGCTGTTTGACACTGTGATTCTATATGTATTGCTGTTTGATACTGTGATTCTATATGTATTGCTGTTTGACACTGTGATTCTATATGTATTGCTGTTTGATACTGTGATTCTATATGTATTGCTGTTTGATACTGTGATTCTATATGTATTGCTGTTTGATACTGTGATTCTATATGTGTTGCTGTTTGATACTGTGATTCTATATGTATTGCTGTTTGACACTGTGATTCTATATGTATTGCTGTTTGATACTGTGACTTTATTGCGATGATGATGTTCCAAACATATGGCTCACTATGTGTCTGCTGCAGAGAGACGAGAGAGAGAGAGAGAGCAGGAGAAAACACTGAATCAGTCAGGGAAACAAATAGCATGTTGGCTCAGCATTTAGAAAGAAGATGGAGAACAAGCTATAGGATTTGGAGCAGGTATAGCCAACTAGCGCTAGTTAACACAACCTACAGTAGCAATAAATAAATACCTGGAGAATAATATTGTGATATGTAACTATCGATCCCCCCTCCCCATCACTACTAATACTGGGCTGTAAAATAAAAGTGTTACCTTAGTTAATTAATCGTAAGCCTCTGCATGTGAATACTTAACCTTGATATCTTGGCCCTAGGTAAGGAGCGGTGACATCACTATCCAGGAGGGTTGGGAAGGGGTGAAGAGCGGCTTCGTCCCCAACGTGGTCCACTCCTCCGAGGAGGTCACCAAGAGTGACCGGCGGTGCCTCTGCTGATCTGGAGGGATCACTAGAGAGATCTCTGACTCAAGCCTGGTTTCACCTAGGTCCTCCTGGATCCATTTCAGCTCTAGTTTAGCAATTACCCTCTGCTGATCTGCATCAGGATGGAGGGATCTTACCCACAACTACACTACATGGTCAAAAGTATGTGGACACATCAAATTAGTGGATTTTGCTATTTCAGCCACACCTGTTGATGACAGGTGTATAAAATCGAGCACACCGCCATGCAATCTACATAGACAAACATTGGCAGTAGAATGGCCGGTACTGAACAGCTCAGTGACTTTCAAGGTGGCACCATCATAGGATGCCACCTTTCCAACAAGTCAGTTTGTCAGATTTCTGCCCTGCAAGAGCTGCTCCAGTCAACTGTACTTGCTGTTATTCTGAAGTGGAAACATCTAGGAGCAACAGCAGCCCAGCTGCGAAGTGGTAGGCCACACAAGCTCACAGGTTGTAGAGATCGGTGTGGAAGAACTTGACTGGCCTGCATAGAGCCCTGACTTCAACCCCATCAAACACCTTTGGGATGAATTGGAATGCAGAGTGAGAGCCAGGCCTAATCGCCCAACATCAGTGCCCAACCTCACTCATGCTCGTGACTGAATGGAAGCAAGTCCCTGCAGCAATGTCCCAACATCTAGTGGAAAGCCTTCCAGGAAGAGTGGAGGCTGTTCTAGCATCAAAGGGCAAACCAACTCCATATTAATGCCCATGATTTTGGAATGAGATGTTTGACTAGCAGGTGTCCACAGACTTTTGGCCATGTAGTATAGATCCCTGGTTTCCCCATCTCCTTTCTTCCAATATGCAATCCCATAACACAATTTGTACACTCAGAAGGCATCACACACCATGGTTGGGCAAGATTTAGCCAAAACGACATTCTATTTGACTCAGTTTAAAGGAGACTAAGATGGAGGGGGCTCTCAGTCTCTTCCCTCCCCCCCAAAGGAAACTAAATCTGGTCTCAAAAACTCTGTGGTTCTCGACTTTTTTTCCCCACCCATCATCCAACGACCATTGTACAATCCCTATCCAACACCGTAATGGGCTTTATGGACCCTGTGGACAGGGATGTAAGGGAACGACTGTTTGACTGACAGTACAGGTGGACAAAGTGACTCCAGGGACGTATTCACTTCACATCAAATGGAGGAAATGGACAGAACAGGAAGGGACAACCTGAACCAATAAGAAACTTTTTTTTTATAGCAAAAACATTATTTTATTTTTTCTTAATGGTGTGCACTAATGAATACGACCCAGTAAAAGGTGGACTATAAGGGGATATTAGGCATCCCTGAGTACCGGTACATTACCTGAACATTACCTGTTCCCCTTTGCAAGAATCCAAATCCCTGAGGAGGGTCAAACTGACAACAGAGGAGGACTATTTATTTGAGTACGTTTGAACAATGTCTCTGGAACTTGTCCTAGTGATAATGGAATCTAGTGGAGGAACCCATGGTAACAGCTAGGAGAACATACTCTAAAAACACCATAACTTGTCCTAGTGATAATGGAATCTAGTGGAGGAACCCATGGTAACAGTGGAGAGACAGCTAGGAGAACATACTCTAAAAACACCATAACTTGTCCTAGTGATTCTGGAATCTAGTGGAGGAACCCATGGTAACAGCTAGGAGAACATACTCTAAAAACACCACAACTACCTAGAATTCCACACCTGCGCACATCTAAATTACAGTTAACTCTATAGGACACAAGTATGGCAACAGACAAGTACATTCAATATCTCAAACCAGTATAGAAATAAGGACACTCATTCCAAAAATAAAATCACATTTTGTTAATGACTAAGACGATGTAACAATAACCTTTTCTGGTTTGGTAACTGAAACATTAAATGGTTTGGGCACAATAGGTGGAGGGACAGAAGTTGCTGCGTTGTAACAAACTGTGTCCTACATTTTATTTTCAGTTGAAGATGTTCTGTAGCCACTGTGTTCAAAGGTCAATTTCTTTCTCATCAGAAAGAAAACTATGATTCCTTTGTCTCTAGTGATGAGATTGAAATAAGATTTTAATAATCTGATAAGGTTATTTGTTTTGGATAGGGGAAGCACCATTGCTTTCCTCTGAATGGGCGAGTGTATACTACTGATTCTGTAGGGCACCTTTTCATCTACTTGATTTGTGTAATTAATAACTGCAAGGATGAACTGATATCGTCCACCTTTTCCAAAGAGTGATGCATTATCGTATGTCAATCTAACATTTCAGGGCCAGGGGAGCTGGGGTGACTGTGTACATCTATCATGTAGGATTACCCTTGACAGGGAAGAGTGGATGGTAAACGTTCTCAATCATCAAATCTGGGACCATTTTGCAGAGTCTTGACGAGGGACTTTTCGCTCCTTTACGACTTGGATCACGAATGGACTTCTTTGGGTTACTTTGTGCTTTTCCCAGTTTCGTGGACATTCTGGTTCTAGAACAGAATCTTGGACATCATGATGTTCCACCCATCGAATTAGAACAGAGTATAATTCTATTCAGTGCTCTTAACTGAACAACGGTGTCTTCACCAATCTCCTCCAATGCTTATACCGTATCAGAGTAGTCTGTCTAGACAGACGGGTTGAGACTAGTATCAGAGGGTTCAAGGAGTTCGGATCAGTTGCTCCTCATCATCTAATAAGACACTATGTAAGTAAGGTCTCTAATCACAGATATAGGATCAAATTACCAGAGCCCCCAACACTAACCTTTACCAGTAGACTAACACAAAGACATCGGATCCTGTATCGGTTCTTAGAGGCAACTTCTATCTACTGTGTCACACACAGGCAGACGTGGGGCGTGTTCAGCAACGTTTTGGAAAGTTCAAGATAGAAATTTGCTCTGTGGCATATAGAACAACGTTCCACGTTTAGCTCTATTCATGGAAATTGTAACGACATCGTTCGACAATGTCGGCTACTGAACGTGGACAAGCAGTTACTTAGCCTGGTAAAACCAGACATAATGAAAGGAAACAAAAGAGAAGCGCTGTGAAATCAGTTGGATACCAGGCTAGCTGTTGCTCATAAACAACATAACACGCAAGTAGACCATCAATGTACAGCATTACTAGGGTCGTATTCATTGGGCACCAAACGGAAGACAAGAGAGGAAACTACCCTCTCTGTTTTGCAACGTTGTGCCCTAATGAATAGGACCCAGGATGAATCTTTTCATTTTACCCGATGGCATCTTCTTCTCTTTGTCTCCAATCTGTACAATACCATGTAACTACTGTTCATTCAATTCAACATCTATGGAACTTTCTGGGCCACTACTATTCTATCAAAACAACTTGAAATGTACTAAAAAAAAAAAAATCAATAAAAAATGTTACCGGTAAAACACCAGTTTTGCTCCGTGTGTCTTACATTGTAGCACACGTGTGTGTGTGTGTGTGTGTGTGTGTGTGGGTAAAATGTAGTGACGTCATAATGGGTTTGTAGCGTGTGTGTGTGTGGGTAAAATGTAGTGACGTCATAATGGGTTTGTAGCACCCGCGTGTGTGTGGGTAGTGACGTCATAATGGGTTTGTAGCACCCGCGTGTGTGTGGGTAGTGACGTCATAATGGGTTTGTAGCACCCGAGTGTGTGTGGGTAGTGACGTCATAATGGGTTTGTAGCACCCGCGTGTGTGTGTGGGTAAAATGTAGTGACGTCCTAATGGGTTTGTAGCACCCGCGTGTGTGGGTAAAATGTAGTGACGCCATAATGGGTTTGTAGCACCCACGTGTGTGTGTGGGGGTAAAATGTAGTGACGTCATAATGGGTTTGTAGCACCCGTGTGTGTGTGGGTAAAATGTAGTGACGTCATAATGGGTTTGTAGCACCCGTGTGTGTGTGTGGGTAAAATGTAGTGACGTCATAATGGGTTTGTAGCACCCGCGTGTGTGTGTGGGTAAAATGTAGTGACGTCATAATAGGTTACCCATTGCAGTGCCAGAAATCAACCACTAGATGACAATACAAGGCAAATTAGGTGTCATTGTCAACCAGCTTGTCTGTGGGAGAGTCTAGTTATACCCAGACCAGAGGGTTTTTCTCTCCACTGATTAGAAAGGAAGTTAAAAGGGGGAGAAAAAAAGCATGGAATGAGTTTGACTCCCCAGCATTTAGAAAGGGAAAGAGGGATACCTAGTCAGTTGTTCAACTGAAATGTGACTTTGCATTTAACCGAACCACTCAGAGAGGTGCGGGGGGCTGCCTTAAAATCGACATCCACGTCTTTGGCGCTCGGGGAACAGTGGGCTAACTGCCTCGCTCTGGGGTAGAATGACAGATTTTTACCTTGTCAGTTCAGGGATTCGATTAGCAACCTTTCGGGTTACTGGCCCAACGCTCTAACCACAAGGCTACCTGCCGACAATGGAGAAATTAATAATTGCCAGAAGAAAAAAAACTAGGTTATTGAAGGAATTATCCAAACAGCTAGATCAGGTCAAACTCTCTAAAGCTCCCCATTTCATTCCTAGCGGTGAGTCCGGTGCTACTATCCTAATCAGCCCTTTAGGGACATAGGCGTCAGTTCAGATCACATGGGTTAACCCCTCATAGGGAATAGTTCAACCTAAATACCCACATTTGTCAAGACATAAAACCTCAAAAGCCTGGTTCCTCTCTAGGTTTCTTCCTAGGTTCTGGCCTTTCTAGGGAGTTCACTAGCCACCGTGCTTCTATACCTGCATTGCTTGCTGTTTGGGGTTTAAGGCTGGGTTTCTGTACAGCACTTTGAGATATCAGCTGATGTAAGAAGGGCTTTATAAATACATTTGATTGAAAAGTGATGCCAAGCATTCCGATCCTTTGGGATTGAGGCCTGTAGATTTCTCCTCTTTCATAAATCACAACAGATGGTGTGGAATTGTCATTGTAAATAAGAATTGGTTCTTAACTGAACTGCCTAGTTAAATAAAAAAAATGACAGATGTTGCTATCAGATAGTTTTTGACATGGGGGGGGCTATCCTTTTACTACGTTGATTTTTTATTTATTTTTTATTTTACCTTTATTTAACCAGGCAAGTCAGTTAAGAACACATTCTTATTTTCAATAAGATAAGAGATCAGCCCCACTGTCACTGAGTAACCATTTAATCTCAGTCACCTCACCATACAACACCGGTAGGCAACCATGTCGTGCTCTAGATGACACGGTAGAATTAACTTGACAATGGAGACTGGAGTACTATTACTTTTGTCTTTATATCTGAAGCATGGTAAGAATGAACACTGTTCACGCGGGCACACTTCAAACCGCAAGACAGCTCATTTACATATCCCCTTGACCGTCCACCTCAGGAGTGATACTGATTGGCTGTTAAACACAAGGGTGTTTCGTTAAAAAGGTGTATAGTTCCGTATATAACACAACTCTGTTCCTGGAGTGATGCAGATAGTGCAGGATTTTGTCCCAACTAGGCACCACACTGAGGTACTTCGCTAATTGATCAGTTCAGTGTTTAAAATCAACACGTGGTCTTCCAGGTCAGTTAAATATAAAACATGCCGTGTCTACTGATGAAACTCTGGGTTTGTGGAGGAAGGGGAGGACCATCCTCAGTGAATTTCATAAAAACTAAAAATGGTAAAACATTTTAAAAAGTTATCCATTTTAGATAAAACTATACTAAATATAAAATCACGTCACCAAATAATTAAAAAACACACTATTTTGCAAATAAGGTCTACAGTAGCCTCGACAGCACTCTGTAGGGAAGCACCATTGTGTAGCTGGAGGACAACTAGTTTCCGTCCTCCTCTGGGTACATTGACTTCAATACAAAACCCAGGAGGCCCATGTTTCTCACCCCCATTCATAGACTGACACAGTTATTATGACAATTTGAGGACGTCTTCCAGCCAATCAGAGCTCTTGCAGCACGTCCACGTTGTCCACCCAATCAAAGGATCAGATAATTGATCTAGTACTGAAAACAAACTACAGCTAGCTAGCACTGCAGTGCATAAAATATGTTGAGTAGTTGACTCAAAGACAATAGTTGAACAGTTTTGAACAAATTCATTTCTTTCAAAATGAAGCAAGAGCAAAATATACGTTTTTCACTTAGCTAGCAAATGCAGCTAGCTAGTTTAAGCTACTGAATCACCCTGCTCAAACAGAGGGATGCTATGTTAGCTAGCTGGCTATAACAGAGGGATGCTATGTTAGCTAGCTGGCTATAACAGAGGGATGCTATGTTAGCTAGCTAGCTATAACAGAGGGATGCTATGTTAGCTAGCTGGCTATAACAGAGGGATGCTATGTTAGCTAGCTGGCTATAACAGAGGGATGCTATGTTAGCTAGCTGGCTATAACAGAGGGATGCTATGTTAGCTAGCTAGCTATAACAGAGGGATGCTATGTTAGCTAGCTGGCTATAACAGAGGGATGCTAAGTTAGCTAGCTGGCTATAACAGAGGGATGCTATGTTAGCTAGCTGGCTATAACAGAGGGATGCTATGTTAGCTAGCTGGCTATAACAGAGGGATGCTATGTTAGCTAGCTGGCTATAACAGAGGGATGCTATGTTAGCTAGCTGGCTATAACAGAGGGATGCTATGTTAGCTAGCTGGCTATAACAGAGGGATGCTATGTTAGCTAGCTAGCTATAACAGAGGGATGCTATGTTAGCTAGCTGGCTATAACAGAGGGATGCTATGTTAGCTAGCTAGCTATAACAGAGGGATGCTATGTTAGCTAGCTGGCTATAACAGAGGGATGCTATGTTAGCTAGCTGGCTATAACAGAGGGATGCTATGTTAGCTAGCTGGCTATAACAGAGGGATGCTATGTTAGCTAGCTGGCTATAACAGAGGGATGCTATGTTAGCTAGCTGGCTATAACAGAGGGATGCTATGTTAGCTAGCTGGCTATAACAGAGGGATGCTATGTTAGCTAGCTGGCTATAACAGAGGGATGCTATGTTAGCTAGCTGGCTATAACAGAGGGATGCTATGTTAGCTAGCTGGCTATAACAGAGGGATGCTGTTAGCTAGCTGGCTAGGACTTTCCAACACAACACTGGAACTCTTTCAAGTCATGGTAAGCTTTTGGTTTGACTAATTTATTGCCACCGGGGCCCGCCGGTGTAACCGCTTACTGACTGTACACTGTAACATTACTGCATGAAGCGGGTTTACTAACGCGGTGCTTTTAGTGGCTATGCTATGACGTTACTTTAGCTAATATGGTGACGACATAGGCTGTGTAAGTTAGTGGTTTGGCTTGGAAAGGCTTTTTCGCCTTGTCACATACAGCTGATGTGTTATGTTAACAGAATTGCATTTATTTGTTCCCATTGACGTGCCATTCATCTGCTGCCAACACCTCATGATCTGTACACGATTCCTGGAAGTTGAAAATGTCCCAGTTCTTCCATGGTCTGCATACGCAGACATTTCATCCATTGAGCATGTTTGGGATGCTCTGGATCGACATGCATGACAGCGTGTTCCAGTTCCCGCCATTATCCAGCAACTTCGCACAGACATTGAGGAGTGGGACAACATTCTACAGATCACAATCAACAGCCCGGTCAACTCTATGGGAAGGACATGTGACGCGCTGCATGAGGCAAATGGTGGTCACACCAGATACTGACTGTTTTTTTTAAACCACACCCCTAATTTAAGGTATTTGTGACCATTAGATGCATATCTGTAATCCCAGTCATGTGAAATCCATTGATTAGGGCCTAATTAATTTAAATTGACCTATTGCCTTATATGAACTAATTAAAATATTTTAAAATTGCTTCATGTTGCGTTAATATTTTTGTTCAGTGTAGGCATCTCTCTCTTGGTGTCTACCAATATATAAAACTTTTGTGCATTTGACAGCAGCTCTGAAGCATTGCGCTGTTTATCAACTCTTGAGATTAGGTTACCGATGTGAAATGGCTAGCTAGTTAGTGAAATGGCTAGCTAGTTAGCGTTTCAAATGTAGACGTCACTCGCTCTGAGACTTGGAGTAGTTGTTCCCCTTGCTCTGCATGGGTAACGCTGGTTCGAGGGTGGCTGTTGTCGATGTGTTCCTGGTTCGAGCGAGGAGAGGGACGGAAGCTATACTGTTACACTGGCAATACTAAAATGCCTAAAGACCAATAGTCAAAGGTTAATGAAATACAAATGGTATAGCGAGAAATAGTCCTATAATAACTACAACCTAAAACTTCTTACCTTGGAATATTGAATACTCATGTTAAAAGGAACCACCAGCTTTCATATGTTCTCATGTTCTGAGAAAGGAACTTAAAAAGTTAGCTTTCTTACATGGCACATATTGCACTTTTACTTTCTTCTCCAACACTTTGTTTTTGCATTATTTAAACCAAACATGTTTTATTATTTGAGGCCAAATTGATGTTGATGTATTAAGTTAAAATAAGTGTTCATTCAGTATTGTTGTAATTGTCATTATTACAAATACATTTAAAAAATTTAAATAAAATATCAAAAAAATAAAAATAGGCCTATTAATCGGTATCGCCGTTAAAAAAAATCATAATCGGTCGACCTCTAATCATCACCCTTTTATACACAACAGGTCCATTTGGTGGAAACATAGCCTACCACGCACACCACGCATATTCTCTCTATGCAGATTCTAGAATATTCACATGAAAATCTGTTTGAAACCTAGTTACCATATTCCTCCAGCAGTTTCTCAACAATCTAGTTCAATGGAAATCCACAGTAACAGGCTATTTTCTTTGCCATCTTTTTAAATAATAATAATAATAATAATACCAAAAAAAGTGGACAAATTGATGGAAAACATAGCAATTGTGGCATGACTATTCCGTAAGGAATTAGCAAGAGCAGATACTGACTGGCACCAAACACAGAACACAGGACCATTTCTCTTTCCCAAAATGTTCATTATTTTTTTAGTTTGACATTTCTTTTTTCCACTTCAGTATTCTAATGAATACAACGTGATGTTGAGAAAGAGGAGGAGGGAAGACAGGAGGAATATAAAATAAACACAGACAGACACAGACGCAGCAGAAGAGGCTACATCCGAAATGGGACCCTATTCACAACCTAGTGCACTACTTCTGGGAATAAGGTGCCATTTCAGATGCAGTCGAGGGACTAGGAGTGAGGGACGAAACCTACAAGAGAGTGGGCTCGACATTTAAACATTCTCATAATCACAGGAAGGTGTCAACTTGAACTGGTGAGATGCTCCTCCTCTTCTCCCATTTCCTGCCCAGCGAGGATTATGGGTAATGTAATAGCAGGATGTGTTCTGAAAGCAAACCAAGGCCCCAAACGAGTACATAGCAAAGATCAACGTCAGTAAGAGTTTGGAAGAAGAAGCAGCACACGACAACTTAAAATGGCAGAAGACACAACGAGGAGGAAGAAATGTAGGACCGCGACAACCTAAAGACTAAGCAGGGGGTTCAAAAGAAGAGATTTGTGCTTGATAATCGTAATAAAATAATACAAAAAACTGCCACAGTAACTTTTGTTTTGTCTTTTTTTACTTGAAAAAATACTTTAAAAAGTAACAAAATCAATAGAATAAGGCTTGGTCCACATCCCAAATGGAATCCTACTCCCTATACAGTGCACTGCAGTGGAGGCTGCTGAGGGGAGGACGGCTCATAATAATGTCTGGAATGGAGTGTTTCTGCTCCAGCCATGGCAACGAGCCCTCCCTCCCGAATAATTAAGATGCCACCAGCCTCCTGTGGTGCACTGCTTTGGACCCAGAGCCCTGGTTAAAAGTAGTGCACTACCCTATGGGCCCTGGTTAAATGTAGTGCACCACCCTATGGGCCCTGGTTAAAAGTAGTGCACCACCCTATGGGCTCTGGTTAAATGTAGTGCACCACCCTATGGGCCCTGGTTAAAAGTAGTGCACTACCCTATGGGCCCCGGTTAAATGTAGTGCACCACCCTATGGGCCCTGGTTAAATGTAGTGCACCACCCTATGGGCCCTGGTTAAATGTAGTGCACTAAATATGGAATAGGGTGCCATTTAAGTTGCAAACATGTTGTAGAGACTAGAGATGTGAACATGGAGTTGGGGCAGGTTAATGGGGGGGTATTTATTGTGGGGGGGTCCCCCTCTCTCAAGACTTCTTGACTGATTTAAGGAGGTTGTCCTTGCTCCTCCTCTTAACGTCAAAGTTGTAGACTCGTGCCATGTCTGAGGGAGGCGATAGGTTAAGGATTACACACTTCTCAGTTTGACATTTTTTTGTCTAGTATTTTCAGAAGCACTGTAAACACTGTCGTTACCAGTCTATCAAAACAACAGCACTTACCAACAGTTTAAACAAGATCCAATTGTCAACACGAACTATGTAACTCAGTTTCAAAATGTTATTTTCTCCTGGTTCATGTCGACTGAACCCAACTTTCCCTGCTTTGACACACCCATCTGCCACACCTGCACCAGTAACTCTGGCCTGCCAGACCATAAACTGCCTCAAGTTGTAAAACCACAAGACAAGGCAGCACCCAAAGACCAGTTTAACCATCCCTGACACACAGAGAACATTGTATCACAGCTTTCTTCACTCAGGGGAAGTCACTGTAGGTTCCATCAGGTTGAATTTAAGACTTTTTTTTAAATGCCACTTGAAATGCAATTTAATGCCAATTAGGGTCTGCGTGCACCACACACCTGCTAATATTCAACTTTTGTTGGTCAATCATCTTGAAATGCAATTGACAGAGCTTTAGTATAGGAAGTAGAATTGACTACTGAGATGGTATTCAAATAACTCATCATCAAGGCAGGATTTCATGATTGAAGATATTTTCATGTGCACCGCAACCTAATCCAGTGATCGTCATAAACTTTGGGTAGACAATTACGACTAGTCGTTATATGTGTGTTAAAATAGGTCAATATTTTTTGTTGTTAAATATAGATGAATTTGCCAAAATCTTTGTGCACTAATATATTTGGTGCTAATTCACCAGCTGGGTAAGTGGAAACTCAACACTATGAGCTAGATCACTCCCTCTAAATCTAATTTTCACTGGAAGTAGCCAGGTTTTAATCTAACAGTAAAAGTAATTATTTGTGTCCTAAATAAAGATGTTGATGTCATAGCCTAATACCCAATGAGGCCGAGGCACATTTCACCCTCTCCATATCAATATCTCTGTTGTAAAATACACAGCTGAGAAATGTAAAATATATATATATATATATATATACCTGCATAAAGCTAAGAACATCTTCTCTTCAACTGTAAAGCTAAGAACATCTTCTCTTCAACTGTGGCAACTATTACCAGGGCCTAAAACTATTGGTTTTTAAACCAGCCACTGTGGCAGGTAGGTTTTTTTAAACCAGCCAAGCGGTTGTTGTTGTTGCCACAATTACACAAAGAAACACAGAACAGATGAGCTTAGTAATGTTGGGGTGGTTAGAGCGTTGGTTCAGTAAAACATATTACTAGTAAGATCTAATTGAATTATCCGTGACCTGAGTATTTTAACAAAAATAAGTGACAAAAAAAAAAGTTCAATTGCCCTTATGGTTACCGTGGTAACAGGGCCACTGATTAATCACCATGCCTGTGAGAATGTCACTACTAGAGGCCAGATGTCTCTTTTTGCTAGCAGTAGGAGCAAACTGAAACGTTGAAAAGCAACCTAGCTTGTGAACAAAACAAATGTAAATAGCCAAGAAACACGAGGACAAAGTCTCACTTTTGTAGACTTTAGAGTAAATTAGAACAACTTATGTCTGTGTCCATTGCTTCTTAAAGAAAAACTCAATCTTTCAGCCCCCAGGCAGTGTTAATGCGTAAGGTGGGAAAGCTTGCACTTGTCCCCCTTTATTAAAACGCTTACACTGTAGGGCCCGGCGTGTTACCACCTGAATTATTCATTCTTACACACTAATACCAAAATCTACCTGCGTTATGACAGGCGGCGGGTGTTAATTTTAGACCTCGAGTATTACACAGGATAGCGGTGTTTTTCTTATAGATAGAAAACAAATATATCTATATATATGATTTCTACAGGAGAGCAGTGTGAAAGGCAGGGAAAAAAAGTGTCTTGCTCATTATCATTATCCCAGAAAAACAGGGACACATTGATTAGAGGAATTATGAAGATATGCGTTAAGTGATTTTGTTAAACCGTAAAGTGCAGTAAGCTAACTAATCAAGCTAAAAACAATGTTTCGAATCGGCTATCTATTTTGTAGCCTAACTTGCTCGCTGTGCCCTCTCGGCTGGCCATAGCCTTCAGACTTGCAGTGGCACAGAGAGAGACACATTCGTAGGCTACATGTGGAACTCTTAGCATCTTGAAAATGCGCCTCGGTAAGAATAGGCTATAATTTAATGTTTTTATTTTATTTCGCCAGCTGCATAACATAGCAGGAACACCATAGTCATCTCTGGCTGCATTTTTTAAGACTGTTGACAACTGAATTTAAGACAATTTAAGGCCTTTAATTTAGATAAATTAATTTAAGACTAAGGACCCGCGGACACCCTGTCACCACCCATTAACCCACGCTGTCTACGGGCCCATTAACCCACGCTGTCTACGGGCCCATTAACCCACGCTGCCTACGGGCCCATTAACCCACGCTGCCTACGGACCCATTAACCCACGCTGCCTACGGACCCATTAACCCACGCTGCCTACGGACCCATTAACCCACGCTGCCTACGGACCCATTAACCCACGCTGCCTACGGGCCCATTAACCCACGCCGCCTACGGGCCCATTAACCCACGCCGCCTACGGGCCTATTAACCCACGCCGCCCTACGGGCCTATTAACCCACGCTGCCTACGGACCCATTAACCCACGCTGCCTACGGGCCCATTAACCCACGCTGCCTACGGGCCTATTAACCCACGCTGCCTACGGACCCATTAACCCACGCTGCCTACGGGCCTATTAACCCACGCTGCCTACGGACCCATTAACCCACGCTGCCTACGGGCCTATTAACCCACGCTGCCTACGGGCCTATTAACCCACGCTGCCTACGGGCCTATTAACCCACGCTGCCTACGGACCTATTAACCCACGCTGCCTACGGACCCATTAACCCACGCTGCCTACGGGCCTATTAACCCACGCTGCCTACGGACCCATTAACCCACGCTGCCTACGGGCCTATTAACCCACGCTGCCTACGGACCCATTAACCCACGCTGCCTACGGACCCATTAACCCACGCTGCCTACGGGCCCATTAACCCACGCTGCCTACGGACCCATTAACCCACGCTGCCTACGGACCTATTAACCCACGCTGCCTACGGACCCATTAACCCACGCTGCCTACGGACCCATTAACCCACGCTGCCTACGGACCCATTAACCCACGCTGCCTACGGACCCATTAACCCACGCTGCCTACGGACCCATTAACCCACGCTGCCTACGGACCCATTAACCCACGCTGCCTACGGGCCCATTAACCCACGCTGCCTACGGGCCCATTAACCCACGCTGCCTACGGGCCCATTAACCCACGCTGCCTACGGGCCCATTAACCCACGCTGCCTACGGGCCCATTAACCCACGCTGCCTACGGACCCATTAACCCACGCTGCCTACGGACCCATTAACCCACGCTGCCTACGGACCTATTAACCCACGCTGCCTACGGACCATTAACCCACGCTGCCTACGGACCCATTAACCCACGCTGCCTACGGACCCATTAACCCACGCTGCCTACGGGCCCATTAACCCACGCTGCCTACGGGCCCATTAACCCACGCTGCCTACGGACCCATTAACCCACGCTGCCTACGGACCCATTAACCCACGCTGCCTACGGACCCATTAACCCACGCTGCCTACGGACCCATTAACCCACGCTGCCTACGGACCCATTAACCCACGCTGCCTACGGACCCATTAACCCACGCTGCCTACGGACCCATTAACCCACGCTGCCTACGGACCCATTAACCCACGCTGCCTACGGACCCATTAACCCACACTGCCTACGGACCCATTAACCCACGCTGCCTACGGACCTATTAACCCACGCTGCCTACGGACCCATTAACCCACGCTGCCTACGGACCCATTAACCCACGCCACATCTCTACTAAATTCAGAGTTTCCCCAACTCTCTTGACGGACCACCAGACACATATTTTTTCTATTCCTGCACTTGTAGAACTTTTGGAACTTCAGAACACTTTTGGCAGCATCACATACCCCTGCACTGGTAGAACTTTTGGAACTTCAGAACACTTTTGGCAGCATCACATACCCCTGCACTGGTAGAACTTTTGGAACTTCAGAACACTTTTGGCAGCATCACATACTTCTCCAGACTCCGATCCCGTTCACCCATAGTCCCTGGGTTGAGTGGGCCTATATTTCGGCGTAAGGATACTGACTTCGGTGGTGGTGAACTGGTCTCTGAGGAAGTCCAGGTCTTCCTCCAGGGAGTCTAGGTTGCGTGATGCGGTCGCTAGGTTCTTCTCCAGAAGAGACTGGGCCTCGTCGATGTCATACTCCAACATCACATTGGCCTGGGTGAGGGGATAGAGGGAAGGAAGGGAGGTTAGAGTATGGAATGGTAGTATATTGTAGTTTTTACTATTGCTTGCTTAATGGTTCCTTCCTAGGAGAAACTGGGAATTTTCCCTAACAAGCCTCCTTCTAGCCTTCATTTAAGAGGGGTGGGTGTTGGGTCAGTCCAAAGAACATCACTTTGGATATACATGCACAGGCTGAGGAGGATCAATCCCAAAGTACTCACCCCTAGCCACAGGCACACTTTGTCGGTGGGCGGGACTGACGCCTTGCAGTAAACGTTGTCAGCCAATAGGAAGTGTGTCTCCATCGGGTCTGTGGTTTCCTATTGGACGAGAGGAGCGGGACACAGGGTGAAACCCAATACTCTACCGTGGTTTCCTGTCCTCAGTCCCTCTCCCTCTGGATAAGCAGCGTAGTTTCCACCATATTGCTTACAGGTCTGGAAACATTGAACAGTTTGGGCCAAGGAGGAGGAGTAGGGAGAAAACGGGGACGGGCTGGCAAGGTCTGAGGACAAGACAAAGTAAGTAAACCCCATATATTTGTTTGTTTACCTTCTTCTTCTGCATGTGTCGTAGGATTTCTAGAGTCTGCTTGATCTGTGGGATCTGGCTTTTCAACCTGAGGATCGCAGCGAGAAACACCATAGAAGAAGAATTAGAATCATTGTATTACATCTCAGCGTTTCCTTTAGCCGCTAATTGCCGGCTATTGGCTGATAAAATAAATGGAGAAAAAAACCCCAGATAAATAAAACTGTAGCCTGGCCGGGGCTGCATATCATAGGCTACATCCCGATTTCATGCGTTGGCACCATTCCCTCACTCCTTGCATGTTGCTGCGAGAGAGTGTGCGCGCACGAGCGAGAGCGCGCACGAGAGAGAAGCCTTGGGCTACTGTTAACCGAAGGAGGCTGCATTTTTTTATTTTAGTAAAATGAAAGTTAGAGATGCCTATAGTCGGCGTTTCAGAAGTAGGAATTGATGCCTAATTTATTACATTTTCAGCTTCCAGGAATTGTGAGCAGAACAATGCGACATGGGGCCGTGCCTTATCATGCTGAAACATGATGGCGGCAGACGAATGCCACGTCAATGAGCCTCAGGATCCCGTCACAGTATCGCTGTGTATTCAATTTGCCAACAAAAAAATGCAATTGTGTTTGTTGTCCGTAGCTTATGCCTGCCCATACCATAACCCCACAGCCAACATGGTGCACTCTGGTCACAATGTTGACTTCAGCAAACCGCTCGTCCACACGACACCATACACATGGTCTGTGATTGTGAGGCCGGTTGGACGTACGGCCAAATTCCCTAAAACGATGTTGTAGGCAGCTTTTGGTAGAGGAATTAACATGAAATTCTCTGGCAACAGCTCTGGTGGACATTCCTGCAGTAAGCATGCCACTCAAAACTTGACACATCTGTGGCATTATGTGAGAAAACTGCACATTTTAGTGGCCTTATATTGTCCACCAGCACAAGGTGTAATGATCATGCTGTTTAATCAGCTTCTTGATAAATGAAGCAAATGAAGGAAACTAAACAATGAAATAATGTAGACTACACCAACTGAAGGTAACTAACAGTACATTGGCAGTGGAATGTGTTGTTATTAGGCCTACTGACAGTCTATCGTGATAGTAGCTCATATTTAACATGTTAAAAATAGGAAACAAAGTCGGCGTATTCTAGAATTGAGAAATTAAGTTAAAATACCCTACAATTTAAATTCTGCATAATGGAACAGGAACTGGATTTCATAAACTTTACTTTGGGAAAGTTGATATGCTTCAGTTTTGCTGCCATATGACTGGTTTCACATTTGTCTCTCGCGATCAGAAGGTAAAATATATATTTTTTAAAATATTTATTATTTAACTAGGCAAGTCAATTCTCATTTACAATGACGGCCTAGGAACAGTGGGTTAACTGCCTTGTTCAGGGGCAGAACGACATTTTTACCTTGTCAGCTCAGGGATTCGATCTAGCAACCTTTCGGTTACTGGCCCAACGCTCTAACCACTAGGCTCTAACCACTAGGCTCTAACCACTAGGCTCTAACCACTAGGCTCTAACCACTAGGCTCTAACCACTAGGCTCTAACCACTAGGCTCTAACCACTAGGCTCTAACCACTAGGCTCTAACCACTAGGCTCTAACCACTAGGCTCTAACCACTAGGCTCTAACCACTAGGCTCTAACCACTAGGCTCCCTGCCGCCCCTGATAGATCTAAAAAATAAGTGTCATATATATTTACAATCCCCGTATTCAAACAGCTTACTCATTTACCTAGTTCTTTTCCATTTGTAAATGACAGTGCCTGGAGAATGATGTTATTTCTATCGGGAAAAATAAAGTATATACCTAATTAATTCAATCTCCACCCCAAAGGAATAGTGGGTGAAAAGCATGCTATTCTCATGCTTATGTTCAAGATTTGAATATGCATAGAGGGGGAAAAAGGGAATTTACGTTCCATTTATAAGGCGCTTATCTCAGGTCAGAATTCCCCCAGAAGGGGAAGCCTACAGGGGGAATGTCCTCTGTATAGACAAGTGTTAATATTGTAGTGGACAAAGATGAGAAGAGCGTTGGCATGGCTACTGTGCAACTTCCTTTTTAGGTAGGATGCCATTTCGGATTTTTTTTCTCCAATTTTTAATAATCTGTTTCATCATCGTTGTAGGCGTATTTATTAATCTAAACATGTTTTGCTTCATCCTGTTGAGACATCTGTTGACTTAAATTAAGTTTGATCTGTGTTTTTAAATTGTGTGCTCCGTATTTAGTTTAACATAGGCCTGTTGTAAAAAAAAAAATATATATCATTAGCTTATTGCTGTCATTTGTATGGGTATGGTAGGCACTAGTCTTTCTTGGTTAATGCTGCAATATAGCCTGTTCAAAACTTATTGTCAAGGTTTACACCAGTTCGCAAGTGTTTCGTTTTGTTCTGTTGAGTCATTTTCTTTGGCCAAATACAGTTCCAACTGTAGTGGATTTGTCGCAATATAGATCCTGCTCGTATTTTCCCTATAAACAATGGCTCGACAAACTTTTGATATTACCTTAATAAAGTTTAGGTGTGGTTATTAGCCTATTATACTGCCTTATATGAATGAAGGCAGTGCGCACCAGTGCTCCAACCTACTCTGACAACTTGAGGAAGAATGTTTTAGGCCTACCAGAGTTACTAATCTAACGATATAATGCTTCTTTATTTTATAAAATTAAAGATAGAAAATTAACAAATTCGCCTCATTCCTGTACACCTACACCTGTATGTCTGACAAGGATAAAGAAATAATGTTGGTATCGTAGCATGCCACCAGCATATTTCTCTCTCTCTGGGGCCTAAGCTGGCCTTCCTTTATATTTATGTAATATCATACAGTGGAGACCAACGCCTGAAGGCCTATATTACAGTGTTGGCACATATCACTAGCCACTTTAAACAATGCTACCTAATATAATGTTCCCTACATTATTCATCTCATATGCATACGTATATACTGTACTCTATATCATCTACTGCATCCTTATGTAATACATGTATCACTAGCCACTTTAACTATGCCACTTTGTTTACATACTCATATGTACATACTGTACTCGATACCATCTACTGTATCTTGCCTATGCTGCTCTGTACCATCACTCATTCATATACCTGTGTGTACATATTCTTATCCCCTTACACTGTGTATGAGACAGTAGTTTTGGAATTGTTAGATTACTTGTTGGTTATTACTGCATTGTCGGAACTAGAAGCACAAGCATTTCGCTACACTCGCATTAACATCTGCTAACCATGTGTATGTGACAAATCAAATTTGTGGATGATGCAATACCCTGATGCATTTAGTGCTCAAATCGCTGACAGCTGAACCGTGTGGAGGACGATTGTTGTTTTAGGAAACAATAGGCTATAAAGTTGTCCATATGATACACATGGAAACACAAGGAATAGTGTTTTTGTAATAGGCTGTTAAGGACCCGTAAAATGTGGCTAATTTGGCAAATATCCCACGTTTATTGGTGCTGCTGGCTGGGTGGAAGCCCAAATGGGTTACGCACCCAATTTATATGGGTGACCAGTAAAGTTCTCAAAATGTCCGCTAAATTTAAATATTTTTTTCTGTTAAATTCCCATGTACCGAATGACAAATACTATTTAAATAGGTTTCCATTACATTCAACTCTACTGATGGGTTTGTCACAAAAAAAAAATATTGCGCTATATAGCAGATGTGCCCAATCTGATAGATAGGCGTAGTGCACAGTTCTGACTGGTGGCCGACCTGACTATACAGTTCCCCTTCCCTCCCTCCCTTACTAGCTCGTTATGAAATATGCAAGTGTTTGTGTTCTCAGAAGTACGGCAACTAATCAGTCTCCTTTACGTTCCAAAAACACTGAATCTTATTAAGGAGTTTACATTTTGACACTCAGAAATGGGAGTCGACGTGTAACGAGTCGAGGAATCTATTTGGAGTCGACTCTCTCCACCACTACGTTATCATCGTTAACAGTTGGGAAAATGGCAGAGAAGGGCATGCGACAGCAGCGAAGCCCTGTACACAGGGAGGCAGTGCTGCCGCAGCGCAGAGGAGTGACCCCCCTCACTTTTTTCAATTTAAGAATACACAGAGCAGGTGAAAGTATTTCCGGATAATTTATTCTGCTAAATTAGATTTAAATCATAAAATTCCATGAAAACGATAGAATGCCAAACTAAATACATATGTAGGCTATAGCAGCCTATAGGTGGGTAAATTGTGGTTTCTTCCCCGTCTTCTTTCTGGTGGTGGTGGTGCGAATACTGAATAACTGTAGGCGTGTGTGCAGAGGTACGTCGGTCAGAGGCTTGACCACTTTGAGCGTGACAAATCCGACGTATCAAGAACAGACAGAAAACTCGACCAGGGCTTGCTAAAACAGCTATCGACCATGCACCTGAACTCACCCGATTGTCCAAGCTGAGCTTATAGAAACGTACCACCTCTATCTGATCCACCGCCTGAACGTTAATCACACCAACGAGATCTAGGATCCAAATTCACAGCGTGTCTGCCTTGATGTTCATAGAACTCCACGGGCTCTTGCACAGTGGAACCCAGAATGATATCGGAAAAGGGGAACCTAGTCAGTTGTACAACTGAATACATTCAACTGAAATGGGTCTTCCGCATTTAACACAACCCCTCTGAATCAAATGGAACCACAGAGGGGTGCGGGTGGGGGGCATATGTACCACAGAGGGGTGTGTGTGGGGGAGGCACATGTACCACAGAGGGGTGCGGGGGCATATGTACCACAGAGGGGTGCGGGTGGCACGTGTACCACAGAGGGGTGCGGGTGGCACATGTACCACAGAGGGGTGCGGGTGGCACGTGTACCACAGAGGGGTGCGGGTGGCACGTGTACCACAGAGGGGTGCGGGTGGCATATGTACCACAGAGGGGTGCGCGGGGGGGTATGTACCACAGAGGGGTGCATATGTACCACAGAGGAGTGCATATGTACCACAGAAGGGGGCATATGTACCACAGAAGGGTGCATATGTACCACAGAAGGGTGCATATGTACCACAGAAGGGTGCATATGTACCACAGAAGGGTGCATATGTACCACAGAAGGGTGCATATGTACCACAGAGGGGTGCATATGTACCACAGAGGGGTGCAGGGGCGTATGTACCACAGAGGGGTGCGGGTGCATATGTACCACCAAGGGGTGCGTGTGGGGGGGGAATATGTACCACAGGGGGGTGCGTGTGGGGGGGGGCATATGAACCACAGAGGGGTGGGGGGCATGTGTGACCAGTTGGTTACGGTGTTGTTCTTTCAGCACCATGATTTGAACAGTCATCAAGACCTGTTACCTACAACTCATAGTCTTACTCATCACTTACTATTGGTTAATCAATGTCTCCCGATATCACAACATGCAGTTTGATGATTTCACCGGTAAAAATGTGATACAAAAATTTCAAAAAATAGGCTACAGCTAACTTTGTGTTTGAGGGTATTGAAAAAAAAGAAGTCATTTTCTTAAGACACTGTGTGGTGTCTCACGACGTTGCAATAGGAGGATGCATTTTATGCATAGGCCTACTCTACAATGACATTGAATAGACTACATCTGTCTGTAAAAACTTTGAGAAATGATGATGTCTATCTTTTTTTTTGTTGCATTCCCTCACCTAAAAAAACAACAGCAAATAGCACTGCCTGAATGGCAATACTTTTGAGAAGTTAAATAAGAAGGAACTGCAAACTTTGTGTGGTAGAATTGAGGTACACTAATGGTAGCACAGGTGCAAAGCCCAACCAACTGAAGGAACATACGTGAATCGTTACCGGCAGTAGAGCAGCTGCATTGTGAATTCACGTGGAATGTCATGAATTTCTCTTATCGCTTTAATGTTAAACTATTATTTATTTATTTTTATGGAAGTTTAAACGTTAAGAGAATGTTTCCATTTGTCACATTCCTAATATAGGTGCACTTCACTAGGTAACGGCCCTGCTACACTCTAGCCATCGAGGAATTGCTTCCTTTGAAAATCAATTAAAGTCGCTACACTGCCCGTGTTGTGCTCGCGTTGCATCACGTTCAATGACAGCGTCCAAGCGCAAGAATCGCAGAGGATCAATTCTCGATAAATGATGCGCGCCTTTATTCAATCTTGCGAATTTAAAGAATGAGAAGTGGTCTCGACTGTACACCACTCGTTATTTTACTAAGATTAATGTAGTCAAGAAGCTACTCCTAGTTAGCAGATACTTGACTCAGGGGTCACGTTAGAGTTAAGAAAATCGGCCTTTTCATAACGTTGACCATCACAAAATCGCGTTTTAAACCATTTCACCTGCATTTTATATTGAAAGTCCGTGTTTTTTTTTTGTTGCTTCAATAGAGTGATCACGAATGTGCAACTATAGTTTTCCTTCACATAAAATATATTAGTGTAACACATTCGGCATAAGACATCATAAGTGCAACGTCAGGCACAAGTAAATGAGTTTACACTGAAAAAGCAAGGTCACTTTGCAAAACCAATGCCTGGCCATCATATTTCTAATGTTACTCATGGAAAGAATGTAGCCAGGTACATTTCCTCATGTTTTGCTTGAGGCTAATCTTGCATTTTACCAGAGAAAAGTAGGCTACACCAAGAAAATTACCAGAGAAAGGTAGCTTCTGTCAGAGAGCTGTCTGCTGATGCCCATTTGTGAATTGTCATCTAAGTGGAGAAGGGCAACTAAAGCACAATGTTAGTCTGATGCTGAGGAGAACTTACAACAAGAAGAATTGTAGATAGGCAACAAAAACCAGAAATATATTTCTTATGCATTCAACAACAAATATTCTGCGTGTACACATAATTCTGCATTAACGCGACCACTGTGACTGTTCACAATGTAAACAAAAGTAACCCATGAGGATAATTTAGTACAACCACTAGCAACAATTTAAATGAGTACTCCTTGTTGGCCGTCATTGTAAATAAGGATTTGTTCTTAACTGACTTGCCTAGTTAAATAAAGTTTCAAATATATATATATATATATATAAAATCCAGAGCAATTTACAGTAATGAGTGCATACATTCTCATTTGTTTTCGTACTGGTCCACCGTGGGGCCTACCTTTGTTTCTTCTGCGCCAAGTTGAGCTCCATATACTTGTATTTCTGGTAGTGTTCATCCAGTTTCCGCAGCACGGCGTCTGCGGTGTCGTTGCCTGGCTGCTTCATAAACGACTCGACATCCTCCTACAACGGTTAATAACGTTAGCTCATATTAACGTTATATCAGACGAGTCATTCTCGCACTAAACCTATGGTGACATACAAGGTAGTTAACGTTTAGATAACTGTTTAATTGCATTTGGATGACAAAGAGAAAATTTGGATAGGTAGCCAGTTCGGCTAATGGGCTTTTGTCGGGCGTTATTTCCCTAAAAGGATGTAAATGAACATAGCACCACTTTGCTAGATAACGTTAGCTACCTAGCATTAGCTTAGTTAGCATGTGTGACAGGCTAGCAGAGAGGCTGGACAACGGCGAATATTATTATTTTTTTTTTAGAGAGAAACTTATTGCACAAAGTAACGTTATACGCGACACACATAGTGTGTGTTATAATACTTCATATTTTACCCACCACAAATATTGCTTCGGGAATTCCGAGATGCTTTTTGCTTGTCGCCTGTACGGCATTGCTGCTGTCTATGGTCGTTGCCATCTTGGAAAAGACTTTCTACTCTCTCGTTACGTAGAAGTTGGGCGTGGGGTTCCTACTGAAGAGCTGCCCATCAGAGAAGGACGAGTAAAAAGCGAGACACCCCACGTACTGTTCTTTTTCTGGTTCAATGGAAGTCAATGATTTAAGTAGACCAGACCCAGGCAGCTATTGCCACCTTGGGCGTTAAAGTAGACCGGAACTGGATTTTTTTTTATAAAGTAAATTGCGAAAGTGAGCCATCTTTATTTATCGACTATCTTTTGGTGCCCGTGTTGAACGCTTGAGTTTGCGCTTGTGAAGTGGCTTACTTATTTTCCTTATGTCCTCGATCACTAAGCTGACATGGTTAAATAAATATATTGGAAGACCATGTACATTTACTTTGTAGTAGGCTAGTGTAACAGTAAAATCTACATTGCAAGGCTTGGGAACTGTCTAACAACCTGTTTGAATATGAATACCAGGGAAAACACAAAAATACTTAAAAGATGATTGTTTTAGAATTTGTTATCCATAATTTATACAGTTTCCATTTCCCATCAAATTATGGATACCTCATTGTTGTTCTTTAACATAACTCACACAGAACAACAGACAGAGAACCAAACATGGTTTTGCCCACAGTGTGTGATGATGATAGCCCTACACACATGGGTTCTAAGGAGTTTCACATTTATTCAAGGATTTAGAATAATTTCTCACTTGGAAAATATATATTTGTATCTCTATTTTGCCAGGGTAGTCTCATTAAAGGTAAAATAAAATAGTATAATTTAGAAAATCATAAATTACACATTTTTGTTTTTCAGGGTTGAGTATTTTATTTATTGCATTTCCACCCCTGCCTACTACTAAGGACTTGATAATTATCTGATGACCTAGCAACAAACAACAGTCTGCCCAACTTGGAATCAGGACATCATAAAAACACTGTGTAAAGACAATAAAACGATCCATCAACCACCACACCTTTATTGAGTGCCATGAAACCAAAGTTGAGATTACTACTTGTAAGCTTATCCACCAAGACACATTTCAACAGAGCTTATCCACCAAGACACATTTCAACGGAGCTTATCCACCAAGAGGCATTTCAACAGAGCTTATCCACCAAGATGCATTTCAACAGAGCTTATCCACCAAGATGCATTTCAACAGAGCTTATCCACCAAGATGCATTTCAACAGAGCTTATCCACCAAGATGCATTTCAACAGAGCTTATCCACCAAGATGCATTTCAACAGAGCTTATCCACCAAGATGCATTTCAACAGAGCTTATCCGCCAAGATGCATTTCAACAGAGCTTATCCGCCAAGATGCATTTCAACAGAGCTTATCCGCCAAGATGCATTTCAACAGAGCTTATCCGCCAAGATGCATTTCAACAGAGCTTATCCGCCAAGATGCATTTCAACGGAGCTTATCCACCAAGATGCATTTCAACAGAGCTTATCCACCAAGATGCATTTCAACAGAGCTTATCCACCAAGATGCATTTCAACAGAGCTTATCCACCAAGATGCATTTCAACAGAGCTTATCCGCCAAGATGCATTTCAACAGAGCTTATCCGCCAAGATGCATTTCAACAGAGCTTATCCACCAAGATGCATATCAACAGAGCTTATCCACCAAGATGCATTTCAACAGAGCTGGAAAAAGGAAATGACCAAAAGGTATTGATGTCCATTTTATTTTTATGTTTAGCATCCTAAAAAAACAACATATAACTTGATAATTTGACAGAAGACATTATAAGGGGATGGGAATCTTTATCTTATCTAGGACATTTTTTCATGATCTTTTTAAGCATACAGAAGATATATAATTACTGTTTTCACATATATAGACACTGGTATGGGGCTGGAGATATGAGGTTAAAAACAATTGTCACTGTATTGATCAATTGATCAATTTGTTCACAGGAACAGAAGCTAATAACAACATTCAGTTGAAATAAAAGTCTGTCACATATTGAACAATCCAAAAGAAGCATTCCTTACTAAAGGTCGACCGATTATGATTTTTTTCAACGCCAATTTATTTGATTTTATTTGTAATAATGACAATTACAACAACACTGAATGAACACTTATTTTAACTTAATATAATACATCATTACAAATCAACTTAGCCTCAAATAAATCATGAAACACGTTCAATTTGGTTTAAATAATGCAAAAACAAAGTGTTTGAGAAGAAAGTAAAAGTGCAATATGTGCCATGTAAGAAAGCTAACGTTTAAGTTCCTTGCTCAGAACATGAGAACATATGAAAGCTGGTGGTTCCTTTTAACATGAGACTTCAATATTCCAAGGTAAGAGGTTTTAGGTTGTAGTTAATATAGTATTTATATGACTATTTATCTCTATACCATTTGTTTTCCATATACCTTTGACTATTGGATGTTCTTATAGGCTCTTTAGTATTGCCAGTGTAACAGTATAGCTTCCGTCCCTCTCCTCACTCCTACCTGGGCTCGAACCAGGAACACATCGACAACAGCCACCCCCGAAGAAGCGTTACCCATGCAGAGCAAGGGGAACAACTACTCCAAGTCTCAGAGCGAGTGACGTTTTAAACGCTATTAGGTCGCGCTAACTAGCTAGCCATTTCTCATCGGTTACACCAGCCTAATCTCGGGTGATTATAGGCTTGAAGTCATAAACAGCTCAACGCTTGAAGCACAGTGAAGAGCTGCTGGCAAAACGCACAAAAGTGCTGTTTGAATGAATGCTTACGAGCCTGCTGCTGCCTACCACCGCTCAGTCAGACTGCTCTATAAAATATCAAATCATACACTTAATTATAACATAATAACACACAGAAATACGAGCCTTTGATTATTAATATGGTCGAATCCGGAAACTATCATTTCGAAAACAAAACGTTTATTATTATAGAATATACCCTGACTCTACGTGCAATGAACGCAAGAGAAGTGTCACAATTTCACCTGGTTAATATTGCCTGCTAACCTGGATTTCTTTTAGCTAAATATGCAGGTTTAAAAATATATACTTCTGTGTATTGATTTTAAGAAAGGCATTGATCTTTAAGGTTAGGTACACATTGGAGCAACGACAGTCCTTTTTCGCGAATACGCACCGCATCGATTATATGCAACGAAGGACACGCTAGATAAACTAGTAATATCATCAACCATGTGTAGTTAACTAGTGATTATGATTGATTGATTGTTTTTTATAAGATAAGTTTAATGCTAGCTAGCAACTTACCTTGGATTACTGCATTCACGTAACAGGCAGGCTCCTCATGGAGTGCAGCGAGAGGCAGGTGGTTAGGGTGTTGGACTAGTTAACTAAGGTTGCAAGATTGAATCCTCAAGCTGACAATGTAAAAATCTGTCGCTCTGCCCCTGAACAGGCAGTTAACCCACTGTTCCTAGGCCGTCTTTGAAAATAAGAACATGTTCTTAACTGAATTGCCTAGTTAAATAAAGGTGTAAAAAAAAAAAAAAATCCCGATTTCCTATTGTTATGAAAACTTGAAATCAGCCCTAATTAATCGGCCATTCCGATTAATCGGTTCGACCTCTATTCCTTACCCCAGGACAGTTAAATCCAGGAAAATAAAGAAGAACGAGAAGTCTGTGTCTGGCTGCATAGATCTGATTTTTTTTCACTTGACGAACAAACAGGCTTTACGTTCCGGACGCTTTCACTGCCAGAGAGGTAACAACCATGACTTGGAAGGCAGCTGGAATCTTTGTTTTCCTACTCCTTATTACAAAATCATCCTCAACTTCTCTTCCTATCAGTATGACAGCATATTTGAATGACACTGTTACACTCGCCTTCTCTGGGTCATGCAATGGTCATATCATTGAATGGATGTATCGCCAGAAGACTGCATCAGAAGAAATTAGGCCTACCACATTGGTTGCTAAACTTGATCAATGGCCTTTGGTATTCACACCTGGAGTGGGCTTTGAGAACAGGGTTAAACCCGGGGATGTAGACCTCTGTCTCAACATCACCTCTGTTTTATTTAATGACATGTGATGGTTTGAGTGTCACTGTGGTAATAGTCCCCATTGTTGTGTGCCAACCCGCTCATGTTGGATCTAATTTTCAACTCAACTGCTATGGCTTAACCGAAAAAACATACTCCTAACAGTGAGGTACTCGTCTATTGGAAAAGAGATGAAGAGAATGGTTTGTCTGTCAAGGGACATCATTTGACTCATGACCTTGGGTTTGAGAACAGGGTGTCGGTGTCCAAAGATGCTTACCGACAGGGAGACCTTTCCATCACCCTATTTTAAGCCTGTCAGATCAGGGGACCTACCACTGCTTCTTTGGCTCTAAAGAGCGGGGAACAGCAGATGCTGTCACTCTCATTGTTCAAGAATAGTGCTGGTCAACAACATTGAAATTGGTGCTGATAATTGCAGGAGGGTTTGTAATAATCTTAGCAAGGTTTGCTATTGTTAATCATGTAGACAGTGAGATTTGTACGTTATCTGAGATTTCCCTATGGTCGTCGCAACCAGTAAGTGGAATCATCACACTCAGTGCCTTCTCGATAATCCGAGGCCTTCTAGATAATTCAATGCCTTCTAGATAATTCAATGCCTTCTAGATAATTCAATGCCTAGATAGTCCGAGGCCTTCTAGATAATCCGTGGCCGTCTAGATAATTCAATGCCTTCTAGATAATCCGAGGCCTTCTAGATAATCCGAGGCCTTCTAGATAATCCGTGGCCTTCTAGATAATTTAAGGCCTTCTAGATAATCCAATGCCTTCTAGATAATTCAATGCCTAGATAATCCGAGGCCTTCTAGATAATCCGAGGCCTTCTAGATAATCTGAGGCCTTCTAGATAATCCGAGGCCTTCTAGATAATCCGAGGCCTTCTAGATAATTCAATGCCTTCTAGATAATCTGAGGCCTTCTAGATAATCCAATGCCTTCTAGATAATCCGAGGCCTTCTAGATAATCCGAGGCCTTCTAGATAATCCGAGGCCTTCTAGATAATCCGAGGCCTTCTAGATAATCCGAGGCCTTCTAGATAATCCAAGGCCTTCTAGATAATCCAAGGCCTTTTAGATAATCCAAGGCCTTCTAGAGGAGCCCCAATAGTCTGATTATGTTCTGTTAGAAATCAGCGAGGTGAATGAGCCCACATGGACATGGAGGAACACATGAAGGCGGGAGTGGAAGGGCTAGCCGATGCCCCCACTTTAAGGCTTAAAAATATACAAGAGATAAAACTGTTTTGAGTAGTGTGTTGGCCTATCGCCTGTGCAGTGCTAATTAAAGGACACGGTTAGACCATGTGCCACCGGAAATGAATGTTGTCACATATAAAGGAAGTGAAGAGGAAGTATATGCAAAATCATTTTTATCTTCCTGTATTGTGCACGTTCTACAGGGGTCCATCTGTCAGTCAACCTGCTGTCTACCAATCACTAATGCCTTGAATGGGCCGGGGCTGGGAGGGGCTTAGGCTGGGGCTCTCCATGTTTGCTTTAAGGTTTAAACCTATATGGCTTTTCAGATATGTACTTACGTTAGGTTAAGGGAACTAGTACATTGTACATCACATTGTACATACTGTTACGCTAATACAGTATAATAATAATGTCATTTCTGTGCTTGTTTTTAACCTGATATTTACTGTAGGCCTATTGGAGTTGTTAAGATCTGGCTGTTCTCAGCATCACAACAGACAAAAAGATAACACAGAAGAGGACTGGCCACCCCTCAGAGCCTGACTGGTTCCTGTCATGGTTTCTTCCTAGGTTCCAGCCTTTCTAGGGAGTTTTTCCTAGCCACCGTGCTTCTACAGCTGCATTGCTTGCTGTTTGGGGTTTTAGACTGGGTTTCTGTATAAGCACTTTGTGACATCTACTGACATAAAAAGGGCTTTATAAATAAAATGTATTCGATACAACTACACAAAGTGTATTATCAGATAGTTGAGGAAAAATGTACAACAACTCATTTACTAAACAAAAACTAACTAATAGGTAAAGTCCTTCATCTAGTGGTAAAACAGGGAAGTTCTAAAATCTTCCCTATCTCGCAATTTTCCAATCTGTTTGCACCCGTAAAGATTATTTCAAATAATGTTATTTGTAAAAAAAAAAAAAATGTCCGAAAAACGATTTAACACAACAAATGATGTAACTCATTTCTTGTGGATGCACTGTTTTGGTTTTCTAAACTGACCTCAGGCTTTGATTGGGTCGAGCTTGTCAGCTGGGGTGTGACGTGTTTCCCAGAACCCAAACAGCAACGTGGGTCGCATAGCTAGTTGTTTTTAAACCGATGCAAAACATTGTAAATATATTTAACGGAGGATATTTCAGAAACTTGCAGGATTTATAATCTATTTCGTAAACCCATAATTTATTCGGAGGAGTTTTAAAAAGTCAGACTTACAGCTGAGTGTGAAGCTAGCTGAGCTAACTAATAACGCTACCGCTACAACAGCAGAGGAATTTGAAGCCGAGCCTGGCACCACATACAGAACAGCCATGAATAGTTTTTTAAAGAAAAGGTTTGTCGCTTGTTTTCTCCATGTATTATATTACAGTGCAGAATCCAACTCGCCTCAATCAATTGAAGTGGTTGTGAACGCCCCTGTCACACTCCGGTTCACTGGATCATGCGAGGGTCCCGTCGAATGGAAGTATCGTCAGATGACACCACAAGACTTTCTACCTTCCACATTGGTCGCTCATCTTGATCAAGAAACTGGCCGACTCACACCAGGAGAGGACTTTAAGCACCGGGTTAAACGCGGAGACCGAGACCTCGATCTCAGCATCACCACGGTTGTATTTAACGACAATGGATGGTATGAGTGTTACTGCAACAGTGAACAACGTCCGCAGGATGTTATGCTAGTGGTTTTGGACACCGTTAAAAAAGCTGCTCATGTTGGAGAAAATGTGACACTTACCTGCCACGGCTTAACCGGGAAACAAACTGCTGACATCTATTGGGAAAAGGATGGAGAGACTGTGCTGAATGTCACGGCAGGGCATTTTGTCTTTGGCCGTGGGTTTAAGGACAGGGCATCTGTATCCTTGGATGGTTCCCGACACGGAGACCTTTCCATCACCCTCACTGACTTGCGCCTCTCTGATCAGGGGGTATACCGGTGCTTCTTCATCACCGCTACTGATAGGCTGAGACAGAGAGGACGTCCAGACTCTTTCAGTCTCACTGTCAGTCCCAAAGTTGAAGAAAAGCAATCAGAGGAGGCTGGAACATGTACCATTTATAAAGTGGTTGTAGCGGTTTTGGTGGGGATCATATGTTTGTTTATTTATTTTTATGGCAAAGTGTGGTTCCAATGGATTTGTTCAAGATTACAATCCTGTTACTGTCCAGAAGTCGGATCACGCCCCCAGCAGGATACTGAGGGGGCAGTAGTGCCCCTGTTAATCATGATGCCGGAGAACGGGGTGAATGATCCACCTGTCCACGTGGAATTGGATAGGGAGCATGAGTCAGAAATGGAGGAAGACAAGAGTGGGACAGGGCCACGTGTTTATTTTTCATCAGATTTGGCCCCTGTCATCAGAGCTCCGGAAGGACCTCGCTCTACCCCAGGCCTTGTTACCAATGGTACTGATGGACCTCCCTCTACCCCAGGCCTTGTTACCAATGGTACTGATTGACCTCCCTCTACCCCAGGCCTTTTTACCAAGGCTACTGATGGACCTCCCTTTACTCCTGGCCTTGTTACCAAGGCTACTGATGGACCTCCCTTTACTCCTGGCCCGGCCCCCAATGCCCAGAAAGGACCGACCTATTTCCCAGGGGCGATTAAATCTCAGGATGAGGTAGTGTAGCACCCCCTTGAAACTAGTTGATATCAAATCAAAATCTATTTATGTAGCACACGTCTTATGAAGAATGCAGTTCAAAGTGCGTTTTACCATGACCTGATTGTGAAGCTATCGTCTTAACATTCTATACTAATATTGTGCATTTTCCACATGGGTAGACTTGCCAGTCAATCTGCTTTGTCTACCTAAGGATATGCCACCTTGAATGTATGGCGCCAGGCATCCTTGTGGTTGCTAGAGCAGCGTACACTGTGATTCACCAATATACCTTTTAACATCACAAGATGTTTGACAATACTTCAGTCTTATTTCATCAGGTGCATTAAAGGACCAAATAGACCAGTTTATTATTTAAGCAATAAGGTCCAAGGAGCCACATGCTAGCCATATGCTATACTGTGATATCTGGAACTTAGTTTAATTCTCAGGGACGACGAACTCTCAGGAGACCAAGATACCACGGCTAAGGGCTGTTTAGTCCCAACGCAACACTCTAATTACGTTGGTAACCAGTTTATAATGGCAATACGGCACCTCGGGAGATTGTGCTATATGGCCAATATATCACAGCTATTCTGTGATTAGAGATTGTTAGGCCAAATGTTTGACTTTAGATCATGGCGATTTTGCACAGTAAATATCATGGATATTTTTTGACAGTTCTGCTTTTATTCTTTGTTGCTCCTTTCATATCACACAGTGCCTTCGGAAAGTATTCAGACCCCTTGACTTTTTACACATTTTGTTACGTTACAGCCTTATTTTAAAATGTATTAAATGTATCTATAAAAACCTGTTTTTGCTTTGTCATTATGGGGTATTGTGATGTCATTATGGGGTATTGTGATGTCATTATGGGGTATTGCGTGTAGATTGATGAGGAAAATGTTTTATTTAATCAATTTTCAATTGAGATCTGAGACCATTCCTCCATACAGAATGTCTCCAGATCCTTCAGATTCTGAGGTCCATGCTTGTGGACTGTCCTCTTCAGCTCATCCTACAGGTTTTCTATGGGGTTTAGGTTGGGGACTGGGATGGCCATGGAAAAACCTTGATTCTGTGGTCAGTGAAACATTTTTGTGTTGATTTTGAGGTGTGCTTTGGATCATTGTCCTGCTGGAAGATCCAACCATGGCCCAGTTTAAGCTTCCTAGCAGAGGCAGTCAGGTTTTGATGTAATATCTGCTGGTACTTGATGGAGTCCATGATAATATGTATCCTAACAAGTTGTCCAGGACCTTTGGAAGAAAAACAGGCCCACAACATCAAAGATCCGCCACCAGACTTCACAGTGGGGATGAGGTACTTTTCTGCGTGGCTATCTTTCTGTCTACACCAAACCCACCTCTGGTGTTCGTTTCCAAAAAGCTCTGACCATAGAACCCGGTCCCATTGAAAGTTCCAGTAACATTTGGCAAACTGTAGGCACTTGAGTTTGTTGTTGGATGAAAGCAAAGTTGTTTTTTATGGCAACCCTCCCAAACAACTGGTGGTTATGTCGGTGGCGTCTGATCGTAGTTTTGGAGACTTTCTGAGCCCAAGACCCCAACTAATGTATGCAATTCTCCAGCTGTGATCCTTGGAGATTTTTTTGGCCACTCGAACCATCTTCCTCACTGTGTATGGGGTCAATATAGACACACTTCCTCTCCCAGGCCCATTGTTAACATCTCCTGTTGCTTTAAACTTCTTCATTATTGCTCTGATTGTGGAAATATGCATTTTCAACCGTTGAGCTATTTTCTTATAGCCATTTCCTGATTTGTGCGGCTCAACAACCTTTTGTCTCACATCATTACTGTTTTCTCAGGTCTTTCCCATAGTGATGGATGACTGTGTGAACTTGACTTGTGTGTCACCTCATATGTATACCCCCAGTAAAAATGCAGCAAACAATTATTTATCTTTCTTTCACAGGCAACAATAAAGGTGCTACTCTGTAGTTATTATTGTACTTGACTTGGTGGTGGAAGAGGGAAACATTACATTCCCATGCAACTCTACACTAGCCTGATCCCAGAACAGTTTATGCTCTCATTATGAAGACGTTACATCACAGTACCATTAATGATTTGGTAAGAGATCAGAAACAGACTGACACCCAGGATAACTCTACACTAGCCTGATCCCAGAACAGTTTGTTGGTAAGAGATCAGAAACAGACTGACACCCAGGATAACTCTACACGAGCCTGATCCCAGAACAGTTTATGCTCTCATTATGAAGACGTTACATTACAGTACCATTAAGGAGCTGGTAAGAAATCAGAAACAGACTGACACCCAGGATAACTCTACACACTTACTGTAGTATTTCAGTTTGTATCCACACACCAGTTCTATCCTGATTGGTGTTAGATAAATGCTCATCTGATGTGTAGATGAAACAAACTTGAGTTATTAAAGTGTAAAATAACAGTATGAACTGGGGAAAACAGTCCCAGACTAAGGCCCAGATCCAAGCTCAGGTCTTGTATGCCCATGTACAACCTGATGTAGAACCTCTAGTTCATCCAGGCCATGCAGATGGCAGTCTATACAGTATGCCCCCCTACACACACTTCCTGCCCCGGCCAGCAGGGGGGGGGGGTTCTCCGCCATCTACCACATCCATCCAGTCTTCCCCAGGGACAGTAGCAGTGGCTCTGCTGGGGCATCCAGTCTCTCTCACCACCCAGCCAGAGTCCCAGTCCCTCAACCCCTCCATCCTCCATCCAACTAAGACAGACCCTGAGGAGCCTAGGAGCCCTCTCACCATCCCTACAGGACTTTTAGAGGGAACCTTCCATCTAGATTCTTTATAAACTATTTTACATATATAATATTTCATATTTTCTTTGGTTGACGTTAGAAGTATAGCATAAAGAGGGTATATTTGAAAATAAAAGGGAGCCGCACACTCTAGGAGCTCAGATGCAAAAATGAAATTACCAACGTTTCATCAGGGCGAAGACAGCTTGGCGGTCGAAACGTTGGTAATTACATTTTTGCATCTGAGCTCCTAGAGTGTGCGGCTCCCTTTTATTTTCAAGTTTTCTACTCCGCTAGCCAGCACCTCGCCTAAATAGGTGTGCGTTTCTTTTTTCTTCTAAAGAGGGTCTATTACCAGATTTTCTGTAGCAAGAGAGACAGGATATAAACAACACCCGGAGTCTTGACTTCCATATTTAGGCACAGGGGGGCAACAGGGTCCGATTTATCAGTGAAACTTAATTGCCAGTACACTAATGCCCTGGCATTTCCAGCCCAGTAGTATTATTTAAATATGGGTAAATATTCAAAAGCCCACTTTCCTTGGGCTTTTGCACGTGAGCTTTTCAAATACCATGAGCTTGATTGTCGAGTCCAATGTTTTAAAAAACAATGAATAGGTAAGAACATTGTTAATATTCTGGCAAAGGAACCTGGAAGAGAAACCATTACTCCAAAACTAGGTGGAGTGCTTCACCTTGTGGCTGGGCTGGTGTGCTGGTATACCAAAAATAGATTCGTTTGACACAGACGCAGAGCAGGAGTGTCCCACTCAGCGCACCATACGTCATAGGTCTCACAGCAGGAAGTGCAAACAGTAGCCTACTAACTTTAATAGGCAAAAAGAAACGTAAAACGAGAAAACAAATCTACACTTTGAGGACAATCTCTTCTAAATACAGAGGTAAGAATATATTTAATAATGTAGCCTGTGCGTAGCCTTAATACATATTCATTATTTGACATTATTGGCATGTTAACTGTACCAAATGTAAGTTTTAATTTGGTGAAGAGAAATTCTACTTACTCGTAGTGGTTTAACTCTATGCTGTGTTTTAAATGCATCTGAATCGGGGATATTTTGAGATGATTTAGCTACGTTGTTGTTTTCTTTGGGCAGGACAACTCTAGTTTTAGCATGTGATGGCAGCAATGATATGTCTATTTCAATCATTGGATGTAAGTGGCAAAATCAAAGTGAGGATTGCTGTCTTTCAAATCAAATCAAAGTTTATTTGTCAACTGCACCGAATACAACAGGTGTAGTAGACCCTATAGTGAAATGCTTACTTACAGGCTCTAACCAATAGTGCAAAAAAGGTATTAGGTGAACAATAGGTAAGTAAAGAAATAAAACAACAGTAAAAAGACAGGCTATACAAGTAGCGAGGCCACATACAGACCCGGTTAATCCGGATGATTGAGATAGTATGTACATGTACATATGGTTAAAGTGACTATGCATATATGATAAACAGAGAGTAGCAGTAGCGTAAAAGAGGGGTTGGCGGGTGGTGGGACACAATGCCGGTTAGCCAATGTGACCGGTTAGCCAATGTGCGGGAGCACTGGTTGGGCAGGTCAATTTGACACCATGCAAATAGTCCGGGAAGCCACTCCTGTTCAGGAGTCTTATGGCTTGGGGGTATAAACTGTTGAGAAGCCTTTTTGTCCTAGACTTGGCACTCCGGTACCTTGTCCAACTTCATTATGAAATCTAAGTTAACAACTTTTCCCCCACCAACTCTTAGATATGAAAATTAATTATTCATTACAATGAAAGGTTAGTGACCTGGTGGACATATGTAGCATTACACTCGTTAGAGATAGGCCGTTGAGCGTCACCAGATATATTTATAACAGAGTGCCTGCTCCTAAAGTCTCTTCCTGACAGCTGAACAACAAAAACATGTTCTACTTTACGGTGAAAGGCATGTTGAACAAACTTCGTTGTCTGCTCCTATAAACGACATGATTGACATGTTGAACAAACGTCGTTGTCTGCTCCTATAAACGACACGATTAACATGTGGAACAAACGTCGTTGTCTGCTCCTATAAACGACATGATTGACATGTTGAACAAACGTCGTTGTCTGCTCCTATGATTAACATGTTGAACAAACGTCGTTGTCTGCTCCTATGATTAACATGTTGAACAAACGTTGTCTCCTCCTATAAACGACACGATTAACATGTTGAACAAACGTCGTTGTCTCCTCCTATAAACGACACGATTAACATGTGGAACAAACGTCGTTGTCTGCTCCTATAAACGACACGATTAACATGTTGAACAAACGTCGTTGTCTGCTCCTAACGATTAACATGTTGAACAAACGTCGTTGTCTGCTCCTATAAACGACACGATTAACATGTTGAACAAACGTCGTTGTCTGCTCCTATAAAAACGATTAACATGTTGAACAAACGCCGTTGTCTCCTCCTATAAACGACACGATTAACATGTTGACGTCGTTGTCTCCTCCTATAAACGACACGATTAACATGTTCGTTGTCTGCTCCTATAAACGACACGATTGAACAAACGTCGTTGTCTGCTCCTATAAACGACACGATTAACATGTTGAACAAACGTCGTTGTCTGCTCCTATAAACGACACGATTAACATGTCGTTGTCTGCTCCTATATTAACATGTTGAACAAACATGATTAACATTGAACATGTTGAACGATTAACATGTTGAACAAACGTCGTTGTCTGCTCCTATAAACGACATGATTGACATGTTGAACAAACTTATTTGTATTTATGTAAGGACATAATCAACAATTGTCCAACTTCATCAGATATGAATTGTTTGACTTCATCTGTGTCCTTGTTAACTGGACAAATTGAAAGTGTTAATTTAACGAAGGAATATAGGTTAGGCCTTCTCATAGTGATTCAACTCCAGTCTGTGTTTTAAATGCATTTCAATTTGAATCGCTTGTTGGGACATTTTGAGGTGATTTGGGTATGGAATAATAGCCTATATGCAGGGACCTTCATTTACAATGTGTTTTTTTGTTGTTGTCGTCCATATACTAAGGACAAATACCTAAATATACATTTTGATAGAAGTACCATCTCTAGTGGTAGGGGACACATTAGATTCAACGGTAGTCAGTCGATATATCATATTTGTGACGGTTCATTGAGAAGTGTCACCAGTAGGGTTGTGCTCAATTCAGAATTGAATTGAGAATGAAAAAGAAGAAGAATTGAATTGAGAATGCCTCAAATGCGAATTAAATTATTGAATGTGAATTGTATTTGAATTGCAGTAGTAAACAGGATACATAATTGCAATTTCAATTTGAATTGAAGGAAATATAATTGAATTAGTTGAAATTCAATTAAATCAAATGTCTCTTCTATTCTGTGTAGTTTGTACAAATATACATCTTGTACATAAAGCATGTTGTGTACATGCTTATAAAATATTGTTGAAACAATGGATTTTCAGGATAAACTCTTAAAATGAACGATCAAAGAAAATAAAATCTGTATGCAAATATTCTAAGTAATTATTTTCCATTAATCACTTACATTTTGGTCAATATGGGGAAAATACTACATTTCCCAGAATGCACTTAGTGCTCAAGTTGCCCGTAAAGCCTTCTAAAACAAGCCAAAGTAATCAAATGGCTCATTCAAATGAAGCTCTCATATTATATGACTGAGTGGAAATTCTTTGAATTGCACTTAAACTCAATTCTGATTCCTGATTCGAGCTCAAATTCAAATTCTACACAATGTGGGGTGTAGTCAATTCAATTAGAACTCATGAGTTGAATGGGACTCAATAAAAAAAATTCTGAATTAAGCACAACCCTGGTCACCTGAGATGATGCACGCTTTGGGACCAATTCAGATTTAGGAAATGTGTGCCTTTCCTACACGCTTTACAGTAGTTGGTATTCAGAATGACGTCATGCAAACGCGACGCGTAACAGTTTCCATGCGAGCGCTGAATAAATGTAATTCAACCGCTGAAAACCCTATCACTTGCTGGCCAACAGATTTCCTCGTGGAGTTTTAATTCAATAGAGTTTTCAGTAGATTTATCTTAAACCATCCCTTTAAATTTGGTGTACCTTTAATTTGAATCATCTTGACAGACTCACTAGAATATTTGGAGAGAACGGTTCAGAATAGTACGGATCAATGAGAGAAATCCACCTTAACATATTTGTCTCCTTTTCAGCACCAGTTGGTAGATTTAAAAATACTTTATTTATGAATAAGAAAAAAACTGGTTTGGCGATCCTTTATGCAAAAAATATATATATTTTAGTGAATCAAAAATAGTGGTTTGATTCCTCATGAACAGTAGTCCTATAAATGTACCCTAATACTCCTTACTAATCATGGAACTGTGATGATGCCCTGCTTTTTTAACAGCACACTCCACAAAGCAAGTCCACAAATAGCTAGCTGGTGAATAGCTAGCTGGTGAATAGCTAGCTGGTGAATAGCTAGCTGATGAATAGCTTGCTGGTGAATAGCTTGCTGGTGAATAGCTTGCTGGTGAATAGCTTGCTGGTGAATAGCTAGCTGGGGAATAGCTAGCTGGGGAATAGCTTACTGGGGAATAGCTTGCTGGGGAATAGCTTGCTGGGGAATAGCTTGCTGGGGAATAGCTTGCTGGTGAATAGCTTGCTGGTGAATAGCTTGCTGGTGAATAGCTAGCTGGGGAATAGCTTGCTGGTGAATAGCTTGCTGGTGAATAGCTTGCTGGGGAATAGCTTGCTGGGGAATAGCTTGCTGGTGAATAGCTTGCTGATGAATAGCTAGCTGGTGAATAGCTTGCTGGTGAATAGCTTGCTGGGGAATAGCTTGCTGATGAATAGCTAGCTGGGGAATAGCTTGCTGGTGAATAGCTAGCTGGGGAATAGCTTGCTGATGAATAGCTAGCTGGTGAATAGCTAGCTGGTGAATAGCTAGCTGGGGAATAGCTTGCTGGTGAATAGCTAGCTGGTGAATAGCTAGCTGGTGAATAGCATGCGATTCTCATACTTCAATTCAGAGTCAGAATATGCGTAGAGAGAAAAGTGCATTAAAAGGGAATTACGTTCCATTGATGCGTCCTTAACCCAGGTAGGACCCCCCCCTCCTCTTCCAGAGAGAGGGTGTTTTCCCGCTTTCTGGACCTGCGCCATCTTCTGGTGGTGGATACTTAACACTCCTACAGGCACCTTCACTGCAACATGGGCTATAATTAGTAACTAGTGAGACTGACATGTGCAAGTGTCCATCCACCAATGTCAGTTCAGTGGAGTGATCGCCACAGTTAAATACAAAACATGCATCTGATTGTGTTCTTAAGCATTTCGCTACACTTGCATTAACATCTGCTAACCATGTGTATGTGACAAATACAATTTGATTTGATCTTGTTTCATATGACTGCAAGAAAGCTTTATATTTCACCTATTTTGTATATTTCAGATCCAGGACTTGAGACAGCCAACACATCCTGGACATACTGGAGACTGCAGATGAATGCTTCTTACTTTGGACGATTTTGAGCTTTGTGAACACAGGCGTTTCCAGGGAGACGCTGCAGAAGCCCCCGTTAAGATTACCCTAGCACCCTCGAGCAAATTTACCCTTTAGCTACCACAGTGAAAAATGTCTGTTGCCGCCGTTGTAGAAGTAACTTCAAAAAGTGAAACCACCACCCAGATCAATTTGTTGAAGAAAATATAATAACAGGTGCTAAATATCCATCTGTTAGGCATTGTGCACTGCCAGACAGATATCAACCATGGCATTGTGTACTGCCAGACAGATATCAACCATGGCATTGTGCACTGCCAGACAGATATCAACCATGGCTTGGAAGGCAACTGGAGTTCTTATTGTCTTCTTACTTGCACTCGTTGCAGAATCCACCTGGTCTCTTCCTAATTTTATGACAGTGATTTTAAATGACCCTATCACACTCCCCTTCTCTGGACTATGCCATGATGGTGTCATAGAGTGGAGGCGTTATCAGGATGGTCCATCGGGGGGGCATCATCAAGAAGACGGTTGCTGAACTGGACCGAGGGGTTTTAACCTCAGGAGAGGGCTATGAGAACAGGGTTGAACTCCAGAATGGAAACCTCTCTCTCACCATCTCCTCAGCTGAGTACAATGACATGGGGTGGTACGAGTGTGTCTGCAACAACACCAACGTTTTACACGATGTAAAACTAGAAGTTTTGGTCCCCACTAAAATATCTGCCCATGTTGGAGAAAATGTCACTCTTCACTGCCATGGCATAACTGACAGTGAAATAAACTTCCATTGGCTAAAAGATGTTCAAACGTCTGTGTTGAAGGTCGAAGCAGGACATACTACCTTTGACCCTGGGTTTGAGGACAGAGCATCTGTATCCAAAGATGGCTTCAGTAAAGGGGATCTTTCCCTCACCCTCACTAACATAACTCTATCTGATCAGGGGACCTACCAGTGCTTCGTCGGCCCTGACAAACAGACGAGAGGAAACCCTGAAGCTGTCAGTCTCACCATCACTGTTCAAGACAAGCCCTCTGAGGACACAGGCACATGGTCCCCGTGGATAGAGGTGGTGCTGGCAGTCATGGTGGTGTTCATTGTAATAGGTCTGGTTTTCTGTGTATGCCTCTGGTCTGGAGTGAATTCCACAATATTTTTATCACCTGTCATCAGTCTTCTCCATAGATGGAAATCGCAATCACATACTGATCCTACATACCTCTATAGTCAGTGCAGACCAGGAGAGATCAGAACTCAAGCGGATGTAGTAAGAGAGGGTGAGGATCCTATTGATGTAAAGGAGAGGGGAGTCCAGGCCAGAGCAAGGCTGAGGTCCTGGAACAGTACAGTACCTTCAGAAATGATCCACACCACTTGACCTTTTACACATTTTGTTGTGTTACAAGGTGGGATTCAAATGGATTTGTCTTTTTTTGTCAACAATCTACACAAAATACTCTGTAAATTCAAAAATCTAACATTTGCAAAAATGAAAAAGAAAACACTAATATATCTTGATTAGATACGTATTCAATCCCCAAGTCAATACATGTTAGAATCACCTTTGGCAGTGATTACAGCTGTGAGTCTTTCTGGTTAATTCTCTAAGAGTCATTACAGCTGTGAGTCTTTCTGTAAGTCTCTAAGAGTCATTACAGCTGTGAGTCTTTCTGGGTAAGTCTCTAAGAGTCATTACAGCTGTGAGTCTTTCTGGGTAAGTCTCTAAGACTTTTCCAAACCTGGATTATACAATATTTGCCCATTATTATTTTCAATACTCAAGCTCTGTCAAATTGGTTGTTGATCATTGCTAGACAACCATTTTCAGGTGTTGCTATATACAGTGGGGAGAACAAGTATTTGATACACTGACGATTTTGCAGGTTTTACTACTTACAAAGCATGTAGAGGTCTGTTTGTAATAAGATGCAAATTAATTACTTTAAAATCATACAATGTGATTTTCTGGATTTTTGTTTTAGATTCTGTCTCTCACAGCTGAAGTGTACCTATGATAAATACAGACCTCTACATGCTTTGTAAGTAGGAAAACCTGCAAAATCGGCAGTGTATAAAATACTTGTTCTCCCCACTGTATTTTCAAGCATATTTAAGTCAACTTTCTCGCCACTCAGGAATTTCACTGTCGTCTTGGTAAGCAACTACAGTGTAGATTTGTGCTGAAAGGTGAATTTATCTCTGTGTCTGGTGGAAAGCAGACTGAACCAGGTTTTCCTCTAGGATTTGGCCTGTGCTTTGCGCCATTCTGTTTATTTTTTATCCTATAAAACTCCCAATCTGGTTCAAATCCTGGCTGTATCACATCCAGCCGTGATTGGGAGTCCCATAGTGTGGCCCAGCTTCGTCCGGGTTTGGCCGGGGCAGGCTGTCATTGTAAATACGTATTTGTTCTTAACTGACTTGCATGGTAAATAAAAAAATATATATAAAAATAACATGATGTTGCCACCATTATGCTTGATGGTACTCAGTAATGTGTTATATTGGATTTGCTTCAAACATAACACTGAATTCAGGAGAAAATACTTAATTTCTTTGCCACATTGTTTGCAGTGCTAGTTTTTTGCCTGTTTTGGAATATTTGTATTCTGTACAGCCATCCTTCTTTTTACTCTGTCAATTAGGTTAGTATTGTGGGGTTACGACAATGTTATTGATCCATCCTCAGTTTTCTTCTATCACAGCCAGTAAACACTATAACTGTTTTAAAGTCACCATAGACCTCATGGTCAAATCCCTGAGCTGTTTCCTTCCTCTCCGGCAACTAAGTTAGGAAGGACGCCAGTATCTTTGTAGTAACTCAGTGTATTGATACAGTGGAATTAATAACTTCACCATGCTCAAAGGGATATTCAATGTGCGTTAATTGATGTACCTATAGGTGCCCTTCTTTGTGAGGCATTGGAAAACTTCCCTGGTCTTTGTGGTTGAATCTGTGTTTGAAAATCACTGCTCGACTGAGGGACCTTACAGATAATTGTGTGTGTGGGGTACAGAGATGAGGTATTCATTCAAAAATCATGTTAAACACTATTATAGCACACAGCGTGAGTCCGTGCAACTTATTGTGTGACTTGTTCAGCAAATGTTTACGCCTCAATTTATTTAGGCTTGCCACAACAAAGGGGTTGAATACTTATTGATTCAAGACAGTTCGGCTTTTCACTTTTAATTTACTTGTAAAAAAGGGGTGTGAATACTTTCTGAAGGCACTGTAGGCTATGATTTAAAGCTCAATGTTAAATTTAAATCTCCCATCATACCGTAGCTATCCAATATGATACCAATGTCGTTGAAAATCCCTATCTCGTCATGAGCCGTCCGGCCGCTACCGAGAACCACATACTGGATTTTTGGGTCGTTAGGGGAAAAAAGTATAACGTTTCTAGCCCCGACTCAATATCTAGGCGTCGGATTAGAGAAGACTACAGCGTCCATAAAGTGACCTATAGACTTCCCCATTTTCCTGACTGGATATGTTTATAGGGGCAACAGTTTTGATTACATTTATAATTTATTGCTCTCTCACGTGGTCATTTCTGTCAATTAAGAACCAACAATGGGGCATCTTTTTGTTTCTGACAATGATAACATATGTTTTTCAGAGTTCTAACACCAGGTAGAGCAACTCTGTTGAAAACTTCCCAAGAGACTTTGCAGTACTGTAATTCATGCTTTATTTCATCACTGTATTGTTATGGAGTGTGTGAGTGTGTGGAGTGAGTGTGTGGAGTGAGTGTGTGGAGTGAGTGTGTGGAGTGAGTGTGTGGAGTGAGTGTGTGGAGTGTGTGAGTGTGTGAGTGAGTGTGTGAGTGAGTGAGTGAGTGAGTGAGTGAGTGAGTGAGTGGAGTGAGTGAGTGGAGTGAGTGAATGGAGTGAGAGAGCGAGAGAGAGCTGAGCCATTCGAATGTAGGGCTAGTTTTTAAGATGATTATGCAATTCTACTGTCAGTGTTTGAGCATTAGATTGAAACTACAAAACGTTTTGTCACATTTGCCAGTTCCTCATGGTTTCACCAGTTAGCCTTCTCCCACTTGTATCTACTGGAATTCCTATGATTTAATTTATAATGTGTCTGTTTTGATACCTATTCATTGCCTTCCAGTAGATGTGCTTTTTGTTGATGTGTTTTTATTATGTATTTTATTTTTTCTTAACTTTTTTTTAGGGCTTAATTATAAGTTTTATTTTACGTTCTAGAAGGGGCTATTGGATATTTGGTTTTGTTATATGAATGAAGAACACAAAGTGCAATTTATTATTATTCTAACTAGAAGCACAAGCATTTCGCTACACTCACATTAAAATCTGCTAACCATGTGTATGTGACCAATAACATCTGCTAACCATGTGTATGTGACAAATAACATCTGCTAACCATGTGTATGTGACAAATAACATCTGCTAACCATGTGTATGTGACCAATAACATCTGCTAACCATGTGTATGTGACCAATAACATCTGCTAACCATGTGTATGTGACCAATAACATCTGCTAACCATGTGTATGTGACCAATAACATCTGCTAACCATGTGTATGTGACCAATAACATCTGCTATGTGACCATGTGTATGTGACCAATAACATCTGCTAACCATGTGTATGTGACCAATAACATCTGCTAACCATGTGTATGTGACCAATAACATCTGCTAACCATGTGTATGTGACCAATAACATCTGTATGTGACCAATAAACCATGTGTATGTGACCAATAACATCTGCTAACCATGTGTATGTGACCAATAACATCTGCTAACCATGTGTATGTGACCAAAACATCTGCTAACCATGTGTATGTGACCAATAAACATCTGATAACCATGTGTATGTGACCAATAACATCTGCTAACCATGTGTATGTGAACATCTGCTAACCATGTGTATGTGACCAATAACATCTGCTAACCATGTGTATGTGACCAATAACATCTGATAACCATGTGTATGTGACCAATAACATCTGCTAACCATGTGTATGTGACCAATAACATCTGCTAACCATGTGTATGTGACCAATAACATCTGCTAACCATGTGTATGTGACCAATAACATCTGCTAACCATGTGTATGTGACCAATAACATCTGCTAACCATGTGTATGTGACCAATAACATCTGCTAACCATGTGTATGTGACCAATAACATCTGCTAACCATGTGTATGTGATCTGCTAACCATGTGTATGTAACATCTGCTAACCATGTGTATGTGACCAATAACATCTGCTAACCATGTGTATGTGACCAATAACATCTGCTAACCATGTGTATGTGACCAAAACATCTGACCAATAACATCTGCTAACCATGTGTATGTGACCAATAACATCTGCTAACCATGTGTATGTGACCAATAACATCTGCTAACCATGTGTATGTGACCAATAACATCTGCTAACCATGTGTATGTGACCAATAACATCTGCTAACCATGTGTATGTGACAAATAAAAATTTGATTTGATGCATTTTCTTCCTTTCTATTATAATAAATGTAAGTTGTTTGTTACATATAATATATGCCATTTAGCAGACGCTTTTATCCAAAGCGACTTACAGTCATGTGTGCATACATTCTATGTATGGGTGGTCCCGGGAATCGAACCCACTATCCTGGCATTACAAGCGCCATGCTCTACCAACTGTGCTACAGAAGGACCAGTTACCTTTTGCATTTGTTTTTATTTTGTATACAAGTTTATTTTTGCATTATAAACTGAATTAACCCAACACAAAGGATAATTGGTAGTTCTGAATTGTTATTGATTATGATTATTAGAATTGTATACATGATTATTAGAATTGTATACATGATTATTAGAATTGCCACATCAAATGATGGATACATACCTCATATGATTCTTCTCAAAGGTTATTCGACAAGATAACAGACGCAAAGTAACAAAACAAAGCGTTTAACGAGGTGGTTTACAATATGTGTGAGGATGGGTGTTTGACAGAGTACCACATAGCTGAAAACATAACGTAATATAATGAAATAATCGTCATGCAGGCATTGTAGTCCACAGATTCATAAGATGGTGGTTTTCAATGCATCTTAGCTGTATGATGTCAACTAACACAGAGGGAATGTCAGATCAAATGCAAGAAAACATTTATTTATCGTCCTTTTTCAAAATGCACAAAATCAAGGTGCTACTCTACTGTTCATTGCCCTTGACTTGGTGATGGAAGAGGAACATCCAACATGACACGCCTCTTTTATATATACATTACATACCCATGCAACTCTTACACTAGCCTGATCCCAGAACAGTTTGTGCTCTCATTATGAAGACGTGACATCACAGTACCATTAAGGAGTTGGTAAGAGATCAGAAACAGACTGACACCCAGGATAACTCTACACTAGCCTGATCCCAGAACAGTTTGTGCTCTCATTATGAAGACGTGACATCACAGTACCATTAAGGAGTTGGTAAGAGATCAGAAACAGACTGACACCCAGGATAACTCTACACTAGCCTGATCCCAGAACAGTTTGTGCTCTCATTATGAAGACGTGACATCACAGTACCATTAAGGAGTTGGTAAGAGATCAGAAACAGACTGACACCCAGGATAACTCTACACTAGCCTGATCCCAGAACAGTTTGTGCTCTCATTATGAAGACGTGACATCACAGTACCATTAAGGAGTTGGTAAGAGATGGTCGTTTTGCCCGTGAACAAGGCAGTTAACCCACTGTTTCTAGGCTGTCATTGAAAATTTGAATTTGTTCTTACCTGACTTGCCTAGTTACATAACAGTAAAATACAAAATGTAATTGCTGATTGCTGAGTCCAGGCTAAGTTGTGTTCCTATTGCTGCTTGGGCAATAGATTCTCCCCCTTTTGTGCTAATTCATCTCCCAATATCTACAAAAGGGGGAGTGTCTAGACTATGACTCACTTGTAAATGAATGACAGGTCAAGTGCCTATCAAACCAGCTACCACTGCCTCTCTTCTCAATGACACTCCGAGCCATCCAAAGAAACCAGAAGAGAGCTGCCAATCTTCATAAGAAGAAGAACAACAAAGTAGCCAGAAGTCAGAAACAGTCAGATTGAGTGCTCCTAAGGCTTGAACACTGCCAGAGAGAACTGCCTTGATCATGAAGGCAAATAGAGTCATTACTGTTTTCCGACTTGCACTTGTTACAAAATCCTCCTCAACTCCTGACATTCCAATCACTTCAACATCGGGCTGGGCGATATGGACAAAATATCATATCACCGTATTAAAAATTTCAAAAATGAATGGTATGATGGTGCTTCATGTTTTGGAATATTACAAGTTGTAAATTAGTTTTATGACTAGTGCGTGACACTAGGGTGGCAACACAATTTCAATGGGATCTTTCTCCATTCATATAGTTTTATACTGTTCAATTCAACCTGAACCAAAAATTATTTTAGAATTTTCATCAATTTCTCAATTTCCTGCACTCATTTGAGGTCATTTCCACAGTGCCACATAGGGCTGCACGATATCGGCAAAACAAATTGTCCTTATTTCAAACCAAATGTTGCAATTGTGACATGACTTGCGATTTAGACAAAACACTTGGGTGAACTGTTGGAATCATGGAAATGGAATGATTATTCTAATTCTATAATTAGAATATAATAGTGGGCACTTTGAATACAGTGTTGTTGACATGGCAACAGATAATTAATTTATAAAATGATCATACCATCTGTATTAATTGTGCGTTACCATAGTACAGTGGAAGTATAATGCATGAAATAAATAAACACTCCCAAGGTCAAAAGACTTCTGTCGGTATTTTATTGATTAATTCATTTATACACCAGTATGGGAAAGTTTCTGATAAAGTCAGAGGCAGGCGACTATTGTTGGTCGTAGTTTGTCTGTAACATCAAAGAAGAAGGGAATTAGTTACTGTGAAAAAGGGATAATATTGTCTTTATTAATAGTACCGTTTTTTAAAATCTTGTTTTGGTTCCATGTGTCGTCAACCTGAAATGTTGGAGAGAGTGAAATATATGTTAAGCTAATCTTTGGCATTTTGTAATAATTTACAGTATTTATTGTTCAGAGGGTGTTGTGCTTGTTTCGGCCTGCAGAGGGAGCCGCTCGATCTGGTGGTTGCTATAGAGTCAGTTGAATGAGAGAGTCAAGCCAAATGAAAACTGCAGAGAGAAGCGCCAGATAAACGATATATTTTCAACGTTATCATCACGGTGAGCGAGTTATAAAGCATAGGATATGAAACCAAGTTCAGCTTTTGTGCTTTTTCGCTATGAGCTAAAGGGGTTTTAGAGGACTATGCCTATGCCTATGCTTTGCCATTGCAGAGCGAGTAGTCAATGTTGCGTTATACGAGTACCAAAAACTACTACTTTACCTGAAAAACAGTAGGACACAGACCGTCATAATACATGGTAAACAACTACAATTCTTTCATGTTTGACTACATGCTGCTGCTATAAAACCATGGTATTTTTCTCATTGTACCATCACGTTTCATTTGTGTGCCGTGGTAGCTAGTACAATGAAAAAATATGTATTTTTGGTCACTACCATGGCAGGAAAATACCATGATACTTGTGCAAATACCATGGTAGTACAATAACAAAAATACCATGGTATTTTCCTGCCATGGTAGTACAATGACAAAAATACCATGGTTTTTTATCACTACCATGCAGTTGCAGCATGTCATTCAGGGCAAGTGGGGTATTTTTTTAAATTAATGTATTTATTTATTTTGGCCTGTTTTGCATGTTATTTTGGTATTAATATATGTCACATATATGAATATTGAGTTAATAAAGCCACATGGTCTCTTTTTTGTTTTCTTGAGTAAGGCAGATCCAAAATGCAGGTGTTTCAGCTCAGTGCTTTCTGTGTTGGTGGGGCAGCCTGCAGAAATACAAAGTGTAGAAGTTGGTAATGTTGGCTCAGTGTTCTGTCACTCATGGGGACAATGACAAATGACAAAAACCATTTACAAAGACAAAAATACCAGCTGTAATCACTCATCAGAGACAAAAATACCAGTTTTTTATCAAGACTCAGTTGCAGCTGTCATTGACTCTTAGAGACTTTTTTTAAATTAATGATTTATTTAGCTGTTTTAATGATTTTAGTAGAATATATGTCCCAGAAAAGACTCACAGCTGTTTTGACTCTTAGAGACTTACCCAGAAAGACTCACAGCTGGAATGACTCAGAAATACAAAGAGACTTACCCAGAAAGACTCACAGCTGTAATGACTCTTAGAGAATGACAAATGACAAAACCTTTCCCAAGACTCACAGCTGGAATGACTCTTAGAGACTTACCCAGAAAGACTCACAGCTGTAATGATTCTTAGATTTACCCAGAAAGACTCACAGCTGTAATGACTCTTAGACTTACCCAGAAAGACTCACAGCTGTAATGACTCTTAGAGACTTACCCAGAAAGACTCACAGCTGTAATGACTCTTAGAGACTTACCCAGAAAGACTCACAGCTGTAATGACTCTTAGAGACTTACCCAGAAAGACTCACAGCTGTAATGACTCTTAGAGACTTACCCAGAAAGACTCACAGCTGTAATGACTCTTAGAGACTTACCCAGAAAGACTCACAGCTGTAATGACTCTTAGAGACTTACCCAGAAAGACTCACAGCTGTAATCACTGCCAAAGGTGATTCTAAAGTTTATTGACTCAGGTGTGAATACTTAGGGAAATTAGATATTTCTGTATTTAATTTTCAATACATTTGCAAAACATTTCTAAAAACGTGTTTTCACTTAGTCATTCTGGGGTGTTTATGTGTAGGTGGGTGAGAAAACGGATCAGGCTGTACCACAACAAAACGTGAAATAAATCAAGGGGAATGAACACCAATAAGGCACTGTAACACAACGTGATATGAAGCAGAAAATATCAATGATCCATATGTTACTTACTAGAACACTTGTTCCTGAAAACATTTTAAAAAGTCAAAAACAAATAGCGTAAGTAAACAAACGGGAAATGGCTGTAGGCTGCAATGGAATTTATAGTATTGGCAACAACGACATACATTGCAGTACAGGGGAAATGTTTTTTTTTAGCGTTCCACGGACGGCCCGTGTCGGGACTAAAGTCCAATCCCTTCCCGGTGTTATTAGGGGAAGGACAAGGCAGCAAACTCACAGAATTGAAGGGTTTTCTGGGGGCTGGAACATCAAATACACCTGTTGTATTCAGAGCATGTGACAAATCAAACTTACATTTACATTTAAGTCATTTAGCAGACGCTCTTATCCAGAGCGACTTACAAATTGGTGCATTCACCTTATTTGGCCCTACAACAGAGAGTACACAGCGGCAGAATACCTGACCACTGTGACTGACCCAAAATTAAGGAAAGCTTTGACTATGTACAGACTCAGTGACCATAGCCTTGCTATTGAGAATGGCCGCCGTAGTGTAACCGTTTTGACTTGAGGTTATTATTTATAGGGGTGCCAGGTAGGTTGTGCCTACCAGAGAAAACATTGGTTTCTCCTTTTAGTTTGGGTGGGAATGAGTCCCATCTGGTCCGTCAAGTCTACACCAATACAAAGGACTTATGTAAAAGTCAGGATGGAAATAAACTTTTCATAAACCCTTAAAACATTGGAAAGAACTTCAAAAACAACTATATTCTTTTGCGTGGGTTGTATGAGCAACAACAATGATTACACACACACATATAATAATATCACAATGAGTTCTGGTTCTCCAGAAATGTCCTGTACCTCGGGCCTAAAAAGAGTCCAGCCCGGTAAAGGAGTTCAGTGAACTCAAGTGACTTTTGTCACGCAATGTTTGTCCGTTCATTCAGTGTAGCGTAAACCCAGTATTAAACATACCATCAATATAACAATTATTTTACCACAGAACTTAAAGCGTATCAACTCTTACTAAGTCCTCAACTACAACTAAGTACATAAATCATCACAGTATACCACCCATCAAAACAAATAAAATGCCGTATACAAAAAGGTGGTAGTCAGTCGGTCAGTCAGACAATCCAATCCGCCAATAGATCTCCAGCGGAGAAAGGCCACGAAGAACAGAGGTGTAGTCCAGGGACGCAAAGAGTGGATCCGATCCTGGGTAAACTCTATTAGGCTACAAAACACACGTTTAACGGCAACAAAACAAACGGAATAGAGAAGCTTCGGAACTGAGGGTTGAACACATCCTCATTCACGTCTCCATCACAACCCCACTTTTGAGCAGCTGATGCTGGCTATTGTTGATAAAAGGATATTAGAAGGGTGAGCCGGTTAAGGATCGATTCAGACAAGGTGTTAAAATTGTACGACAAGCGACAGTTTATTCAGAGTGAGAATATCTGGTACACGTAAATACGGCTCTCCCATTCGCTCGCACAGAACAGCAGGAAAAGAGGATTTGGTTTGATCTTTTCTTACTTTTTAATTCTGCATTGTTCTTCTGCAAAGTCTACACCTATTATATTCGGCGCATGTGACAAATACAGCCACCTCACACCCACCGTCCCGATACCACCTCATACCCACCGTCCTGATACCACCTCATACCCACCGCCCTGATACCAACCAGCTCATACCCACCGTCCCGATACCACCTCATACCCACCGTCCCGATACCACCTCATACCCACCGCCCTGATACCAGCTCATACCCACCGTCCCGATACCACCTCATACCCACTGTCCTGATACCACCGTCCTACCACACCCACCGTGTCCTGATACCACCTCATACCCACCTCCCTGATACCAGCTCATACCCCCCTGCCCTGATACCACCTCATACCCACCGTCCTGATACCACCTCATACCCACTGTCCTGATACCACCTCACACCCACCGTGCTGATACCACCTCATACCCACCTCCCTGATACCAGCTCATACCCCCCGCCCTGATACCACCTCATACCCACCGCCCTGATACCACCTCACACCCACCGTCCTGATACCACCTCATACCCACTGTCCTGATACCACCTCATACCCACCGTCCTGATACCACCTCATACCCACCGTCCTGATACCACCTCATACCCACCGCCCTGATACCACCTCATACCCACCGTCCTGATACCACCTCATACCCACCGCCCTGATACCACCTCATACCCACCGTCCTGATACCACCTCATACCCACCGTCCTGATACCACCTCATACCCACCGTCCTGATACCACCTCATACCCACCGTCCTGATACCACCTCATACCCACCGTCCTGATACCACCTCATACCCACCGTCCTGATACCACCTCACACCCACCGTCCTGATACCACCTCATACCCACCGTCCTGATACCACCTCATACCCACCGTCCTGATACCACCTCACACCCACCGTCCTGATACCACCTCATACCCACCGTCCTGATACCACCTCATACCCACCGTCCTTTCTGTACACTGGTAATTTTCAACTTTCTATCAAATTATTTTTCAGATGAAGTTGTCTTAAGGAAAGGTAGGCTATTGTAAGAATGGTCCGTGTTTGCAAGTCTAGCCCTATGTTTTCACTGTAACGTGAAGGGACAAGTCATTGTAACATTGTGTGAAGACTTTCTGAGGGCATTTTACATACATACAGGAGAGTTATTGTTCCCGCTGAAGCAACAAAGCCCCTACACCACAGCAATGCAAGGTGGAGTCCACAAGAGGGGAACAAAATGAAAATGAAAATGAGGACTGGCACCCGGGGAAGTTGTGGTGGAGTCGAAGTTTCCAATGTCAAAGAAAATATTGTTCATTAGATGGTTGGAGAATGTGCCTGTTCTTTGAAGATGGTTAGAGCACTGGAGAATGTGCCTGTTCTTGGCAGATGGTTAGAACACTGGAGAATGTGCCTGTTCTTGGCAGATGGTTAGAGCACTGGAGAATGTGCCTGTTCTTGGCAGATGGTTAGAACACTGGAGAATGTGCCTGTTCTTGGCAGATGGTTAGAACACTGGAGAATGTGCCTGTTCTTGGCAGATGGTTAGAACACTGGAGAATGTGCCTGTTCTTGGCAGATGGTTAGAACACTGGAGAATGTGCCTGTTCTTGGCAGATGGTTAGAACACTGGAGAATGTGCCTGTTCTTGGCAGATGGTTAGAACACTGGAGAATGTGTAAAAATAGTGAAACATTTAAAAAAGTTATCCTTTTTTTAGATAAAACTATACTAAATATAAAATCACGTCACCAAATAATTGATTTAAACACAGTGTTTTGCAATGTCTACAGTAGCCTCAACAGCACTCTGTAGGGTAGCACCATGGTGTAGCCGGAGGACAGCTATAGTATACTGAACAAAAATATAAACGTGAAGTGTTGGTCCCATGTATCATGAGCTGAAATAAAAGATCCCAGAAATGTTCCATACCGACAAGAGCTTGTTTCTCTCAAATGTTGTGCATAAATGTGTTGACAATTTGTAGCTCCCGCAAAACCTTTCTTTGTATCGGTGGTTACATTTCATACTGCAATAAAAATATTTGATGAGAGTTTGTTGATGTCAACCGCCTGTATTCAATTGAGAGATATGTCATGAATATGCATAGCCATCTCGAGACAACCCCAATATAAAGTTTTTTTTTCTCAAAGTTGCCAGGATGTGTCCTATTTACATCAGTCCACTCATAAAATCTTAAGCATTACGAAACTTCTATTATGGTCAAATAAACCTCACGTAACAAAAAAGCCATTCATTTTATTTGTTGACCAATTTTGACACTCTCATTGACTCTTTGGTCGGCGAAACAATGAACAAACGCCACCTGCTGGATGGAGACAGATTTTCCACCTCTCAATTTTCAATTCAATTTCAATTTAAGGGCTTTATTGACATGGGAAACAAATGTTTACAAGCAAGTGAAATTCATACTGAAGAAAACTGAAATAAACCAAAAATATACAGTAAACATTACGCAAATCCAACTCCTCCTTTGGCAGCCTTTCCTTCCAGTTCTCTGCTGCCAATGACTGGAACGAATTGCAAAAATCACTAAAGCTGGAGACTTATATCTCCCTCACTAACTTTAAGCATCAGCTGTCAGAGCAGCTAACCGATCACTGCACCTGTACACAGCCCATCTGTGAATAGCCCATCCAACTACCTCATCCCCATAATGTTATTTATTTTGCTCTTTTGCACCCAAGTATCTCTACTTGCACATCATCATCTGCACATCTATCACTCCAGTGTTAATGCAAAATTGTAATTATTTTGCTACTATGGCCTATGTATTGCCTTACCTCCCTAATCTTACTACATTTGCATACACTGTATATTGATTTTTCTACTGTGTTATTGACTGTAAGTTTGTTTATTCCATGTGTAACTCTGTGTTGTTGTTTTTGTCGCACTGCTTTGCTTTATCTTGGCCTGGTCTCAGTTGCAAATGAGAACTTATTCTCAACTGGCCTACCTGGTTAAATAAAGGTGAAATTAAAAAGCTTTCCTCTTTCCTTTCCTTTCTCCTCTCTCCTGTATTTTCCTCTTTCCTTTCCTTTCCTTTCCTTTCTCCTCTCCCCTGTCCTTTCCTCTTTCCTCTCTCCTGTCCTTTCCTATTTCCCATTTCCTTTCCTCTTTCCTCTCTCCTGTCCTTTCCTCTTTCCTCTCATTTCCTTTCCTTTCCTCTCCTTTCCTTTAATTTCCTGTCTTTTGCCCGCCACCCTTGGACACACAGTGAAGAGAAGAAATTAAGCACTCACAAAAGTTCCAAAAGAATAAAGACATTTCAAATGTCATTATGTCTATATAAAGTGTTGTAATGATGTGCAAATAGTGAAAGTACAAAAGGGAAAATAAATAAACATAAATATTGGTTGTATTTACAATGGTGTTTGTTCTTCACTGGTTGCCCTTTTCTTGTGGCAACAGGTCACAAATCTTGCTGCTGTGATGGCACACTGTGGTATTTTATCAAAAGTTGATCAAAATTGGATTTGTTTTCGAATTCTCTGTAATCTGAGGGAAATATGTGTCTCTAATACGGTCATACATTGGACAGGAGGTTAGGAAGTGCAGTTCAGTTTCCACTTCATTTTGTGGGCAGTGAGCACACAGCCTGTCTTCTCTTGAGAGCCATGTCTGCCTACGGCGGCTTTTCTCAATAGCAAGGCTATGCTCACTGAGTCTGTACATAGGCAAATCTAACACAATATATCACTGAGTGCCACTTTTCATATTTTCAAGAATGGTTGTGTCTGCATCATGTTATGGGTATGGTTGTCATTGGCAATGACTAGGGAGTTTTTTCATGATAAAAATAAACGGAATAGAACTAAGCACAGGCCAAATCCTCGAGGAAAACCTGGTTCAGTCTGCTTTCCAACAGACACTAGGAGACAAATTCACCTTTCAGCAGGACAACAACCGAAAACACAAGCCCTAACACACTGGAGGTGCTTACCAAGACGACATTGAATGTTCCTGAGAGGTCTAGTTACAGTTTTGACTTAAATCGGCTTGAAAATCTATGGCAAGACCTGAAAATGTCTGTTATTAAGCAATGATCAACAACAAAATGTGGAAAAAGTCAAGGGGTGTGAATACTTTCTGAAGGCACTGTAGCTAAATTAACCATGACCTTTGCCACAATATACTGACCCTACTGTTACTCTTGTTTACACTAAGCTGCCCCGGGGTCGAAACGCGTGGTCACATTAAGACACCATGGAGCCGGCGCGAGATATGGGTCAGAAAGCGTACCTCAACGCAGGGATGGGATCGATCAATCAAATGTATTTATATAAAGCCCTTCGTACATCAGCTGCTATCTCAAAGTGCTGTACAGAAACCCAGCCTAAAACCCCAAACAGCAAGCAATGCAGGTGTAGAAGGACGGTGGCTAGGAAAAACTCCCTAGAAAGGCCAAAACCTAGGAAGAAACTTAGAGAGGATCTGAGGGGTGGCCAGTCCTCTTCTGGCTGTGCCGGGTGGAGATTATAACGGAACATGGCCAAGATGTTCAAACGTTCATAGATGACCAGCAGGGTCAAATAATAATAATCACAGTGGTTGTAGAGGGTGCAACAGGTCAGCACCTCAGGAGTAAATGTCAGTTGGCTTTTCATAGCCGATCATTCAGAGTTGGAGACAGCAGGTGCCTCTGTACGACACATTTTACTATCATCCACATCGCTCCGTCGAGAAGATTGGAATACTGCCCCTGTTCGTCCTCATGCGAACAGTAAACACAGCAGCCATTATGGAATGGCACAAAGGAGCTGATGGACTGACACTGCTATTTCAAAATGGCTGCGGAGGCTATTGCTAGCTAGCATACGGATGGAAAGGGACGTTTTCCAGGAAAACGAGCGGTATTGCCAGTAGTTCTTGATGAAACCGTGTGGATAAAGGTCCAATTTGGAGTACGGCCACGTATCCCATCCCTGCATTGAGGTACGTTTTCTGACCCATGTCTCGCGCCGGCTCCATTGGTGTCCTAATGTGTCCACGATTGTGTTCCGACCCCAGTGTAGCACAGTGTAAACAAGTGTAACGGAAGGGTCGGTATCTTTAGGCAACCATTCCCTTAGCTAACCAACTCAACTTGGTGCTTGTTTCACACAGATTGTGGATGTTTGAGGAGTTGTAGTTATTCTTTTAGATGAAAGATTCAATCGAAATAGCTAGCTACCATTTTGCTCCAAAGCCAGTACCCCATTCTGAGCTCTACCTGCAGTTATAGAACAGTTCAATAACTCACTGTTGTTTATTATCTACTCCACTTGCTTTGGCAATGTTAACATATGTTTCTCATGCCAATAAAGCCCCTTGAATTGAAATGGAATGGAACTCTATAGAACAGTTCCAGAACTCTGTTAGCTAAGTAGATAGAATGTTCCAAAGCATTCTATCAGTGTCTGTGTTCCGTCTATCTCTCTCAGTGTTGTGAAGCCCCATGTTGCAACCATTAAGGAGATGGCCAAGTTCCACACAGACTCACGCTACCTGGAGCACCTCCACAAAATCAGCCAGGACGGAGACGATGATGACCCCCAGTCCGGAGACTTTGGCCTGGGTAAAAAGAGAGGGAAGGACGGGGTCCCTGGAGCTTAGTTTGACAGACATCAATAAATTAGAGAGCGAGAGAGAGAGAGAGAGAGAGATGGGAGGGAGTACCATTTCATGTAATGTTGTTTTGCTGGCAGTAGAGGGTGGTCTAACACCCAATAAAAATGACCCACCTCCCATTGACTCCACTGGGCAAAAGGTTGATTGACAACACACTAAATATCTACATTAAAATCCCTCCAGTTATATATTTGAAGATATAAATAACAGATTAATGCTGACGGCCCTTATAGGTTACTGATGTTATCTTGGTCTGTGGGTGGGAGTCTGTAGGAAGGATACAACCCCAGTCTGGTATCATTGGATGGAGAACACTCATCTTCTGCCAACGTTTCTCTCAGAAAAACTGCTCAATCTCACCATATGTGTTTCCGCTGTCTTCCCCATCTCTCCATGTCCCCCTCCAACACCCTTCCTTTTCATTGTCTCTCCTTCTTTTCCGCCTCTCTCTTCCTCCCTTTGTTTCTCCTCCACACCTCTGTCTGGTCCTTCCTCCCATCCTTCCCCTCTGTCTCGGTCTTTGTCACTCTCACTTCTCCTCCCTCTCACCCATTGTCTCTGGCTCTACCGCTCTCTCTCTCTCTCTCTACCTCTCTCTCTTTCTCTCTCTCTCTACTTCTCTCTCTCTCTACTTCTTTCTCTCTCTACTTCTCTCTCTATCTCTCTCTCGCTCTCTCTCCCCCTTCTCCTTTTCCATCTCTTCCTCTGTCCTTTACCTTATCAGTTCCTCCCTCCCTCCGTCTCTCTTTCCTCCCTCTCCATCCAAACACCATCCCTTCTTTTCTTTCTCCCTCACCCCTATACCCCCCATTCCTCATCCCCCTCTTCTCAGGTTATGACTGTCCAGTGGTGGAGGGTATCTATGACAATGCTGCAGCGGTGGGTGGTGCCACCCTGACAGCCCCCCAGTGCCTGCTGGATAAGAGGGGTGAGGTGGCCACCGACTGGTCAGGAGGCTGGCACCACGCCAAGAAGTAAGAGGACAGGGGAAGGACCAGGGGAAATGCTGATGAGTGATTTCTATGAGAAAAACAATTAAATGTTGTTGAATAAATTATGTTAGTTGGAGGTCCTCTAATTGTTGGTACTTTCTGTCCTCACAAACTCTCACTTCACTTCCTGTCCTTGTCTTTCTCTCTGTCTCTTACCCTCTTGTCTCTACGACTGTAAGTCGCTTTGGATAAAAGCGTCTGCTAAATGGCATATATTATTATTATTATTATCTCTCTTCCTCTCTACCGTAAGTGGATACAAAAGTTCATCAATGTTGATTGTACATTTTTTTGTCTGTCAATAAGATATGTTTTTGTGTATTTTTAGAGAATAATGTAATGTTTCTCTCAGGTGTGGAAGTTTTACCTCTAAAGGGATGACTGCTACATGATGACTGTGACACACACACACACACACACACACACACACACACACACACACACACACACACACACACACACACACACACACACACACACACACACACACACACACACACACACACACTACAATCCGTCTATTTATCCTCCCTTACTCTCTCCCTCATCTCTCATTTTCTTGCTCTCCTTCTCCTGATCTCTCTACTGCATTCTCCCCTTCATTCTCTCGCTCTCCCTCCCCTCCCCCTCTCTCGCTCTCTTTCACTCTCTTTCTCTCTCTCTCCCCTCCATCCCCCCTCTCTCACGGTATCTTTCTCTCTCTCTCGCTCTCTCTCTCTCCCCTCTCTCTTGCTCTCTTTTTCTCCCTCCCCCACTCTCTGTTTCTCCCCACCTCTTTCTCCCCTCTCTCGCTCTCTTTCTTTCTCTCCCTCCCCCCTCTCTCTCCCTCTCTCTCCCCCTCCCGCCCCTTCTCTCTAGGAGGGCATAACCTAGTCAACAGGACTCGTTGTTGAACCTACCTGACTGTGTCCATCCTGGGACAAACACTAGCCTCTGAGATACCTGACCACGAGGTAGGACTACATCGCACAGCCCCTAACACACACACACCTTGTGGTCCGTCTTCGCTGAGTCATTCCCTCTAATCAAAGATGGCCGCCGGCCCTCAATAAAGGGGTTTGTTTCCAGGTGAATCAGGAGGGATGAAGGGAAGGAGGGGGGAACAATACCACTCTGTCCCCTTTAGACCCGACAGAGAGGGTCTCTGTGCTTCTTTCTCTCTTCTCCTTGCTCTCCCTCTCTCTCTCTCCTTATCTTTTTTTGTCTTCTTAGAGGAACCTTGTGTATTTTATTCTGGGGGGGAGGGGCAGTTTCTTTTTGGTGAATTCCCATATAATTAGAAAGGGAGAGGGAGGGAAGGAGGGAGAGGGACAAGGAGAGAGAGGGAAATGGGGAGGGATAGAGTTAGAGAGAGATTTTCCATGTACTGTGAGGGGTAGGTATATATCTCTTCTGAGATAGAGAGTATTTCTGTAGTGTGTTGGCCATGATAAAGACTCCTCTCTGAGATAGAGAGTATTTCTGTAGTGTGTTAACCATGATAAAGACTCCTCTCTGAGATAGAGGGTATTTCTGTAGTGTGTTGGCCATGATAAAGACTCCTCTCTGAGATAGAGAGTATTTCTGTAGTGTGTTAACCATGATAAAGACTCCTCTCTGAGATAGTGGGTACTTCTGTAGTGTGTTGGCCATGATAAAGACTCCTCTCTGAGATAGAGGGTATTTCTGTAGTGTGTTAACCATGATAAAGACTCCTCTCTGAGATAGAGGGTATTTCTGTAGTGTGTTGGCCATGATAAAGACTCCTCTCTGAGATAGAGGGTATTTCTGTAGTGTGTTAACCATGATAAAGACTCCTCTCTGAGATAGAGGGTATTTCTGTAGTGTGTTGGCCATGATAAAGACTCCTCTTGTTTCCTCTCTGCCAGGTCAGGCTGTAACCTCATACAACCTTTAACATCATTGAGAAGGCCCCACCTCAAACAAGACTAACCAGCTGCTATAACACACACACACACACACACACACACACACACACACACACACACACACACACACACACACACACACACACACACACACACACACACACACACACACACACACACTATTAGACGCACGCACACGCACACACACACACACACACACACACACACACACCTTGTATGTTTGTATCTATGTGTGTGTGTTTGTATCTATGTGTGTGTGTTTGTATCTATGTGTGTGTGTGTTTGTATCTATGTGTGTGTGTTTGTATCTATGTGTGTGTGTTTGTATCTATGTGTGTGTGTTTGTATCTATGTGTGTGTGTTTGTATCTATGTGTGTGTGTTTGTATCTATGTGTGTGTGTTCGTATCTCAAATCAAATCAAGTTTATTTGTCACGTGCGCCGAATACAACAGGTTTCAACCTTACAGTGAAATGCTTACTTACAGGCTCTAACCAATGGTCTGGGAATTTTTTTACTTACAGGCTCTAACCAATGGTCTGGGTTTTTTGTTTTGTGTGTGTGTGTGTGTGTGTGTGTGTGTGTGTGTGTGTGTGTGTGTGTGTGTGTGTGTGTGTGTGTGTGTGTGTGTGTGTGTGTGTGTGTGTGTGTGTGTGAAGGTAAGTAAAGAAATAAAACAACAGTAAAAAGACATTTGAGAAAAGACTAGCGAGGCTATATACAGACACCTATTAGTCAGGCTGATTGAGGTAGTATGTACATGTAGATATGGTTAAAGTGACTATGCATATATGATGAACAGAGAGTAGCAGTAGCGTAAAAGAGAGGTTGGCAGGTGGTGGGACACAATGCAGATAGCCGAGTTAGCCAATGTGCGGGAGCACTGGTTGGTCAGGCCAATTGAGGTAGTATGTACATGAATGTATAGTTATATGTAAAGACTATACATATAAGATAAACCATTTGGTTACCTGTTCAGGAGTCTTATGGCTTGTGGGTAAAAACTGTTGAGAAGCCTTTTTGTCCTAGACTTGGCACTCCGGTACCGCTTGCCATGCGGTAGTAGAGAGAACAGTCTATGACTGGGGTGGCTGGGGTCTTTGACAATTTTTAGGGCCTTCCTCTGACACCGCCTGGTGTAGAGTTCCTGGATGGCAGGCAGCTTAGCCCCAGTGATGTACTGGGCCGTACGCACTACCCTCTGAAGTGCCTTGCAATTGCCGTACCAGGCATTGATGCAACCAGTCGGGATGCTCTCGTTGTTGCAGCTGTAGAACCTTTTGAGGATCTCAGGACCCATGCCAAATCTTTTCAGTTTTCACGACGCCAGGACAGCGGAGTCAATCACCACCTTCCGGAGACACCTGAAACCCCACCTCTTTAAGGAATACCTAGGATAGGATAAGTAATCCTTCTCACCCCCCACCCCCCCTTTAAGATTTAGATGCACTATTGTAAAGTGGCTGTTCCACTGGATGTCATAAGGTGAATGCACCAATTTGTAAGTCGCTCTGGATAAGAGCGTCTGCTAAATGACTTAAATGTAAATGTAAAAGGCTTTGTCCTCTTCACGACTGTCTCGGTGTGTTTGGTCAATTCTAGTTTGTTGTTGATGTGGACACCAAGGAACTTGAAGCTCTCAACCATCGATGAGAATGGGGACGTGCTCGGTGCTCCTTTTCCTGTAGTCCACAATCATCTCCTTAGTCTTGGTTACATTGAGGGATAGGTTGTTATTCTGGCACCACCCGGCCAGGTCTCTGACCTCCTCCCTATAGGCTGTCTCATCATGGTGATCAGGCCTACCACTGTTGTGTCGTCAGCAAACTTAATAATGGTGTTGGAGTCGTGCCTGGCCATGCAGTCGTGGGTGAACAAGGAGTACAGGAGGGGATTGAGCACACACCCCTGGGGAGCTCCAGTGATGAGGATCAGCGTGGCAGACGTGTTGCTACCTACCCTCACCACCTGGGGGCGGCCTGTCAGGAAGTTCAGGATCCAGTTGCAGAGGGAGTTGTTTAGTCCCAGGATCCTTAGCTTGGTGATGAGCTTTGAGGGTACTATGGTGTTGAACGCTGAGCTGTAGTCAATGAATAGCATTCTCACATAGGTGTTCCTTTTGTCCAGCTGGGAAAGGGCAGTGTGGAGTGCAATAGAGATTACATCATCTGTGGATCTGTTTGGGCGGTATGCAAATTGGAGTGGGTCTAGAGTTGCTGGTATGATGGTGTTGATGTGAACCATTACCAGCCTTTCCAAAGCACTTCATGGCTACAGACATGAGTGCTACGGGTCTGTAGTCATTTAGGGAGGTTGCCTTTGTGTTCTTGGGCACAGGGACTATGGTGGTCTGCTTGAAGCATGTTGGTATTACAGACTCAATCAGGGAGATGTTGAAAATGTCAGTGAAGACACTTGCCAGTTGGTCATCACATGCCCGGAGCACACGTCCTGGTAATCCATCTGGCCCCACAGCCTTGTGCATGTTGACCTGTTTAAAGGTCTTACTCACGTCAGCTATGGAGAGCGTGATCACACAGTCGTCCGAAACAGCTGATGCTCTCATGCATGCCTCAGTGTTGCTTGCCTCGAAGCGAGCATAGAAGTGATTTAGCTCGTCTGGTAGGCTCGTGTCACTGGGCAGCTCTCGGCTGTGCTTCCCTTTGTAGTATGTAATGGTTTGCAAGCCCTGCCACATAAGACGAACGTCGGAGCCGGTGTAGTACGACTCAATCTTAGCCCTGTATTGACGCTTTGCCTGTTTGATGGTTCGTCGCGGGGCATAGCTGGATTTCTTGTAAGCTTCCGGGTTAGAGTCCCGCACCTTGAAAGTGGCAGCTCTACCCTTTAGCTCAGCGCGAATGTTGCCTGTAATCCATGGCTTCTGGTTGGGGTATGTACGTACAGTCACTGTGGGGACGACGTCCTTAATGCACTTATTGATAAAGCCGGTCACTGATGTGATGTACTCCTCAGTGCCATCGGAAGAATCCCGGAACATGTTCAAGTCTGTGATAGCAAAACAGTCCTGTAGTTTATCATCTGCTTCAATGACAACTTTTTTATAAGCCGAGTCACTGGTGCTTCCTGCTTTAACATTCGCACTGAGCTAAAGGGTAGAGCTGCCGCTTTCAAGGTGCTGGACTCTAACCCGGAAGCTTACAAGAAATCCAGGAATCAGGAGGATAGAGTTGTGGTCAGATTGACCAAATGGAGGGCGAGGGAGAGCTTTGTAGGCGTCTCTGTGTGTGGAGTAAAGGTGATCTAGAGTTTTTTCCCTCTGGTTTCACATTTAACATGATGGAAATTTGGTAAAACTGATTTAAGTTTCCCTGCATTAAAGTCTCCGGCCACTAGGAGCACCACCTCTGGGTGAGTGGTTTCCTGTTTGCTTATTTTCTTATACAGCTGACTCAGTGCGGTCTTAGTGCCAGCATCTGTCTGTGGTGGTAAATAAACAGCCACGAAAAGTATAGCTGAGAACTCTCTAGGCAAGTAGTGTGGCCTGCAATTTATCACATTATACTCTACTTCAGGCGAGCAAAATCTACAGACTTCCTTAGATTTCTATGTGTGTGTCTGTGTGTTCTTATCTATCTGTGTGTTCGTATCTATGTGTGTGTTCGTATCTATGTGTGTGTGTCTGTGTGTTCTTATCTATGTGTGTGTTCGTATCTATGCGTGTGTATCTGTGTGTGTGTTCGTATCTATGTGCGTGTTCGTATCTGTGTGTGTGTGCGTGTGTTCGTATCTATGTGTGTGTTTTCATTTCTGTGTGTGTGTGTTCGTATCTATGTGTGTGTTCGTATCTGTGTGTGTGTGCGTGTGTTCGTATTTATGTGTGTGTTTTCATTTCTGTGTGTGTGTGTTCGTATCTGTAATAGTGTGTACACAAGAGAGGAATGTTTACCCACGATGACCTTAGCAACGTGAGGTACAAGGAGAAGGGAAAACACAAAGCACTTTGTTCTACATGAGTTCCAGAGAGAAGCCAAAGCTCCTTGTCCCCTTCCCCAGCTGGCTGCAGCCTCTCTGGGCCCCGTCAGCCAGGACAGCCCCCTAACCACCCTGGAACAATGGAGCCAGACACAGACCCAGACCCAGACCCAGACACAGACACAGACACAGACACAGACACAGACCCAGACCCAGACCCAGACACAGACCCAGACACAGACCCAGGCCCAGACACAGACAGACCCAGACCCAGACACAGACCCAGACACAGACCCAGGCCCAGACACAGAACCAGACCCAGACCCAGACACAGACCCAGGCCCAGACACAGAACCAGACCCAGACCCAGACGCAGAAGCAGACGCAGAGCCAGATGCAGAGCCAGACGCAGAGCCAGACCCAGACACAGACCCAGACAGACCCAGAACCAGACCCAGACACAGACACAGAGCCAGACACAGACCCAGACCCAGAACCAGACCCAGAGCCAGACCCAGACGCAGAAGCAGACGCAGAGCCAGAAGCAGAGCCAGACCCAGACCCAGACCCAGACAGACACAGAACCAGACCCAGACACAGACACAGACACAGAGCCAGACCCAGAACCAGACCCAGAGCCAGAGCCAGACACAGAGCCAGAGCCAGACCCAGACACAGACACAGACACAGACCCTAGGTTAGGGGCCTGAGAAATAGCCCAGAGAAATAAGCCCAGAGAAATAAGCCAGAGAAATAAGACAGAGAAATAGCCCAGAGAAATAAGACAGAGAAATAAGCCCAGAGAAATAAGCCCAGAGAAATAAGCCGGAGAAATAAGCCCAGAGAAATAAGCCGGAGAAATAAGCCCAGAGAAATAAGCCAGAGAAATAAGCCGGAGAAATAAGCCCAGAGAAATAAGCCGGAGAAATAAGCCCAGAGAAATAGGCCTGAGAAATAAGCCCAGAGAAATAGGCCTGAGAAATAAGCCCAGAGAAATAGGCCTGAGAAATAAGCCAGAGAAATAGGCCTGAGAAATAGGCCAGAGAAATAAGCCAGAGAAATAAGCCAGAGACATAAGCCAGAGAAATAAGACAGAAATAGGTCAGAGAGATTCTCTCCAAGTTGTCTTAGCGCTATAGGAGTGGACAAGGCAGCACCAGCTACTCGACCTGTATTGTGTGTTAATTAACCTTGTCCTGATATCACCAGGGGTCAAAGGTCACATAGTTTTGATTAGCTGACTTGCAGGTTTTTAAGGTTGTGGGATTCTCCCAAATGGCACCCTATTCTTTATGTATTGCACTACTTTAGACCAGAGCCCTATGGGTAGAGCACTGCTTTAGACCAGAGCCCTATGGGTAGTGCACTACTTTAGACCAGAGCCCTATGGGTAGTGCACTACTTTAGACCAGAGCCCTATGGGTAGTGCACTACTTTAGACCAGAGCCCTATGGGTAGTGCACTAGTTTAGACCAGAGCCCTATGGGTAGTGTACTACTTTAGACCAGAGCCCTATGGGTAGAGCGCTACTTTAGACCAGAGCCCTATGGGTAGTGCACTACTTTAGACCAGAGCCCTATGGGTAGTGCACTACTTTAGACCAGAGCCCTATGGGTAGTGCACTACTTTAGACCAGAGCCCTATGGGTAGTGCACTACTTTAGACCAGAGCCCTATGGGTAGTGCACTACTTTAGACCAGAGCCCTATGGGTAGTGCACTACTTTAGACCAGAGCCCTATGGGTAGTGCACTACTTTAGACCAGAGCCCTATGGGTAGAGCACTACTTTTGCTGGGCGATATGGCCTGAAAGTGATGTCTCTGTAACCCTACGGTCTACATTTTTTAAATGTTTTCTCATCAGTAATAATGAATTCAGGGCTTGTGAAATTATACCAAGGCTAAATATAAGCCCTCCGCAACCTCAGGATTCGTAAATGATTTAATTATTTAATCAAAATAGTTTAACCTGCTTTTTTTTTGCAATAATCCGTGATCTGGATTTCAAGTCTATGAAAATGCCATATTCGTTACAAATTTAGCAAGAACCACGTTCACTAATAATGACCAACTTCTGGTAGCAGCCATTATAGAACATTAACACAGGTCTCGGTCAAGCACAAGCCCACGTGCTAGTGAGTAGCTAATGTTTCTATTTCAAGTTTAGGCAACTTGGATCTATTTGCTAGCTAACGAGGTTGAACCGTCTAATCATTATGAACACCCCATTCTGTCCTCTCCACTGTTTTAACAGCATGTTAGCCTGTCCACTTGGTTCAGATGTTGAAATCAAGTGGCCAAACCTTATTTCTCAGCATGAGAGCGAGTTGCCCAATTCCTTATGTAATTGTTTCATGCGTATTGCACATTTATAGACGGCTAGTATAATGTCGATGTTCACCAGATGCGTTTTGTTTTTGCCGGTTTTCTAGCCGTATTGTTTTTACAAAAAGCCAGCCAGTTGAAGTACGTCTACCTCCGTTTGTACCACCGCACAGTAAAGCTGAGGGACTTCAGGAGTTCATACATAAAAAGGTTCAATTCTCCATTACAAATAATAATAATGTATGTTTCGTCCATATGACCTGTTCTGTTGGACCAAAGGAGCCTACATGTACGGGTCAAACGTTCTAGAACACCTACTCAACATTAGTCCTTTTGGTCCCTGCATGTGTGGATGCCACCGTGAAGCATGGAGGAGGAGGTGTGATGGTGTGATGGTGCTTTGCTGGTGACACTGTCTGTGATTTATTTAGAATTCAAGGCACACTTAACCAGCATGGCTACCACAGCATTCTGCAGCGATACGCCATCTGGTTTGGGCTTAGTGAGACTATCATTTGTTTTTCAATAGGACAATGACCCAACACCTCCAGGCTGTGTAAGGGCTATTTGACCAAGAAGGAG
>NC_068455.1:73388358-73445858 GCF_023373465.1 Oncorhynchus keta | reverse complement strand
ATTCCGACCCCGCCTTCTGCATTTGGTCAGGTTGAAGCCAGCCTCATCCACGTATACAAAGTTGTGAGAGGGTTCACTTGATTCCAACTCCATTATACGCTATATCCCAGAACACACAGTTGAATTTGTTTTGGTAAGGAAGAGTGACATAAAATGTACATATATTGCATGTTCCTTCCACAGCAATGGAAATGTGTGCAGTTTATGCTTACTGTACTATGTATCACTATAAAATGTTGCTGTAAAGTAGTTACATAGATATATGTTTTACCTGTACATACTGGTACCGTAGCTCCTTAACTCTGTCCTCATTCCTTTGGAATGGTACACGGTACAGCTGTTTCATACTCATCTGGTTTCTATGCAGCACCCTGTCGATGGTTGAGATGCTAACCGTATGGATGTTTTCAAAGACATTGTTGTCTTCTATAATGGTCCTTTGTATTTCCCTGAGTCTCATGGCATTGTTTACTCGGACCATGGTGCAAATAGCCTCCTCCTGTTGAGGTGTGAAAAGGCGTCCTCTGCCACCGGTTTGAGGTAATCTTGCAGTCAGTCCTATGTGGGGAAATGCAGTGATGCATCGCACACTTTCACATAGACAAAAACTATGCGAACACACATTTTACTGTAAAACATAGAGGTGGGTGCATGTAAGGTGTAGTATGTATCTGTATAGAGTATATTTATGTATGCTGTGAAATACAAGTGGACTACTGTAATATGAAGCATTGTAGGAAGTATACAGTATACTGCTTATATACAGTAACAGTGCACTGTACATTGGTGGACATACCTGTTCTCTCTTCGAAACGTTTGAACTATTAAGGACACGGTTGAGCTCCCAATATTCGGCTGCACCCTTCGACCCGCCTCAGCCATTGTAAGGCCATGATTGACAACATGGTCTACAATAGTGGCCCTTATGTCATCAGATATGCACCTATGTACTCTTCTGCCTCTTCCTCTGTTTTGCCTTCCACCACGCATCCTTGCTCCTCTTCTTCCTCCTCTTGGCTGTTGACCCTGTTCGTTTCCTGGTCCATCCATTATTGGAAAATTGCAACTCTGTGTTGTGGTCTGTCTATATATGCTTGACAATTGATTCTTCATGAGATGCACCTTTGAGCAATTTAGACAACTGGTTGATTGTTGGTTGAACTAACACTTTACATTCCTTCATGAGTGAGGGTCAATTTCACCTGTTTTTGTACAAAAGGTCTAATAGAAATGTGTAAAACTATGCTTGACAGTTTATGACAAATAGTTCAACAATTGTGCATGTAATGGCTTATGCAAGGAACTAATGCCTAGATGTTTTGAGGGGTAAGACTATTCAACAGAGAACCATCTACTATATTTTGATCAACATGACATGAGCAATTGATAATGTGGAAAAAAGCTGACACTTGTACATTATCAATTGCAATTTGTTCAAAGGAATAAGACATTGCTTTAATGATGTGCACAAGTGACTAGATAATTTGGAATTTGTACAAGTAGTATCAAGAATTGCACTTTAGATCTAAGAAATGCACCAAAGCGACTAAGAAAAACTGTAACAGTGTTCCCAACTCAGGGAACCTAATGTTTTCCAGTGTTCCCAACCCAGAGAACCTAATGTTCTCCAGTGTTCCCAACTCAGGGAACCTAATGTTTTCCAGTGTTCCCAACCCAGAGAACCTAATGTTCTCCAGTGTTCCCAACTCAGGGAACCTAATGTTCTCCAGTGTTTCCAACCCAGGGAACCAATGTTTCCAATGTTCCCAACCCAGGGAACCTAATGTTCTCCAGTGTTCCCATGTCTCCAGTGTTCCCAACCCAGGGTGTTATCCAGTGTTCCCAACCCAGGGAACCTAATGTTCTCCAGTGTTCCCAACCCAGGAACCTAATGTTCTCCAGTGTTCCCAACCCAGAGAACCTCATGTTCTCCAGTGTTCCCAACCCAGAGAACCTAATGTTCTCCAGTGTTCCCAACCCAGAGAACCTAATGTTCTCCAGTGTTCCCAACCCAGGGAACCTAATGTTCTCCAGTGTTCCCAACCCAGAGAACCTAATGTTCTCCAGTGTTCCCAACCCAGGGAACCTAATGTTCTCCAGTGTTCCCAACCCAGGGAACCTAATGTTCTCCAGTGTTCCCAACCCAGGGAACCTAATGTTCTCCAGTGTTCCCAACCCAGGGAACCTAATGTTCTCCAGTGTTCCCAACCCAGGGAACCTAATGTTCTCCAGTGTTCCCAACCCAGAGAACCTAATGTTCTCCAGTGTTCCCAACCCAGAGAACCTAATGTTCTCCAGTGTTCCCAACCCAGAGAACCTAATGTTCTCCAGTGTTCCCAACCCAGGGAACCTAATGTTCTCCAGTGTTCCCAACCCAGGGAACCTAATGTTCTCCAGTGTTCCCAACCCAGGGAACCTAATGTTCTCCAGTGTTCCCAACCCAGGGAACCTAATGTTCTCCAGTGTTCCCAACCCAGGGAACCTAATGTTCTCCAGTGTTCCCTAATGTTCTCCAGTGTTCCCCCAGGGAACCTAATGTTCTCCAGTGTTCCCAACCCAGGGAACCTAATGTTCTCCAGTGTTCCCAACCCAGAGAACCTAATGTTCTCCAGTGTTCCCAACCCAGAGAACCTAATGTTCTCCAGTGTTCCCAACCCAGGGAACCTAATGTTCTCCAGTGTTCCCAACCCAGGGAACCTAATGTTCTCCAGTGTTCCCAACCCAGGGAACCTAATGTTCTCCAGTGTTCCCAACCCAGGGAACCTAATGTTCTCCAGTGTTCCCAACCCAGGGAACCTAATGTTCTCCAGTGTTCCCAACCCAGGGAACCTAATGTTCTCCAGGGAACCTAATGTTCTCCAGTGTTCCCAACCCAGGAACCTAATGTTCTCCAGTGTTCCCAACCCAGGAACCTAATGTTCTCCAGTGTTCCCAACCCAGGGAACCTAATGTTCTCCAGTGTTCCCAACCCAGGGAACCTAATGTTCTCCAGTGTTCCCAACCCAGGGAACCTAATGTTCTCCAGTGTTCCCAACCCAGGGAACCTAATGTTCTCCAGTGTTCCCAACCCAGAGAACCTAATGTTCTCAGTGTTCCAGAACCTAATGTTCCCAGTGTTCCCCAGGGAACCTAATGTTCTCCAGTGTTCCCAACCCAGGGAACCTAATGTTCTCCAGTGTTCCCAACCCAGGGAACCTAATGTTCTCCAGTGTTCCCAACCCAGGGAACCTAATGTTCTCCAGTGTTCCCAACCCAGGGAACCTAATGTTCTCCAGTGTTCCCAACCCAGAGAATCTAATGTTCTCCAGTGTTCCCAACCCAGAGAACCTAATGTTCTCCAGTGTTCCCAACCCAGGGAACCTAATGTTCTCCAGTGTTCCCAACCCAGGGAACCTAATGTTCTCCAGTGTTCCCAACCCAGGGAACCTAATGTTCTCAAGTGTTCCCAACCCAGAGAACCTAATGTTCTCCAGTGTTCCCAACCCAGGGAACCTAATGTTCTCCAGTGTTCCCAACCCAGGGAACCTAATGTTCTCCAGTGTTCCCAACCCAGGGAACCTAATGTTCTCCAGTGTTCCCAACCCAGGGAACCTAATGTTCTCCAGTGTTCCCAACCCAGGGAACCTAATGTTCTCCAGTGTTCCCAACCCAGGGAACCTAATGTTCTCCAGTGTTCCCAACCCAGGGAACCTAATGTTCTCCAGTGTTCCCAACCCAGGGAACCTAATGTTCTCCAGTGTTCCCAACCCAGGGAACCTAATGTTCTCCAGTGTTCCCAACCCAGGGAACCTAATGTTCTCCAGTGTTCCCAACCCAGAGAACCTAATGTTCTCCAGTGTTCCCAACCCAGGGAACCTAATGTTCTCCAGTGTTCCCAACCCAGGGAACCTAATGTTCTCCAGTGTTCCCAACCCAGGGAACCTAATGTTCTCCAGTGTTCCCAACCCAGGGAACCTAATGTTCTCCAGTGTTCCCAACCCAGAGAACCTAATGTTCAGTGTTCCCAGAATCTAATGTTCTCCAACCCAGAGAACCTAATGTTCTCCAGTGTTCCCAACCCAGAGAACCTAATGTTCTCCAGTGTTCCCAACCCAGGGAACCTAATGTTCTCCAGTGTTCCCAACCCAGGGAACCTAATGTTCTCAAGTGTTCCCAACCCAGAGAACCTAATGTTCTCCAGTGTTCCCAACCCAGAGAAAGCTGTGTTTACAAGCCTTTGCTCCCAAACAAAGGAAGCCCTTTTAACTATCCACCAGGCCTGGAATACAAACACACACACACACACACACACACACACACACACACACACACACACACACACACACACACACACACACACACACACACACACACACACACACACACACACACACACACACACTAAACACACACACTAAACTCACACACACACACACACTAAACACACACACACACACTGAACACACACACACACTAAACTCACACACACACTATGGCCTGGCAATGTGGTCTACTGCCCTGGCATGCACAGTTATCAGGCCATAACCATCAACACAGTCCCTGAGTCTATGATGTTGAGTTTATATTAGTTGTAATAGTTTTTTATATGGAGTGATCAAGGTAAGTTATGGGCCCCGCAAGGGTCCAAATAACAACCACTTGTTTGTGACTGATTTCTCTGCAGTAGGTCTAGTATCTCTGAAGTACACACACACACACACACACACACACACAGTAGTGTTGGTAATACATTTAAATGAGCTGTCTGTCAATATGTCCTTGGTGGCCATTTTGGAAAAACGTAAATGATCAGTGGAAGGATTTAACCGTTACCTCTCTGTTCCGATGGTCAGACGGTCAAATTACAGTTTAAGATGAATTAATTTAACTGAGTTTTACTGCAATGTAATCCAGCAGGAACTGTTTCTCTCCACTGTTTGCTTATCGGTTTATTTTCAGAATAGTCACGTTTTTACGAGCAAGGGAAAGTTTATTTCCCAAAAAGCAACAGGAGGCCGCATCCCAAATGGGACCCTATCCATTGTATAGTGCACTACGGTTGACCCCTAGTGCACTACGTTTGACCCCTAGTGCACTTTTTTAGATCCCTAGTGGACTACGGTTCACCCCTAGTGGACAACTGTTGACCCCTAGTGCACAATTTTAGATCCCTAGTGGACTATTTTAGATCCCTAGTGGACTACTGTTGACCCCTAGTGCACTATTGTAGATCCCTAGTGGGCTACTGTTGTCCCCTAGTGCACTACGGTTGACCCCTAGATCCTTATTGTAGACCCCTAGTGCACTACTGTCGACCCTTAGTGGACTACTATTGACCCCTAGTGGACTACTATTGACCCCTAGTGGACTACTATTGACCCCTAGTGGACTACTATTGACCCCTAGTGGACTACTATTGACCCCTAGTGGACTACTGTTGACCTGTAGTGGACTACTATTGACCCCTAGTGGACTACTGTTGACCCCTAGTGGACTACTATTGACCCCTAGTGGACTACTGTTGACCCGTAGTGGACTACTGTTGACCCCTAGTGGACTACTGTTGACCCCTAGTGGACTACTGTTGACCCGTAGTGCACTATTGTAGATCCCTAGTGGACTACTGTTGTCCCCTAGTGCACTACGGTTAACCCCTAGATCCTTATTTTAGACCCCTAGTGCACTACTGTCGACCCTTAGTGGACTACTATTGACCCCTAGTGGACTACTATTGACCCCTAGTGGACTACTGTTGACCCCTAGTGGACTACTATTGACCCCTAGTGGACTACTGTTGACCCGTAGTGGACTAAGGTTGACCCCTAGTACACTACCTGACTAGGGCTCCTAGTGGACTACTGTTGACCCCTAGTGCACTACCTGACTAAGGCCCCTAGTTGACTACTGTTGACCCCTAGTGGACTACTATTGACCCCTAGTGGACTACTGTTGACCCCTAGTGGACTACCTGACTAGGGCCCCTAGTGGACTACTGTTGACCCCTAGTGGACTACTGTTGACCCCTAGTGGACTACTATTGACCCCTAGTGGACTACTGTTGACCCCTAGTGGACTACCTGACTAGGGCCCCTAGTGGACTACTATTGACCCCTAGTGGACTACTGTTGACCCCTAGTGGACTACCTGACTAGGGCCCCTAGTGGACTACTGTTGACCCCTAGTGGACTACTGTTGACCCCTAGTGGACTACCTGACTAGGGCCCCTAGTGGACTACTGTTGACCCCTAGTGGACTACTGTTGACCCCTAGTGGACTACTATTGACCCCTAGTGGACTACTGTTGACCCCTAGTTGACTACTGTTGACCCCTAGTGGACTACTATTGACCCCTAGTGGACTACCTGACTAGGACCCCTAGTGGACTACTGTTGACCCCTAGTTGACTACTGTTGACCCCTAGTGGACTACTATTGACCCCTAGTGGACTACCTGACTAGGTCCCCTAGTTGACTACTGTTGACATTTACATTACATTTACATTTAAGTCATTTAGCAGACGCTCTTATCCAGAGCGACTTACAAATTGGTGCATTCACCTTATGACATCCAGTGGAACAGCCACTTTACAATAGTGCATCTAAATCTTTTAAGGGGGGTGAGAAGGATTACTTTATCCTATCCTAGGTATTCCTTAAAGAGGTGGGGTTTCAGGTGTCTCCGGAAGGTGGTGATTGACTCCGCTGTCCTGGCGTCGTGAGGGAGTTTGTTCCACCATTGGGGGCCAGAGCAGCGAACAGTTTTGACTGGGCTGAGCGGGAACTGTACTTCCTCAGTGGTAGGGAGGCGAGCAGGCCAGAGGTGGATGAACGCAGTGCCCTTGTTTGGGTGTAGGGCCTGATCAGAGCCTGGAGGTACTGAGGTGCCGTTCCCCTCACAGCTCCGTAGGCAAGCACCATGGTCTTGTAGCGGATGCGAGCTTCAACTGGAAGCCAGTGGAGAGAGCGGAGGAGCGGGGTGACGTGAGAGAACTTGGGAAGGTTGAACACCAGACGGGCTGCGGCGTTCTGGATGAGTTGTAGGGGTTTAATGGCACAGGCAGGGAGCCCAGCCAACAGCGAGTTGCAGTAATCCAGACGGGAGATGACAAGTGCCTGGATTAGGACCTGCGCCGCTTCCTGTGTGAGGCAGGGTCGTACTCTGCGGATGTTGTAGAGCATGAACCTACAGGAACGGGCCACCGCCTTGATGTTAGTTGAGAACGACAGGGTGTTGTCCAGGATCACGCCAAGGTTCTTAGCGCTCTGGGAGGAGGACACAATGGAGTTGTCAACCGTGATGGCGAGATCATGGAACGTTGACCCCTAGTGCACTACCTGACAAGGACTCCTAGTGGACTACCTGACTAGGGCCCCTAGTGGACTACTGTTGGCCCCTAGTGGACTACTGTTGACCCCTAGTGGACTACCTGACTAGGACCCCCTAGTGGACTACTGTTGACCCCTAGGGGACTACTGTTGAACCCTTGTGGACAACCTGACTAGGACTCCTAGTGGACTACCTGACTAGGGCCCCTAGTGGACTACTGTTCACCCCTAGTGGACAACTGTTGACCCCTAGTGCACAATTTTAGATCCCAAGTGGACTACTGTTGACCCCTAGTGCACTATTTTAGATCCCTAGTGGACTACTGTTGACCCCTAGCGCACTATTGTAGATCCCTAGATCCCTAGACCTGACTAGGTCCCCTAGTGGACAACTGTTGACCCCTAGTGCACTATTTTAGATCCCTAGTGGACTACTGTTCACCCCTAGTGGACAACTGTTGACCCCTAGTGCACAATTTTAGATCCCAAGTGGACAACTGTTGACCCCTAGTGCACTATTTTAGATCCCTAGTGGACTACTGTTGACCCCTAGTGCACTATTTTAGATCCCTAGTGGACTACTGTTGACCCCTAGTGCACTATTGTAGATCCCTAGATCCCTACACCTGACTAGGTCCCCTAGTTGACTACTGTTGACCCCTAGTGCACTGCCTGACAAGGATTCCTAGTGGACTACCTGACTAGGGCCCCTAGTGGACTACTGCTGGCCCCTAGTGGGCTACCTGACTAGGGCCCCTAGTGGACTACTGTTGGCCCCTAGTGGACTACCTGACTAGGACCCCTAGTGGACTACTGTTGACCCCTAGTGGACTACTGTTGACCCCTAGTGGACTACCTGACGAGGACCCCTAGTGGACTACTGTTGACCCCTATAGCACTACTTGTCTAGGGCCCCTAGTGGACTACCTAACTAGGGCCCCTAGTGCACTACCTGACTAGGGCCCCTATAGCACTACTTGACTAGGGCCCCTAGTGGACTGATGTTGACCCCTAGTGCACTACCTGACTAAGGCCCCTAGTGCACTACCTGACTAGGACCCCTAGTGGACTACCTGACTAGGGCCCCTAGTGCACTACCTGACTAGGGCCCCTATAGCACTACTTGACTAGGGCCCCTAGTGGACTACCTGACTAGGGCCCCTGGTGGACTACCTGACTAAGGCCCCTAGTGGACTACCTGACTAAGGCCCCTAGTGCACTACCTGACTAAGGCCCCTAGTGCACTACCTGACTAAGGCCCTAGTGGACTACCTGACTAAGGCCCCTAGTGCACTACCTGACTAGGGCCCCTAGTGCACTACCTGACTAAGGCCCCTAGTGGACTACCTGACTAGGGCCCCTAGTGGACTACCTGACTAGGGCCCCTAGTGGACTACCTGACTAGGGCCCCTAGTGGACTACCTGACTAAGGCCCCTAGTGGACTACCTGACTAGGGCCCCTAGTGGACTACCTGACTAGTGCACTACCTGACTAGTGGACTACCTGACTAAGGCCCCTAGTGGACTACCTGACTAGTGCACTACCTGACTAGTGGACTACCTGACTAGTGCACTACCTGACTAGTGGACTACCTGACTAGGGCCCCTAGTGGATTACCTGGGCAGGGAGATAACGAAACAAGTCTCTTTTCTTTTTGGGGGGGCGTGCTCACCGATAGCTTGCTCATTAATTGCCCTGGAGATGAGAAACGTGCACGCGCGCGTGTGTGTGTGTGTGTGTGTGTGTGTGTGTGTGTGTGTGTGTGTGTGTGTGTGTGTGTGTGTGTGTGTGTGTGTGTGTGTGTGTGTGTGTGTGTGTGTGTGTGTGTGTGTGTGTGTAATGACAAATTATTTCCCCCAAAAATCACAACACTCCGATCCAGTTTGTCGGTGGGATGAGAGCTGTGTCTGATTAACACAGTCTGGTCGCAGAGGGCAGCGCTTGCCTGCTTTACCAGAACCTCTTAGCCACATCTGAAAGACATTTACTGAGCTCTGTTTTGTTTTTTAAAGAGTGACAAAATGATAGAGGACATTAAATCCAGGGTTGCTTTTTCCCATGGGCCCTGAGTTGAATGGATGCTTGGGCAATTCACACACACAGCAATGCAAACCTCGAGTCGTTTGGCTCATGCTGGCTTTTAAGAATATGCAGCAGGATGGTTTATGATGAACCATGCGAACACACACACATACACACACACGCACGCACGCACGCACACACACACACACACACACACACACACACACACACACACACACACACACACACACACACACACACACACACATACATACACATACACACACACATACACATACACATACACATACACATACACATACACATACACATACACACATACACATACACACAGCAATGAAAACAAACAGGAAACCAAAGCATGCCTCTATAAAATGGTTGTTTGTCAAAAACAATATATCTGAGTGTCGTATTACTGTGCTCACAGCTTGTGTTAGTTAAACATGAAACAGCCTGTTGATGACAATAGGACATCAAGGCTGCATTGTCTTCATAGACACTGACATGACCCCTTTTGTTCTATGCATTCGGTATTGGCTTGACCTATAGTCCGTCACATACAGAATATACACAGCTCTCTGTCTCTCTCGCTGTCGATTCCCTCGCGTTCTCTCTCGCTATCGATTCCCTCGCGTTCTCTCTCGCTATCGATTCCCTCGCGTCCTCTCTCGCTGTCGATTCCCTCGCGTCCTCTCTCGCTATCGATTCCCTCGCGTCCTCTCTCGCTGTCGATTCCCTCGCGTCCTCTCTCGCTGTCGATTCCCTCGCGTTCTCTCTCGCTGTCGATTCCCTCGCGTCCTCTCTCGCTGTCGATTCCCTCGCGTTCTCCCTCGCTGTCGATTCACTCGCGTTCTCCTCGCTGTCGATTCCTCGCGTTCTCTCTCGCTGTCGATTCCCTCGCGTTCTCCCTCGCTGTCGATTTCCCTCGCTGTCGATTCCTCTCCCTCGCTGTCGATTCCTCGCGTTCTCCTCGCTGTCGATTCCCTCGCGTTCTCCCTCGCTGTCGATTCCTCGCGTTTTCTCTCGCTGTCGATTCCTCGCGTTCTCTCTCGCTGTCGATTCCCTCGCGTTCTCCCTCGCTGTCGATTCCCTCGCGTTCTCTCTCGCTGTCGATTCCTCGCGTCCTCTCTCGCTGTCGATTCCCTCGCTTCTCCCTCGCTGTCGATTCCTCGCGTTCTCTCTCGCTGTCGATTCCTCGCGTCCTCTCTCGCTGTCGATTCCCTCGCGTTCTCTCTCGCTGTCGATTCCCTCGCGTTCTCTCTCGCTGTCGATTCCCTCGCGTTCTCTCTCGCTGTCGATTCCCTCGCGTTCTCTCTCGCTGTCGATTCCCTCGCGTTCTCTCTCGCTGTCGATTCCCTCGCGTTCTCTCTCGCTGTCGATTCCCTCGCGTCCTCTCTCGCTATCGATTCCCTCGCGTTCTCTCTCGCTGTCGATTCCCTCGCGTTCTCTCTCGCTGTCGATTCCCTCGCGTTCTCTCTCGCTGTCGATTCCCTCGCGTTCTCTCTCGCTGTCGATTCCCTCGCGTTCTCTCTCGCTGTCGATTCCCTCGCGTCCTCTCTCGCTGTCGATTCCCTCGCGTTCTCTCTCGCTGTCGATTCCCTCGCGTTCTCTCTCGCTGTCGATTCCCTCGCGTTCTCTCTCGCTGTCGATTCCCTCGCGTTCTCTCTCGCTGTCGATTCCCTCGCGTTCTCTCTCGCTGTCGATTCCCTCGCGTTCTCTCTCGCTGTCGATTCCCTCGCGTCCTCTCTCGCTGTCGATTCCCTCGCGTCCTCTCTCGCTGTCGATTCCCTCGCGTCCTCTCTCGCTGTCGATTCCCTCGCGTTCAATTCAAAAAGGGCTTTATTGACATGGGAAACATATTGTTTACAAATTGCCAAAGCAAGTAAAATTATAATAAACAAAAATGATGTAAACAACAACAAAATATTACACTCACAAAAAGTTTTTAAAATTATATAGAGAGACATTTTAAATGTCATATTATGTCTATATACAGTGTTGTAATGATGTGCAAATAGTTAAAGTACAAAAGGGAAAATAAATAAATATGAGTTGTATTTACAATGGTGTTTGTTCTTCACTGGTTGACCTTTTCTTGTGGCAACAGGTCACAATTCTTGCTGCTGTGATGGCACACTGTGGTATTTCACCCAGTAGAAATGAGAGTTTATCAAAGTGCAATTTGTTTTCAAATTCTTTGTGGATCTGTGTAATCTGAGGGAAATATGTGTCTCTAATATGGTTATACATTTGACAGGAGGTTAGGAAGTGCAGCTCAGTTTCCACCTCATTTTGTGGGCAGTGAGCACAAAGCCTGTCTTCTCTTGAGAGCCATGTCTGCCTATGGCGGCTCTTCTCAATAGCAAGGCTATGCTCAGTGAGTCTGTACATAGTCAAAGCTTTCCTTAAGTTTGGGTCAATCACAGTGGTCAAGGTATTCTGCCGCTGTGTTCTCTCTGTTTAGGGCCAAATAGAATTCTAGTTTGCAGGTATTCTGCCGCTGTGTTCTCTCTGTTTAGGGCCAAATAGAATTCTAGTTTGCAGGTATTCTGCCACTGTGTTCTCTCTGTTTAGGGCCAAATATAATTCTAGTTTGCAGGTATTCTGCCACTGTGTTCTCTCTGTTTAGGGCCAAATATAATTCTAGTTTGCAGGTATTCTGCCACTGTGTTCTCTCTCATGTGGTTATGCATTCTGAATTGTAACAGCAAACGTCAGGTCCTGAAACATGATATTCAAGACAACAAAGACCAAGGTTGTGAAGGTTGATTATTCATTGGTTGGAGAAGAGTAGCATCACTATGTTGTTATGGAAATACTCTCCCTATCATCATGTTGTTATGGAAAGGAGCTGTGATACATTGGTCTATTTACCTATTCTGTTTCCTCATTTGCATATCTGCTCTTCCTGAGGAAGTACATCATTGATGCGTTTTGCATTTTGATAAAATCCCTGAGTCTGGGAAACTACCGCAAGCACACACACAGATACACAGACACACAGACACACAGACACAGACACACACACACACACACACACACACACACACACACACACACACACACACACACACACACACACACACACACACAGACACACACACACGGACACGGACACGGACACGGACACAGACACACACACACACACACACACACACACACACAGAGACACACACACACACACACACACACGGACACGGACACAGAGACACACGCCAGACACACACACAGACACACACAGACACACACCCTGATAGGCCTCCCTCCTCTTATCTAAACCAGGCTAACAGGAGGCTAACCCTCCTGGCCAGATGGCAGATGTATCACTGACTGTCTACACTTAACGTCACTGATAACACACTGTGGGGGATCCTGTGTTTGCTGTTTTGTATGGACACAGAGAGAATACATCTTTAGATAAATGATAGTTTCTGTGTGTTTTGACTTTGTGTGTGTTGTGAGTCATGATTTAATTGTGCATATATGTGAACTTATCTAGGATTCATTTGACCCAGTTTTTTCCTCCCTCCGACCCTCAATCCCTCCCCCCTACCCTCAATCCCTCCGCCGTCCGTCAATCCCTCCTCCCATCCCTCAACTCCTCCTCCTGTCCCTCAGTCCCTCAACTCCTCCTCCTGTCCCTCAGTCCCTCCTCCCGTCCCTCAAACCCTCCTCCCGTCCGTCAATCCCTCCTCCTGTCCCTCAATCCCTCCCCCGTCCCTCAATCCCTCCTCCCATCCCTCAACTCCTCCTCCTGTCCCTCAGTCCCTCCTCCCGTCCCTCAACTCCTCCTCCTGTCCCTCAGTCCCTCCTCCTGTCCCTCAAACCCTCCTCCCGTCCGTCAATCCCTCCTCCTGTCCCTCAATCCCTCCTCCCGTCCCTCAATCCCTCCTCCCTCAATCCCTCTTCCCCTCCCTCAATCCCTCCTCCCATCCCTCAAGCCCTCCCCACGTCCCCCAATCCCTCCTCCCATCCATCAATCCCCCCTCTCCCTCAATACCTCCCCCGTCCCTCAATACCTCTCCCGTCCCTTAATACCTGACCCTCATCCCTTTTCCCATCCCTCCACTGTCCCTCAATCCCTCCCCCAATCCTCAACCGCTCCTCCTGTTCCTCATCCCTCAACCCCCCTCCCTTCCCTCAATCCCTCCTCCAGTCCCCAAATCCCTCCTCCAATCCCCAAATCCCTCCTCCTGTCCCTAAATCCCTTTTCCCTTCCCTCAATCTCTCCTCCTGTCCCCAAATCCCTCCTCTTGTCCCTCAATCGCCCCCCTCCCTCAATCCCTCCTCCTGTCCCTAAATCCCTCCTCCCTTCCCATCAATCCCTCCCCCCGTCCTTCAATCCCTCCTCCCATCCCTCAAGCCCTCCCCCCCGTCCCTCAATCCCTCCTCCCATCCATCAATCCCCCCTCTCTCGCAATCCTTCCCCCTTCCCTCAATCAATCCCTGCGTCCCTCAATTCCTCCTCCCGTCCCTCAATATCTCCCCCGTCCCTCAACACCTCTCCCTACCCTCAATCCCTCCTCCAGTCACTAAATCCCTTTTTACCGTCCCTCAATCTCTCCTCCTGTCCCTAAATCCCTCCTCCTGTCCCTCAATCCCTTTTCCCTTCCCTCAATCCCTCCTCCAGTCCCTAAATCCCTCCTCCCTTCCCTCATTCCCTCCTCCCTTCCCTCAATCCCTCCTCCCTTCCCTCACTCCCTCCTCCCTTCCCTCAATCCCTCCTCCCTTCCCTCAATCCCTCCTCCCTTCCCTCAATCCCTCCTCCCTTCCCTCCATCCCTCCTCCTGTCCCTCAATCCCTCCTCCAGTACCTCAATCCCTTTCCCTGTCCCTCAATCCCTCCTCCTGTCCCTCAATCCCTTTTCCCTTCCCTCAATCCCTCCTCCAGTCCCTAAATCCCTCCTCCCTTCCCTCAATCCCTTTTCCCTTCCCTCAATCCGTCCTCCAGTCCCTAAATCCCTCCTCCCTTCCCTCATTCCCTCCTACCTTCCCTCAATCCCTCCTCCCTTCCCTCAATCCCTCCTCCCTTCCCTCAACCCCCCTCAATCCCTTTTCCCTTCCCTCAATCCCTCCTCCAGTCCCTAAATCCCTTTCCCTGTCCCTCAATCCCTCCTCCTGACCCTCAATCCCTTTCCCTTCCCTCAATCCCCCCTCCAGTCCCTAAATCCCTCCTCCCTTCCCTCATTCCCTCCTCCCTTCCCTCAATCCCTCCTCCCTGCCCTCAATCCCTCCTCCTGTCCCTCAATCCCTTTTCACTTCCCTCAATCCCTCCTCCTGTCCCTCAATCCCCCCTCAATCCCTCCTCCTGTCCCTCCATCCCTCCTCCTGTCCCTCAATCCCTCCTCCCTTCCCTCCATCCCTCCTCCTGTCCCTCAATCCCTCCTCCCTTCCCTCCATCCCTCCTCCTGTCCCTCACTCCCTCCTCCCTTCCCTCAATCCCTCCTCCCTTCCCTCCATCCCTCCTCCTGTCCCTCACTCCCTCCTCCCTTCCCTCAATCCCTCCTCCCTTCCCTCAATCCCTCCTCCCTTCCCTCAATCCCTCCTCATGTCCCTCACTCCCTCCTCCGTTCCCTCCATCCCTCCTCCTGTCCCTCACTCCCTCCTCCCTTCCGTCCATCCCTCCTCCTGTCCCTCAATCCCTCCTTCAGTACCTCAATCCCTTTCCCTGTCCCTCAAACTCTCCTCCCTTCCCTCCCCTTTGTTGTTTACAGGGAATCTGAAGAATGTGGTTTAAGAGCGGCGTCTCGGTCTCATGTTTCCAATCAGGTCCTCCTAGGGTAATGAACACACACAGACATCGGGCCAGGCTAATGAAGACAGTATGTTGGAGCTGTGTGTGTGTGTGGAGAGGAGAGATGTTGGAAAACAATGTTTCCAGGGGGATGTTTTAATGTGGGGGACTGACAAAGGTAGGGTGCTAATGTTGCCTGTTTGGTGTTTGCTGGTCTGTTTCTCTTTCAGTCTGTGATCTTTTTTTTTTAACTTTGGGGAGGTGGGTTGGGCTAGACTGGGACCAGACAGAGATTCTGGCTCCGTAAAATGGCTTCCAGAGCCCGTATTCACAAAGCGGATCAGCGTAAGAGTTTTGCCTTTCAGATCATAATGAATTAAGATGGCCCAGAATCTGAACTAAACTTTTAGTTCCATAGTTTGGGGGGGTAATATTACACTGGGGCGGCAGGGTAGCCTAGTGGTTAGAGCGTAGAGGCGGCAGGGTAGCCTAGTGGTTAGAGCGTAGAGGCGGCAGGGTAGCCTAGTGGTTAGAGCGTAGAGGCGGCAGGGTAGCCTAGTGGTTAGAGGCGTGGAGGCGGCAGGGTAGCCTTGTGGTTAGAGCGCAGAGGCGGCAGGGGGGTAGCCTAGTGGTTAGAGCGTAGAGGCGGCAGGGTAGCCTAGTGGTTAGGCGTAGAGGCGGCAGGGTAGCCTAGTGGTTAGAGCGTAGAGGCGGCAGGGTAGCCTAGTGGTTAGAGCGTAGAGGCGGCAGGGTAGCCTAGTGGTTAGAGCGTAGAGGCGGCAGGGTAGCCTAGTGGTTAGAGCAAGAGGCGGCAGGGTAGCCTAGTGGTTAGAGCGTCAGAGGCGGCAGGGTAGCCTAGTGGTTAGAGCGTAGAGGCGGCAGGGTAGCCTAGTGGTTAGAGCGTAGAGGCGGCAGGGTAGCCTAGTGGTTAGAGCGTAAGAGGCGGCAGGGTAGGTTAGTGGTTAGAGCGTAGAGGCGGCAGGGTAGCCTAGTGGTTAGAGCGTAAGAGGTGGCAGGGTAGCCTAGTGGTTAGAGCGTAGAGGCGGCAGGGTAGCCTAGTGGTTAGAGCGTAGAGGCGGCAGGGTAGCCTAGTGGTTAGAGGGTAAGAGGCGGCAGGGTAGCCTAGTGGTTAGAGCGTAGAGGCGGCAGGGTAGCCTAGTGGTTAGAGCGTAGAGGCGGCAGGGTAGCCTAGTGGTTAGAGCGTAAGAGGCGGCAGGGTAGCCTAGTGGTTAGAGCGTAGAGGCGGCAGGGTAGCCTAGTGGTTAGAGCGTAGAGGCGGCAGGGTAGCCTAGTGGTTAGAGCGTAGAGGCGGCAGGGTAGCCTAGTGGTTAGAGTGTAGAGGCGGCAGGGTAGCCTAGTGGTTAGAGCGTAGAGGCGGCAGGGTAGCCTAGTGGTTAGAGCGTTGGACTAGTAAGGTTGCAAGTTCAAACCCCAGAGCTGACAAGGTACAAATCTGTTGTTCTGCCCCTGAATAGGCCGTTAACCCGCTGTTCCTAGGCCGTCATTGAAAATAAGAATTTGTTCTGAACTGACTTGCCTGGTTAAATAAAGGTAAAATAAAAATAATTAAAAGATGTACAGAGAAAATGGGGTTGACAGAGAGGGCTGCCGTGCTTCTAGCTCTTAGGAAACTTTATTTAGTTTTTTTAATGTATTATTTCTTACATTATTAGACCAGGAAAAAAATTGTGTACAAGCATTTTGTTACACCCACAATAACATCTGCTAAACACGTGCATGTGACCAATGAAATGTGGTTTGATTTGATTTGATATAAAGGCCTGGGAAACATGTAGGGTGGGGATATGTTGCATATTATTTGTGTTAAACGGGTAAAGCAGACATGATGGGGGCTTGTGTTGCCCCACTGGGGTTTTCCCCAGCACTACACAGCTGATTGATATAACTCATCAAACTTTGATTATTTGAATCAGCTGTGTAGTGCTGGGGCAAAAACCAAAACGTGCTCACAGGAGGGGCCCAAGGACCGAGTCTGAGAAACCCTGCTCTATGGTAACATGTTAACACCCCCTGGATAGATACAAAACATACTAGATCTTGGGGGGAGTTTCACAAAAATATAAAGATCATCATAAAGATCATCCTCAGCATAAAGATCAACCTCATCATAAAATCATCCTCAGCATAAAGATCATCCTCAGCATAAAGATCATCCTCAGCATAAAGATCATCCTCAGCATAAAGATCATCCTCAGCATAAAGATCATCCTCAGCATAAAGATCATCCTCATCATAAAGATCATCCTCCACATAAAGATCATCCCCATATTAAAGATAATCCTCAGAGATAAAGATCATCCTCAGAGTTAAAGATCATCCTCAGCATAAAGATCATCCTCAGCATAAAGATCATCCTCATTATAAAGATAATCCTCAGAGATAAAGATCATCCTCAGAGTTAAAGATCATCCCCATATTAAAGATCATCCTCAGCAAAAAAGGTCATCCTCAGAGTTAAAGATCATCCCCATATTAAAGATCATCCCCATATTAAAGATCATCCTCAGCATAAAGGTCATCCTCAGCATAAAGATCATCCTCAGAGATAAAGATCATCCTCAGAGATAAAGATCATCCCCATAGTTAAAGATCATCCCCATATTAAAGGTCATCCTCAGCATAAAGATCATCCTCAGCATAAAGATCATCCTCAGCATAAAGATCATCCTCATCATAAAGATCATCCTCAGCATAAAGATTATCCTCAGAGTTAAATATCATCCTCAGCATAAAGATCATCCTCAGAGATAAAGATCATCCTCAGCATAAAGATCATCCTCAGCATAATAAAGATCATCCTCAGAGATAAAGATCATCCTCAGAGTTAAAGATCATCCTCAGCACAAAGATCATCCTCATCATAAAGATCATCCACAGAGTTAAAGATCATCCTCAGCATAAAGGTCATCCTCATCATAAAGATCATCCTCAGAGTTAAAGATCATCCTCAGATAAAGATCATCCTCAGCATAAAGATCATCCTCAGAGATAAAGATCATCCTCAGAGTTAAAGATCATCCTCAGCATAAAGATCATCCTCATCATAAAGATCATCCTCAGAGTTAAAGATCACCCTCAGCATAAAGGTCATCCTCATCATAAAGATCACCCTCAGAGTTAAAGATCATCCTCAGCATAAAGATCATCCTCATCATAAAGATCATCCTCAGAGTTAAAGATCACCCTCAGCATAAATATCATCCTCAGAGTTAAAGATCATCCTCAGAGTTAAAGATCATCCTCAGAGTTAAAGATCATCATCAGCATAAAGAAAGTTCATCCTCAGCATAAGGATCATCCTCAGTCCATACATAGCAGGGGTATCAAACTAATGTGATTCTACCAACTGAGCTACAAATCTGTTATGATCTTGGTGCTAAACATGATCTTTACTACTGCAGTGTCAGATGAAGAGCATTCCTAGCATTTTCACACAGTCTGTGTGTTGAGACGACGTGTCAATGATACGATCTCCTATCTAATGAAATGTTTCAAGTGTGTATTCTGTCCTGTTCCTATGCAAACTGCATGTTTACATTCAACTGGAAGTACTGTAGGAGTGTAAAATGGTTTTGTATCATTTTACTTTTGGTTTCACAGAAGTGTAACTTTAACTTTTTTTTTTACAGTTCACTTTTGCCTTTTATATGGTGTAAATAACATGTTTTATTATAAAATACAATCTGTTTTATTATAAAATGCAATCTGTGTTATTATAAAATGCAATCTGTTTTATTATAAAATGCAATCTGTGTTATTATAAAATGCAATCTGTGTTATTATAAAATGCAATCTGTGTTATTATAAAATGCAATCTGTGTTATTATAAAATGCAATCTGTGTTTATTATAAAATGCAATCTGTGTTATTATAAAATGCAATCTGTTTATTATAAAATGCAATCTGTTTATTATAAAATGCAATCTGTTTTATTATAAAATGCAATCTGTATTATTATAAAATGCAATCTGTGTTATTATAAAATGCAATCTGTGTTATTATAAAATGCAATCTGTGTTATTATTTTATTATAAAATGCAATCTGTGTTATTATAAAATGCAATCTTTTATTATAAAATGCAATCTGTGTTATTATAAAATGCAATCTGTGTTATTATAAAATGCAATCTGTTTTATTATAAAATGCAATCTGTGTTATTATAAAATGCAATCTGTGTTATTATAAAATGCAATCTGTGTTATTATAAAATGCAATTATAAAATGCAATCTGTGTTATTATAAAATGCAATCTGTTTTATAAAATGCAATCTGTGTTATTATAAAATGCAATCTGTTTTATTATAAAATGCAATCTGTATTATTATAAAATGCAATCTGTGTTATTATAAAATGCAATCTGTGTTATTATAAAATGCAATCTGTATTATTATAAAATGCAATCTGTGTTATTATAAAATGCAATCTGTTTTATTATAAAATGCAATCTGTGTTATTATAAAATGCAATCTGTGTTATTATAAAATGCAATCTGTGTTATTATAAAATGCAATCTGTGTTATTATAAAATGCAATCTGTGTTATTATAAAATGCAATCTGTGTTATTATAAAATGCAATCTGTGTTATTATAAAATGCAATCTGTGTTATTATAAAATGCAATCTGTGTTATTATAAAATGCAATCTGTATTATTATAAAATGCAATCTGTGTTATTATAAAATGCAATCTGTGTTATTATAAAATGCAATCTGTATTATTATAAAATGCAATCTGTTTTATTATAAAATGCAATCTGTGTTATTATAAAATGCAATCTGTGTTATTATAAAATGCTATCTGTATTATATGGTGTAAGTAACATGTTTTATTATAAAATAGAAATCTGTATCTGAGTATGTTGATGTTAAATAGTCTTCTTTTTTTGGTTCTTTTTTTTCTCAATGTGAGCTTCAATAACATCCTAAGAGGAAACTGGCACCAAACTGACACCAAACTGACATCTGTGCTCCAAATGGCACCCCTTTCCATCTAGTGCACTACTTTAGACCAGAGCCCTATGGGTAATGCACTACTTTTGACCAGAGCCCTATGGGGAGTGCACTACTTTAGACCAGAGCCCTATGGGTAGTGCACTACTTTAGACCAGAGCCCTATGGGTAGTGCACTACTTTTCACCAGAGCCCTATGGGTAGTGCACTACTTTAGACCAGAGCCCTATGGGTAGTGCACTACTTTAGACCAGAGCCCTATGGGTAGTGCACTACTTTAGACCAGAGCCCTATGGGTAGTGCACTACTTTAGACCAGAACCCTATGGGTAGTGTACTACTTTAGACCAGAGCCCTATGGGTAGTGCACTACTTTAGACCAGAACCCTATGGGTAGTGCACTACTTTAGACCAGAGCCCTATGGGTAGAGCACTACTTTAGACCAGAGCCCTATGGGTAGTGCACTACTTTAGACCAGAGCCCTATGGGTAGTGTACTACTTTAGACCAGAGCCCTATGGGTAGTGCACTACTTTAGACCAGAGCCCTATGGGTAGTGCACTACTTTAGACCAGAACCCTATGGGTAGTGCACTACTTTAGACCAGAGCCCTATGGGTAGTGCACTACTTTAGACCAGAGCCCTATGGGTAGTGCACTACTTTAGACCAGAGCCCTATGGGTAGTGTACTACTTTAGACCAGAGCCCTATGGGTAGTGCACTACTTTAGACCAGAACCCTATGGGTAGTGTACTACTTTAGACCAGAGCCCTATGGGTAGTGCACTACTTTAGACCAGAACCCTATGGGTAGTGCACTACTTTAGACCAGAGCCCTATGGGTAGAGCACTACTTTAGACCAGAACCCTATGGGTAGTGTACTACTTTAGACCAGAGCCCTATGGGTAGTGTACTACTTTAGACCAGAGCCCTATGGGTAGTGCACTAGAAAGGGAATAGGGTGCCATTTGAGATGTAGACTAGGAGTGGTGAATCAAAGTGGTTTCCATGTGTGCAACAGAAGTTGTAAAGTTCTGTCTGTGATCTTTATGGATTTAATTTAAACACCATGGCCAGGACACACACACACCCACTCACACTACGGATGTCGTGGTCAGTCTTGTGGTTTCCCTCAGAGTGAATGTGAAACGAGGGAAAGTCATTAGTGTGTTTATGGGTGAATAGGAAAGACGGAACTGATTGAAACGCTCTCTCTTAAACGGCTGTTGCACAAAGAGCCTAGAAAATGAATGAACATGAGAGAAGAGTGTGGTTCCTTATTCCTTCCCCAAACACCCCTTAAGGAGACCAAAATAAGACAACTTCAGGGGGCCAGATTCACAAGATATTTTAGGAGAACCTTTTAAAATAAATAACTGTTTCCTTGATTTTTTTTTCTATTTTTATCGAAACTTCTTGAGAACTTCTCAAATTTCTTCTTTTAGGAGAACCTTCTTAAAGCATAGTTACCAATGTCTTGTGCCATGCCATCCAAAAAAACAAGTTCATGATCCCACTTCAATGAATATTTACTCTAAAGAAACTCTCAGAGCCTATATAACGTTTCCTCTCCTCCCCTGCCTGAAATCAAACTCCCATCTCTCTATGTTCTCCATTCATGCTGTTGAATAGCACACCTGCCTGCTCTGTCCCGTGTGGCGACTGGACTGACTCGGTCAGGACTTCCCAACGTCATTTTATGCAAAACATCATGTTTCCCTCCAGAGTGGCATGGCATCATTATCTGAATAGGACATCAGTTGACGTTTTAGATAAATGATAAAATTAGATAAAAGTTCGGTACAATGTCTATTATGTTATCAACTTATATTTGCTTAGGCTATACTTCTATGGGAGGCTTGCTAAAATGATCCCACGGCAGACTCTTTGAAAACGTTAAGGTTACGTTAATGTGCGCTTACTTCGGTCATTCTGTGTGTTTACCCATTTTGCCTAGTTTTACGTTAGAGGGGAACTTGAAAACCGTTCATCTCATTTGCATACTGTTTTCCCACGGGGGAAGACTTCACGAACTTCCATACATCACGCTCGAGCCTCATCTACATGTTAACTGTCTCCGCGCGCCAACGGGACTAAAGACAGATGCTCGTGAGCCTTTAACTCAAACGGAATTAAGGCGCGTGGCGTTCTAAAATAATATTGGCTTCACCTGTTCTGTTCTTCTCTCTCTTTGACTATATTGAGACGTAGGTATATTGTTTAGAATTAATTAATGAAAATATGATATTTATTTAGGCTAAAACAGATTTTAAAAATGCTGAGACGATAACCTCGAGGTTTGAGAAATGTTTAGGTCTCTATCTCCTATCGTTGTTTTATTTTAGCAAATCATTTGGAGTTATTTGACCTTTAGCCAGTTGTAACAGATGACCTTTTAGATATGACACAGGCCTACCCTAATGATGAGACGTTAGCATAGCGGTCTCTCCAGGTGGACTACGCAATAGGCTAAGGCCAATTGTATGTGCGCGGGTGCGTGCGTGCGTATTGAATCATATCCACACGGTTTTCTATTTGGTTCCTCCTGTGAACATTGTTTTTCTCGTGAAAATAAATCAACAGTTATTGTTTCAAGACCATTAAAGACTGTTGAGGCTGTGCGTTCATGAATGATAATCAGTGAGTTGTCTGTTTGGAGTAGAACAGAATAGACAATAATAGGATTTGATCTGTGATTGTAGAGAAAATCGTTCGTTCTGAGAATAGAAAACATCTGCCTCCGTAGAGCGCTTTCATGACCGAAACTCCGGAAACTGGTTTCCTCCGATACTGGAATGAACCGTTTATTGTGCGATAACCCTGGTGCGTCAGTCCTATTCCTCTATAAATCCACGCCGTGATTTAAATGCTGTCCCGCCACAAACGCGCCTCACTTTAGGGTCGTGTGTGTGAGAGAGAAAATAATACTTTATATTCAGTAACAACCACAGTGAGAGAACTATCCCGGAGTCGGACAGTCTGTTATTTCGCACAGAGCAAGGAGAGACGCAGCACGAGGACAATATTGACTCAAACGTTTACTTTGTGACTATAGCTCTCAACAGGAACCGGTGGATTCCTTACTAAATATAGACCACAACAATTGTCAAAGTTTTTGACAACAAACATTTACGGGTGTGGTGTTATCCTGCTTTCCGTTGGAGTTGATTTGTACATTTTGACTTTTTTTACCATTATTTGCCTTCCTCAAACGGACCTACAGCTGCGTTTAAAAGTGGCTTTCTAAAGGGTATGTTATTTAAACATTTTAATTGTTCCGTTGACATTTTATGGAAGTTATTCACAATAGTTTGATTTCACAGAGCAATAGCATTTCCCCTAAAATGTTTCGTTTAGCCCTTTTTGTGATTTGCCTCCCGCTTTGAACTGGTGAATGACATGCATTTTACGCACATATTGGATGATGATTTCGTAACACAACTCCATAACATGAATCTCTAAAAAAATATGCCTTTTTAGTCAACTATTCAGCCTATTTTACCAAATGGGCACTTGGTAGAAAATGGGGCTTTGTCAAAACGTTTGTTACTTTGACAAAGTGGTATTCTGTTGGCTGTAAATGTTTCTGTGCGGTTTTCTCCATCCCATAGCGTTGACTCAATTACTATAAAACAAGTGGCCATGCTCAGCCTCGCCATGTGGTCAAGGTGTGTGTGTGTGTGTGTGTGTGTGTGTGTATATTGAGCGATTCACGTTCTAATTGGCTCGAAACGCATGGTAATTGTGTAATGGACACCGCTGTTGTTGGCTAGAAGCAGAGGGGTTCCATGCTCATTTTCAGGTCCGGACCACGTCTGCAGGGAGGCGGATGTGATTCATGTAATCAAGTAACTTCTGTTGTGATTGTTTGACATGGTGTGATTAGTTTATAGGCTAAATAAACCACCCATACGAGTTGAATAGCCTACCTTTGTCTGTCAACAAACAGTTTGATATTGGCACCAGGTTAAAATACTGTTTAGTGAACGAAACCTTCCACTTCATTAGGATTTGTTCAATACAAAACTCATTCTTCCTCCTTGAGGTAATCATTGACATGAGAAGGGTGCATTTTAAAGTATTCGAATGCGGTCCATGGTCTCCTTTTTAAGGTAGTTTGACAGTTGCTTCCACAGGATTTGAGACTCCGGCTACTTTTCTAGAGACTCGACACACACACATGCAAAACCAAACACTAAATTCTAAACTATTCTAAACACACACACACCAACAAATGTTTAGCTCTTATACACGCCAACTACACACGGACGTGACAAATGTAAAACACTCCTATTATCTTGTGTCTTTTGCATGATCCGTGTGCAGTGGAGTCCACGGCGATTTGTCATAGCACTCACACGTACATATATGCGCACAAACATATGCAGTATGTACACATATTCAGTATATATTTACACCATAAACAGAAATGCACGGGGGAAAAATAAAATGTTTATTTCACAACATTTTCATCCAGATTTCAGGATGAACACAGACGACAAATGCAGTAGAAGATAAATAAATAGGCTTGTCTTCTTCCTCCTCGTCTTCATCCCCCTCTTCCTCTAACTCTCTCTCCTTTAATTGGCCTCCATTGTTGCCCAAACCAAGAAAGCCAACCTGAAGCCTATTTATAGTGCTCAAGCTCTGATTTTCTAAGTGAAGAAATCAGCTATTTTTCACACGTCAGCACTGGGTGTCGGTAATCGGTAAAATGAGTGTGGCATTTTGAACGGCAGTGTTTTCCAAAAGAAACACGAGACCTGTTCGTTTTGAATGATGTGTCTAAACTGTGAACTGTGTTTAGTGTTGTGCAAACATTTTTTGTTTTTACAATTTGGAAACTGAGTGTAAAGCAGATAATGTGCTTGTAGTTTTGGTCTGAAGATGAGGTTAATGAGGTTTCACTGAGTGCCTCAACTACCACTTTTAGTGTGTGTGACTGAGATTCTCGACTACCACTTTTAGTGTGTGTGACTGAGATTCTCGACAATCACTTTTAGTGTGTGCGACTGAGATTCTCGACTACCACTTTTAGTGTGTGCGACTGAGATTCTCGACTACCATTTTTAGTGTGTGCGACTGAGATTCTCGACTACCACTTTTAGTGTGTGTGACTGAGATTCTCGACTACCACTTTTAGTGTGTGCGACTGAGATTCTCGACTACCACTTTTAGTGTGTGCGACTGAGATTCTCGACTACCACTTTTAGTGTGTGCGACTGAGATTCTCGACTACCACTTTTAGTGTGTGCGACTGAGATTCTCGACTACCACTTTTAGTGTGTGCGACTGAGATTCTCGACTACCACTTTTAGTGTGTGTGACTGAGATTCTCGACTACCACTTTTAGTGTGTGTGACTGAGATTCTCGACTACCACTTTTGGTGTGTGTATGACTGAGATTCTCGACTACCACTTTTGGTGTGTGTATGACTGAGATTCTCGACTACCACTTTTAGTGTGTGTGACTGAGATTCTCGACTACCACTTTTAGTGTGTGTGACTGAGATTCTCGACTACCACTTTTAGTGTGTGCGACTGAGATTCTCGACTACCACTTTTAGTGTGTGTGACTGAGATTCTCGACTACCACTTTTAGTGTGTGTGACTGAGATTCTCGACTACCACTTTTAGTGTGTGTGACTGAGATTCTCGACTACCACTTTTAGTGTGTGTGACTGAGATTCTCGACTACCACTTTTAGTGTGTGTGTGACTGAGATTCTCGACTACCACTTTTAGTGTGTGTGTGACTGAGATTCTCGACTACCACTTTTAGTGTGTGTGTGACTGAGATTCTCGACTACCACTTTTAGTGTGTGTGTGACTGAGATTCTCGACTACCACTTTTAGTGTGTGTGTGACTGAGATTCTCGACTACCACTTTTAGTGTGTGTGTGACTGAGATTCTCGACTACCACTTTTAGTGTGTGTGTGACTGAGATTCTCGACTACCACTTTTAGTGTGTGTGTGACTGAGATTCTCGACTACCACTTTTAGTGTGTGTGTGACTGAGATTCTCGACTACCACTTTTAGTGTGTGTGTGACTGAGATTCTCGACTACCACTTTTAGTGTGTGTGACTGAGATTCTCGACTACCACTTTTAGTGTGTGTGACTGAGATTCTCGACTACCACTTTTAGTGTGTGTGACTGAGATTCTCGACTACCACTTTTAGAGTGAGATCGTAAAAACCTGTAACTATAATAGTCTCTCCTTTCTATGATGCATATGAAGAAAGGAAGAGGGATGTACTTGAACGCAGCCCCTTCATAAGGATGCATTGACAGTTTTCAAATCGGGGCCTAACGTCTCTCCTTCCTAAGGATACATTTTAATAACCATATTTGAACGGGGCCTAATGTCTCTCCTTCCTAAGGATACATTTGAACAGTATTTAAGTCTGCAGTCTTGACAGTAATCAGCCAATGTATAATGAACACAAAGGACTGAAGAACACACACAGCGATAAATCCTCAACAGCTGTCAATGGCAGGGCTCATGAGATGCTGGTGTGTTGTCGGTCCATTGCAGCTGCATGCCTGCCTGTAGCAATTACCCTCTCCATAAATATGGGCTGGGGCAGGAAGGGGGTCAGAGGTGTGTGTCGGGAAGGGTTCTGCAGTGGGATCAACACACACACACATATATATATATTATATGTATGTATGTATGTGTATATATGTATGTATTCTATCATGTGACTCAGTCCTCAAAAGTCCTGTTTTCTTTAACCCTTATTATGAACCGCCAGTCAGTCCCCTCTGAGCCTCTATGGTACTTCAGTGTGTATCCAAAATGGCACCATACTATATAGTGCACTACTTTTGACTGACTCATTAGAGGTCAGGGGCAGTGGTTCTGGTCAAAAGGAGGGCACTATATAGGGAATAAGGTGCCATCTCTCTGTGCTGTGACCCACCTAAAGATTGTTTTCTTGTGCCCCCCCCCCCACCCCAAATTTAAATGAGACAATTTTTTTTAGCCAGGCAGGGCCATGTCTCCAGTCTCAATCTGTGATTTGGAATAGGCTACTAGTGGTGACCAAGTGAAGCAGGTGACTTTAAAGCCAAGCAGGCTTATCACTCTAATCTAAACACTATGATGTCATAATATGCTAACAGAATAATCCTGTATGTTTTCAGTACTCCCTGTCATCTCTTCCGCCTTGTGTGGCGGTGTGTCCCCGTTTGATGATGTCACCGTAACACCGTTTCTTCCTCCTTCTCAGGTGTCCCCAGGTGATGACCTCACTGTTTTCCAACCCAGCCCACGTCGTCATGAAGGACCGCGAGCCTCCGCCATCCTCCCTCACCCTGCTCCACTACCCTGGGATGACGGTCACCGCCAAGACCCCTGGGGATGACCCCTTTCCCTCCTCCACCTCTCCATCCCTCTCCAAACCACAGCCCTTCTGCCTGCAGACCCTCCAGACCAGCCCTCACCTCCTCGCCAGCATGCAGCTCCAGAAACTCAACTCCCACTACCAGAGTCTGGCTGGAGGCAGTGGTGCCTCAGGGCTCAACTCAGGGCCTCAGAGGGGGTTTGGGGGCTCCACGGTGGGCTCGGCTGGGCAGCTGGTCGGGGGTACCCCTGGAGGTGGCGGAGGTGGGAACCAGAGTTGTGGATCTGGCGGGATCATAGATTCTGACCCAGTGGATGAAGAGGTTCTGATGTCATTGGTCATAGAGCTGGGGTTGGACCGGGCCAATGAGCTGCCTGAACTCTGGCTGGGACAGAATGAGTTTGACTTTATAGCGGACGTACCTGCTGGATGTTGACCGGATAGAGGGATGGAAGGAGGGGATCTGTGCTCTCTTTCATTCTTCTGTTAGTCTCTTGTTTGGATGGACACAGACTCCGACGTCCCTGCCACATACTAACCTAAACACATAGAAAGAGAAACTGTCCTTTTGTTTTTTTTGAAGGGGGGTGTCAACCTCTTAGTTTTTCTCTGACAGAATAATGATGACCACAAACGGACCCAAAGAGAGCATGCGCTCTTGTTTTTTCCCCCCTCTGTACCACCCTCTCGTTTCCTCTCTCAGAAGGACAGTGTACGGACACAGGGCTGGGGTTTCGTCTTGTGTTTTTCTGTGAGTCTGTGTGTGTCAGAGAGGATGTCGACTTCAGGGGGAACTTGTGTTTACCTTCATTTATTCCTCGGGGGCAAAAGGACCCTGAAGTGGCGTTAAGGATTGTGAACATCCAGCGGTTCAACAGAAGCCAAGAGGGGACAACCCACAGGACCCTATCTACATTTAACAGTAGGGAAAACACTGAGGGATAGAAGAGCCTGGGGCCTGTCTCATTGTACCTCCCATGGGCCTCCTGCACACGTTCACACACACTGACTGAAGGATGGATGGATGGTATTATGTTCCGGTAATGCAGCTGTGAAACAGGCACTTGTTCAGTTAGCCCAGCGTTCAGGGGGTTTGATGCGACGCTAGGGTGAGAGAATGCACGAGAGAGATGAGTGATGTGTACCTGTGTGTGAGAGGTTGTATGAGACAGACATGACAGGAGGCCTGTGTAGTCTCCATGCTATTGTCTGTATCTAAATACGTTATTGAGTCTCAAAGTCAGTGGTCTTCATGTAACTCTGTAGGAGGAACGACTCAGTTTCACCCTCCTGTCTTGTTTCTGCCCGATCTCCCAGTCTCGCTTTCCCTCTCTCTGTATGTATTGTAAGTCTCTCGCTCTATGTCAAATGGATGATGTCTGAAGAAGCAAAGAGAGCTATGAGTCTCTCGCTCCCTTTTCTTCTGTCTGTCTTTCTCTCTCCTGTGCTCTGAGCCAAGACACTCCGTCACTACCTACTCTGCTATGTTACTGTCAAAGTAAATGCGTACGTCCCAACTGGCACCCTATTCCCTATATAGTGCACGTATGGCCAGAGCCCTATGGGTCCTGGTCTAAAGTAGTGCACTATAAAGGGAATAGGGTGCCATTTGACTGTTCCAATCTATAAGTTAATGAGGCTGTAGGAGACTGTTAAAGATGGCTGCCTTGTTTGTTTTTCTGGGGTGGAATGGGAGCACTGAAGACGACCTAATGACAAACTGATGATTGGGTCATTAACTGATTTACTTACAGTACCTACATTGTAAAAGAGATGTATTTTTTGTCTTGTGCAACTCATTTTTTAAGACAGAAAAAATTGACGAGAGTTTTTCAATTGACTAAGTTCCCAGGTTTCAGTGAATAGAGTCCTAAAGCCTGAATCACATTGTATCAACACGATGTGAAAGACCACGTTTTAACACCCAGGAAATGGAAGATAACTACTGGGATATACCAACTTGTAATTTCCTGAACAGAAACCCTTTGATCCTACTGACTGGCACAAGAACATTTACTTTGAGTTTTTGTTCATTTTGCTTATTACATTTCACTTATTTGTGTGACTTTTGTTTTAGGGTGAGAAACCTCTTGCTATTGACTTTGTAAAATAAACAAATATCAGATAGTAATTAATCACTTGTCTAGTAGATACTGTACTGATTGTATGGTCCTTAGTTTCTTAAATTCACATTTTCAAATGTGAAACATTTTCAAATGAAGGCTTTCTTTTGTTTAAGAGGTGGACCTATTTCTTTATTTGTCTCATCTTTGACTTTTGTTTTGCAATTTAAATGACGGAATGAATATATCAGAGGTTGATTTTATTTTTTTTGCATCTCATTTAAATGTAAATTACTAGATCATATTTAAATGGTTGTATTTTTGTTCTCTGCATGTTTGGGAAAATAAAGAATACCGAACTCAATATTATCTCCGTTTCTCATTAGTACTATAGTCTACCATTTAGATTTTTACACAACTTAGTCCACCATCTGTACACAAACTCATGATACTGTAGTTGAGAACAGTTCACACATGAATGAAAAATGGTTGGTCATAACTTTCTTATAAAATGTCGCCCTCTAGCGTCAACTTTTTCAAAATGCCTCAAGTTCACTGGTGGAGTCCAATAACGAGCGAGACTGTAGGCCTACAACAGGCAGCATGTGTAACGACGAAACACTGCAGATAAAGGTGTTTTGAAACTGAATATCTTTTTAAAGAAACGAGGACCATCATATGAAAACAAATTGATTTCAACAGACTTGTGTGTGTGTATATATGTAACACACTGTTGCAAGTTTACTGAGGACCAGGGGTCAGACGGGCATAATATACCAGCTTCGCGTAGAAGTATATGACTTGTAACAGACTGAATTGAAAGCATAGGAAAGCGAGCTGCAGGACAGGACGTCACTGGTGACATTCGGCATGGGAACAACCGGAATAACGGCTTGATTATCTCGCACCGCACAAACAGAAGGGCTCTGTCCTGCGCATTGGTATTTCCTGACAGAGATAGCGGGAGGAAATCAGAGAGGCTCAGGGAATAGAAGAGAAAAAACAGGCAACAGAACATATAAAAAAGTATGTGTTTACCACCGATGAAGACATTTAGGCAAGACTTAAGAATCAAGATAATATTAAGAAAAGAAGTTCAACTGTGTTTAGGCCTATTATAGATTGAGACGGATTGAATTTGATATATAACATATTTACAATCATATAAGAATCACAATGAGAGCCATATAATGTATGAGACCATATATTACAATACAAACACTGACTTACGTAGCTGCTACAATAATATAAAAATCGATACTGTATTTCTTGAGGTCGTCACCTCATACAAGGACTTGGGAGTTTGGCTGGACAATACTGTCCTAAAGTTAAATCTAGACTTGATTTCCTCTATTGTAATCGCTCCTCTTTCACCCCAGCTGTCAAACTAACCCTGATTCAGGTGACCATCCTACCCATGCTAGATTACGGATACGTAATTTATAGATCAGCAGGTAAGGGTGCTCTCTAACGGCTAGATGTTCTTTACCATTTGGCCATCAGATTTGCCCCGATGCTCCGTATAAGACACATCACTGCACTCTATACTCCTCTGTAAACTGGTCATCTCGGTATACCCGTAGCACTGGTTGATGCTTATTTATAAAACCCTCTTCGTCCTCACTCCCCCCTATCTGAGATATCTACTGCAGCCCTCATCCTCCACATACAATACCCGTTCTGCCAGTCACATTCTGTTAAAGGTCCCCAAAGCACACACATCCCTGGGTCTCTCCCCTTTTCAGTTCTCTGCAGCTCGTGACTGGAACGAGCTGCAACAAACACTCAAACTGGACAGTTTTATCTCAATCTCTTCATTCATAGACTCAATCATGGACACTCTTACTGACAGTTGTGGCTGCTTTGTGTGATTGTTGTCTCTACGTTCTCTACCTTCTTGCCCTTTGTGCTGTTGTCTGTGCCCAATAATGTTTGTACCATGTTGTGTTGCTACCATGCTGTGTTGTCATGTATTGCTGCCTTGTTATGTTGTTGTCTTAGGTCTCTCTTTATGTAGTGTTGTGTTGTTGTCTTAGGTCTCTCTTTATGTAGTGTAGTGTTGTTGTCTTTAGGTCTCTCTTTATGTAGTGTTGTCTCTCTTGTCGTGATGTGTGTTTTGTCCTATATTTATATTTATTTTAAATACCAGCCCCCATCCCTGCAGGAGGCCTTATGCCTTTCAGTAGGCCGTCATTGTAAATAAGAATTTGTTATTTTTAAATGTTTTAAATTGAACCTTTATTTAACTAGGTAAGTCAGTTAATTAATAACAAATTCTTATTTACAATGATGTCCTACTGAGGAACAGTGCCTTGTTCAGGGGCAGAACGAGAGCATTTTACATTGTTAGCTCGGGATTCGATCCAGCAACCTTTCTTAACTGATTTGCCAAGTTAAATTAAGGTTAAATAAAATAAATTTCTTACACGTTAAAGGAACATCCAGTCGCAGTTATTCTCCTCGACACTAGAGAGCGGACCAAATAAATTATGCTCGGTTTTTCCCTCATCATGCACCGTACTCTGTCTTATTTTGCAAGGACTCGAAGTGGGAGGTCCTTTTCCTCGCAGACTCCAACATGGTGAGCCGTATTTCTTTATGATTTTCTCCCGAATCATCATCGAACATCACTTTTTCTGAAAATAATATTGCACATATAACTGCGATTGTATGAAATTATATACTTTGTACAATGGTTAGTCCCTGTATTTAAATAGTAAGTTATGTCTGAGTCTCTGAAACGATTTTAGAAAAACTGATTCGTTTGACCATTGTAGCCACCGGCTAGCTGGTTAGCATCAACTCTGCCCATTTCAGCCAAACATGTTTCCGTTACCACGATTTCTACGTTCAAAAGTCTACTCCCGAAGTTTATACCAGCCGTGGTAATTGAGCACACCTTTTGCGGCGAAAATGTGTAAAATAAGCCATTTTTCTTGTGCTTTCACCGAGTAGGCCCCAGCCGGAAATCGCGTTCGTGGACAGTATGGCAAATAAGTAACTTGCATGCTAACATCTGCTAGCCATACGGGTCGCATGGTACCTCAAAACGAACAGCCGTTTGTCCGGTAGGCTGTTCCAGTGAAGTTGTACTGCTGTGTTGTTAACCTTGTTTTCTGTTTACCAGGCACGAGGACCGAAGAAGCACCTGAAGCGCGTTGCAGCGCCCAAGCATTGGATGCTTGACAAGCTCACCGGAGTGTTCGTAAGTACATAGATACTTTCTATGTTGAAACCACAATGTCACTAGCTGGTTGCAGACTAGTATACAAATGGTTGGTCATTCATATCTAGCCGTCAGTTTTCCATTATTTTCTAACAATGTAAAATGCTGTCGTTCTGCCCCTGAACAAGGCACAGTTTATGCCGTTGCTGGAAGGCGCTACATACTCAATTCTACTCTTTACGTGTAGTAGGATGGGGCCTGTATACTTGTGTCTCAGCAGAGCTGTTGGAAAGCAAGTGAGTTTGTTTATACTAGACCCCACCTACAGTCAACCAATCACATAAATGCAGAATTTTGCTGGCGCATGGTACGAAACTACCGGAGGCTCAGCGATTGCATCACACCATACATATGGCACCTCCGTATCAAGCATAAATCGTCTGTTGCTAGATTGTGGCCCTACAAATGTTTTTAACCAATGAAGGTGTTTGTAACATGCATTTTTGTAGTCATTTGCTATTTCATCTACTGAACAGTTGTGGCTTTCCCTCCCATCCTAACCCCATTCCCCACGTACTATCGTACTCTGTCCTCCCTGTGTATAGTGGTCTGCTGTCCCTGCATTGTCTATAGCCGATATTGTTAATGAAGGTAGACTCAGCAACGTGCCTTTGCCACAAGCAGCACCGCGGATATTGCAACGAATGAGATGCAAAACTTCACACGGTGTCGGTGTATGAAGATGGGTTTGCTTCACGCTGTTATGTGGGAATTCTGGGACGCAAACAGGAAGTTTAGCCTCGTGCTTCAACGCACTTAGTAGTTGCAGATATTGAACCACTATGCTGTTTACTTTGTGCTTCTACCTACGTCATATTGTTGAATCCACCTTTTAACTGCTCTAATATAGTTACGGTGCCTAACCCTATTCTCCCCCTGTAGGCTCCTCGTCCCTCCACTGGTCCCCACAAGCTGAGGGAGTGCCTGCCCCTCATAATCTTCCTCAGGAACCGTCTGAAGTACGCCCTGACCGGAGATGAGGTCAAGAAGATCTGCATGCAAAGGTTCATCAAGATCGACGGCAAAGTCCGCACTGATATCACCTACCCAGCTGGCTTCATGGGTAAGTCTGGCTGGGGGACAGGGGTTGGGTGAGGAAGGGAGACATAGGGGAAGGCAATGGGAGAAGCCAAGGAGTACGGAAGGGTGGGTAAATGTTTGGATGGCTCCTTTAGGGGTTAGGCGACGTGAATGTCTGTGCCTCTCCTATTCCCTTGGGAGACCTTCGCCTGGAAAAATGGAGGAATAAACCCCCCCCTGCATTATTAGTTTGTCCCTTTTTGAGACACCGTAGCAACAACACAGCCAGTATACACTTCCACAAATTATTTTAAGATAAAAACAAGAAGCATGTAAATTATTGTCATTCTTTCACAGATCTTAGTTGTGCAAATTTAGATCAGATGTTTGGTGCCATATTTTTCAAGTGGGGGGGGGGTGCATGAACTTTTATTTCATTGAATGATAAACACTTAATTGAAGAATCACGTCCGTAGTTCCCATTCCTGCTCGGAGTAGTACTGTTGACCAATGACTGACAGAGGCGTAGCTTTCGGCTGTCTAACATTGTGTGCAACTACGGGGGGGGGGTGGATTGTATTGGCTTAAACCACTGGCTCTCGGTCCTGGGGACCTAAAAGGATGCATGTTTTTGCCCTAGCACTACACGGCTGATTAAAAATTGTCAGCTCATCAAAAGGCTTTGATTTTCAATCAGGTGTGTAGTTGCTAGGGCAAAAACATGCATCCCTTTAGGTCCCCAGGACCAGGGTTGAGAACCACTGGCTTAGACTGTTGACAACATGTAAAACTATATTCTCTCAATGTTTATTGAAAACCCATACATTTTGCACAATGAGCTTTCTTTCAAATACATCTTTGCAGTTGATGGTTGGCTAGAGCTTTTAACAAAAAAAAACAAAAAAAAAGTTGTTGCCATATTGACATGATCAGTCCAAAACGCCTCAAAACAAGACATGGCATCAAGAATACGATACAAATCACTTATGATTCCCGCGTGACAGCTTGTCACTGTTGCTATGTGACGTCATAATCGTAACGCATGCCTTCCGGTGTCATTCTCCTTAAGTTGTTGATCAACCCGTCTGTGCAAACGGTTAAGCCAATCGCATGCGTCGTAATCTCATGTGTGGTGAGAGAATGAGCGATACTAAGTCCTACATGCATCCCCCATTTTTTGGGGGGGTTCGTTGCGCTGGCGAAAGCAAAGCTGGAAGCATCTGTTTTTTCACCTCAGCCAGTGATTAATGTAGAGGGCAATGAAGACACACTTTGGTTTTGATCAACGAGCTGAAATAAATCTCACCAATACCTCTAAGAAGTTCTGAGCTCTAATCAATAGGATGTTTATTATGATTCAACCTGGGCCTAGGTCACTAAACATGGTGCTGAAGCTCCCCTGATTCGTCTCTACAGGAATTGTCTAATTGGATATGGCTGGGCTGTAAGGCACTAATGGTAATGGCTGTCTTGCTCTGGGCTTTTAGGGCAGTGAATTATTTTTCATTTGTTTTTTTGATAGTGGTGCTGCTTGGTGTTACTGGGTAAGACCAGATGGTCACTTCAAGGCATTACCTCTGGGCTCCCCGTTTACACGCCACCAAACCTCCCGTATTACACGCCACCAGACCTCCCGTATTACACGCCACCAAACCTCCCGTATTACACGCCACCAAACCTCCCGTATTACACGCCACCAGACCTCCCGTATTACACGCCACCAGACCTCCCGTATTACACGCCACCAGACCTCCCGTATTACACGCCACCAAACCTCCCGTATTACACGCCACCAAACCTCCCGTATTACACGCCACCAAACCTCCCGTATTACACGCCACCAAACCTCCCGTATTACACGCCACCAAACCTCCCGTATTACACGCCACCAAACCTCCCGTATTACACGCCACCAAACCTCCCGTATTACACGCCACCAAACCTCCCGTATTACACGCCACCAAACCTCCCGTATTACACGCCACCAAACCTCCCGTATTACACGCCACCAAACCAATAGACATTCACTGTCTCGTATTACACGCCACCAAACCAATAGACATTCACTGTCTCGTATTACACGCCACCAAACCAATAGACATTCACTGTCTCGTATTACACGCCACCAAACCAATAGACATTCACTGTCTCGTATTACACGCCACCAAACCAATAGACATTCACTGTCTCGTATTCACGCCACCAAACCAATAGACATTCACTGTCTCGTATTCACGCCACCAAACCAATAGACATTCACTGTCTCGTATTCACGCCACCAAACCAATAGACATTCACTGTCTCGTATTCACGCCACCAAACCAATAGACATTCACTGTCTCGTATTCACACCACCAAACCAATAGACATTCACTGTCTCGTATTCACGTTTCTCTCGGGTGCGCATGTTCCCTCACACAAACACACACAGTAGTTCTTATCACCTTTATCCCTGCCAAGAGCGACGACCACAGTGTGGTTGATTAATTTCCTAGACCAGGTGACTCAGCCCACCATGTCACACCTCTCCTTCGCTGGACCATATCACGCTGTGGAGAAGCTCTATTCCATTTCCTTGTTTCTCACGTCCTTCCTCTACCCATTGGCTGAGAAGGTCGGGGGGGGGTCTGAGATGTAGTCTAGCTTGTCTAAAATATTGTCGACTTTCATTCCGTTAGTCAATAACAGTTTAACCATCTGAAGTGTTTCCTTAAAATGAGAATGTAATGGTAACTGAAACGGACAAATATTGCCTTTTTGGGGGGTTCATGCAAAAAGCTGTTATGTTCAAGTTCAACCATGACAGACTGAATGTTGTTGTGTTTGTCTGTGTTCTGGATGTGATCATTGACTCTTAATGCGTGTGCTATGTCTGTCTAGATGTGATCAGTATTGAGAAGACTGGAGAGCACTTCCGTCTGATCTACGATGTGAAGGGACGTTTTACTGTTCACCGCATCACTGCTGAGGAGGCCCAGGTATGACGCACGTTGTCACCGCATAACCCTACCGGGTGGTTGTTGTTGAGCAGTACCATTATAATTGGCTGAATCGTCTGTATAACGGAGCAATGAAGACAAAAACTTTGGTTTTGATCAACGAGATGAAAAAAAACCCTCACCAATACCTCTAAGAAGTTCTGAGCTCCAAACAAAATAATTAACTGAATCCTAATGTGAAATGGTTGGTTTTCTACCTTCTTGTGTAAATAAATGGCGTGCGTGATTTCAGTCGAATCCCTTGTGCTTGTGGTGCTGCACAGTGCATTCAGAAAGTATTCAGATCACTTGACTTTATCCATATTTGGTTGCGTTACAGCCTTGTTCTAAAATATATATTTATTTTTTTCATCAGCAATCTACACAATACCCCATAATGACAAAGTGAAAACAGGTTTTTAGAAATGTTTTGCAAATGTATTCAAAGTAATAAAAAAAAAAAAAAACTTATTAACATAAGTATTCAGAGGACACAGAAGGACGGACGATTTTACTGAGGTGTGTAATGCGTAAAAATAAATTATCGGTTGCAACCCTCACTACAGAGTTCATCTACCTCTGGAACCAACATCAGCACAATGACTGTTTGTCGGGAGCTTCGTGAAATGGGTTTCTGTGACCGAGCAGCCGCACAAAAGCCTAAGATCCCCCACGTGCAATGCCAAGCGTCGGCTGGACTGGTGTAAAGCTTGCCGGCAGTGGAAATGCGTTCTCTGGAGTGATGAATTACATTTCACCATCTGGCAGACCAATGGACTTTAGCGGATGCCAGGAGAACGCTAACTTCCCCAATGCACAGTGCCAACTATAAAGTGTGGTTGAGGAATAATGGTCTGGGGATCTTTTTCGTGGTCAGGCTAGGCCCTCTAGTTCTAGTGAAGGGAATTCTTAACGCTACAGCCTACAATGACATTCTAGATGTTTCTGTGCTTCCAACTTTGGTAACAGTTTGGGGAATAGCCTTTCCTGTTTCAGCATGAAGATGCCCCCGTGCACAAAGCGAGGCCCGTAAAGAAATGGTTTGTTGAGATCGGTGTGGAAGAACTTGACTGGCTTGCACAGAGCCCTGACCTCAATCCCATCGAACACCTTTGGGGTGAATTGGCACGCCGACTGATAGCAGGGCTTTATCGCCCAACAGCAGTGCCTGACTTCACCAATGTTCTTGTAGCTGAATGGAAGAAGCATATGTGGCAAGTCCCCGCAACAATGTTCCAACATCTAGTGGAAGGCCTTCCCAGAAGAGTGGAGGTTGTTATAGCAACAATGTTCCAACATCTAGTGGAAGGCCTTCCCAGAAGAGTGGAGGTTGTTATAGCAACAATGTTCCAACATCTAGTGGAAAGCCTTCCCAGAAGAGTGGAGGTTGTTATAGCAGCAAAGGGGAGACCAACTCCATATTAATTCCCCTGTTTTTGGAATGAGATATTTGAAGTGCAGGTCTCCGCATACTTCTGTTTGTGTTGTATAGTTGGGGTTCAGACCCCAAAACTTAGCGATTGTCAAGTCAACTTTTGAGACATTTTTGGATTTAAGTGCTTAAGTTACTAGACTAGAAACTAGGTTATGGAAAGCCTTAACATAACAATCACTCACTTTCTTCTCGTCCATCTTACAGTACAAGCTGTGTAAGGTGAAGAAGAACCTGATGGGTACCAAGGGAGTCCCCGCACTTGTGACCCATGACGCCCGCACCATCCGCTACCCAGACCCCCTCATCAAGGTCAACGACACAGTCCGCATCGACCTCGCCACCGGCAAGATCACAGAACACATCAAGTTCGACACAGGTAATGTGATTTTATGGAACATTTAAATAAAAAAAATTTAAAAAACTTCTATTAACCGAAAATGGTTTGATACCGGTGAGGAAATGGGTTTAGAGATTGGGGGATTGATTTGTCTTGTATTTTATATACTCAAAAGCACTTCATGTAGTAAGGAAGTGAAGCTTCTCATCCTCCACCAATGTGGGGCAACCATTTTGTGAAATTGAACAGAGAATATTGACCAGGATCTAATTGGTGCAGCTTGTTCAGTGCTGTTATGTCTCTCCCTGCACACCAACTAGTTTCCCACCTTCCCTGTCTGTATCAACTAGTTTCCCACCTTCCCTGTCTGTATCAACTAGTTTCCCACCTTCCCTGCACACCAACTAGTTTCCCACCTTCCCTGTCTGTATCAACTAGTTTCCCACCTTCCCTGTCTGTATCAACTAGTTTCCCACCTTCCCTGTCTGTATCAACTAGTTTCCCACCTTCCCTGTCTGTTTCCCACCTTCCCTGTCCAACTAGTTTCCCACCTTCCCTGTCTGTATCAACTAGTTTCCCACCTTCCTGTCTGTACCAACTAGTTTCCCACCTTCCCTGTCTGTACCAACTAGTTTCCCACCTTCCCTGTCCAACTAGTTTCCCACCTTCCCTGTCTGTATCAACTAGTTTCCCACCTTCCCTGTCTGTATCAACTAGTTTCCCACCTTCCCTGTCTGTATCAACTAGTTTCCCACCTTCCCTGTCTGTATCAACTAGTTTCCCACCTTCCCTGTCTGTATCAACTAGTTTCCCACCTTCCCTGTCTGTATCAACTAGTTTCCCACCTTCCCTGTCTGTATCAACTAGTTGCCCACCTTCCCTGTCTGTATCAACTAGTTTCCCACCTTCCCTGTCTGTATCAACTAGTTGCCCACCTTCCCTGTCTGTACCAACTAGTTGCCCACCTTCCCTGTCTGTATCAACTAGTTGCCCACCTTCCCTGTCTGTACCAACTAGTTGCCCACCTTCCCTGTCTGTATCAACTAGTTTCCCACCTTCCCTGTCTGTATCAACTAGTTTCCCACCTTCCCTGTCTGTATCAACTAGTTTCCCACCTTCCCTGTCTGTATCAACTAGTTTCCCACCTTCCCTGTCTGTATCCCGTGGCTGACGGGGACGCATGGCCTCTGACACCTTTTTACACAAGACAGTGAATTTACAACGGTTTGCTTTGGTAACTCTGCAGCCACAAACGGTACATTATGGGATGGTAACATCTGTTCATTCAGACATTTGCTCCATAAGCACTCTTAGAAGCAAAACAACACTACGACCCAATCAAACTCGCCATTCTTCTGAAGCAGTTCTAAACCTCTTCTCTCCTCCCTCTCTCTCTCGTAGGTAACCTGTGCATGGTGACTGGCGGTGCCAATTTGGGGCGGATTGGTATCATCACTAACCGGGAAAGGCACCCTGGCTCGTTTGACGTGGTTCACGTCAAAGACAGCGCTGGAAACATCTTCGCCACCAGGCTGGGAAACATCTTCATCATTGGCAAGGTGAGCAGAGGAGTTGGGATGTAGGCGACCACATGTACAGAGGGAGCACTACACATGCAAATACACGTTGAAGACAACTCGACCCCCTCCATTTCTTGACACGCTTGTAGTTGCTCAGTACTCGTGTGTGTAATTGTACGGAGGTAGAACAAAGCCAATGCTATGTCTTCGGTACCAGTGTGATATTGTCTGCTGGTTCTATCCTCAATCGCTGGCACACTTTAGATTGATGAAGAGCAGGTTCACATCAAATAACAAACCAAGTAGACTGCAAACCGTGTTTTAATGGTTTACTCTTCTGTCTGCTGGGGTGGGGCCTTGGGTGGAGATCAAGTTGTCCACCATACGTTCTCATATTCTGGCCTTTTTCCCAACCAGCATGATCACTTCTTAAAAGCATAATGTCACTTTTCAAAGCTATTTATTTAGTCCACTTCCTGTCCCGTGAACACATGTCCATTTCCTGTTCAGATTTGTCTCTACTTGTCTCAGTTCTGATGGTTGATGGCTAAAACTTAAATGTTGTTTTTAACTTTAAATAGTTGAATAATGTGAGTTGCACCCGTTCCCTTCAAGTGTCCTAATCTTTTGTCCTTCCCCGTCTCCAGGGCAACAAGCCGTGGGTGTCCCTGCCTCGTGGAAAGGGTATCCGCCTCACAATCGCTGAGGAGCGGGACAAGAGAATCGCTGCTAAGGCCGGCAGCAGCTAAATCCTATATGTTGGTATCTAGGCATCCTGGCTTTGAAATAAAAACATGTTATTTACAACAACAACCATCCGCTGACTGGACTTCTGTTTTCCATGTTGTTTCGTCAATTATTTGTTAATGTATATTTTCAGAACAGCTTTCCCCAACAAATGGGCTCACACTTGAATAGTAGTTTCAATCTTCACATAAATGAGATATATTTTATGTCTCCCAGAATCTCCCCTCAACATTATCATGCACTGGAATTTGTACGGTGGAATTTGAGGACCAAATGGCACACTGTTCCCTATATAGCGCACTACTTTTGACCAGGCACCATAGGCCTCTTGGGCCTTACTTATTAACCTTGCTGATGTACAGAAGAAACCTCCAGAACAAAGTTTTCGGAAGTTTCTAAAAACTGATCTTGACATGAACGTGTGCTTTACCTTCCAGACCGTGCGCTGTTTCTAGTGGTTGGTTAGTATTGCAAGCATGTAAAGTAGCCCAGTGTTTTGTGAAAACGGGGATAAGATGGTCACTCTTGTTCATGAGAAGGAAAAATGGGTTAATATGCAATCTTTTGTCGTTAGTGAGAATCTTTCGTTGAACTTTTAAGTTTTCAAACCATTTTTAAAATGGACGTGTATTTCCTAGGCGAATGCGTTGCGGAGATTGTACAATTCCTCATTTCTTCTGTCACTGTTTCATAGTCACGATGTAGCCAACAGGTCGGGGGACCAGTCGTCCCATTTCTCGTAATTGGACCCACGTCACAGTAAATAAGCTATTTCAAGTATTTTTGCTCTGCCATCGGATCCGGAGAGCGTGTTTAACCGTGGAACCGACGGTTTTATGCCACTTCTGTAGTTTTCGTCGGAATAGTGTAACTCTCATTTCTCAAATATTTAATTTATAGCCATATTTTCATAGCTGAACAGGCTATTTTAAATATTTTGCTCTGCATTAAAGGAAGCGGGTGTTTTTTTTTTAAACAAGTGAACAGGCACTTGCTCTTTTGCATTGAAGTGTTTATCATTGTTAAGTGCGCAATGTTTCAGTATTTGCGGGCAGTGCAGCATATTTGTGCGCATTATTTTCCACAGCCATTCGCAATCTTTTTTGCCTTTTATATTAAACTTGTTTTTCTGTCAGATGGCCTAGGCCTACCGCAAATGTTCTGCCAACACCTCCATAGACCTTTTAGCAAGTTCTCCATTGCTATTTCCTTTAGGAAACTGCCTTGGCCCAATTCCGATACTTTCAAAGGATACAGCAAATAAGGGCGTTGTCACCACAAAAGGTCAATGATGTGAGTTTTTCAGTCTAAATTGTCATGCTCATTCACGCATGCGCAGTTACGGACGGGTCTGATTTATAACGAAACGTGTATGTATGGTGTGCGCCAAGTTTAGAAATATATTTTTATGTGTGCAGGATTTTTTTAGAAATGTCATGCAGATATTTATTGGGAAATTTATGCCACAGTTATAAATGAAGGTCCTGGTGAAGTAGTGCACTATATAGGGAATAGGGGGCCATATGCTATGCTGACAAACTGATGATCATGGTTTGGAAGTGATTCTGAGGGTTGGGAAGGTGGTCTGCTTTGTAATTACAGGTGACAAGGGGTTCTCATCCCCAACTTCTCACCTGTGTTTGTGAAGAGACTGAAGCGGAAACGAGCCGTCCCCACTCCCTCGTTTTGTTTCTGTCAGTGAACTAAGTGGACCAGACCCAGCTGCTGTCGCATTGGTGTCTATGGGAGAGCCACCTCTTTAAGCAGACAGGAACTGACCATTTTATTTTTCCTGGTAAAAGGCCCGAGTGAACCATCTTCATTCATCCACCATCTTTGTTACTAATCGCTGGACACTTGATTCTCCACCTCCATCCCTTTCCAGCCTTCCAGTCAAGTGTGTATCAGAAGGATCTTCTCCTTGGCCTTTTATCAATTAGATTTGCTTACTTCCTCCGTCCTCTCTTGCCTGCTTTTGTAAAAAGGGAGTCAGGACGGAGTGTGACCGTGGAAGGAACTTCTCCACTCGCGCATCATTAGGCAACTTACTTCTACAGGGTGGATCCCAAAATAAACGTGTTAAATTATCAAAACAAATTAAGTTAGCTGTGCAAGACATTTTATAGATACATTTTTTAAAGTAGCATATTGTTTTGGAACGTGTGGATGTTTTTCTGTGACAAAACTAAAGCTGATTCGAAGGGGGTGTGCCAGAGATATCGAAAGTCTTTGCAGTAGGACACACATGCGTATCCTTAGTGAAAGGTGGCTATCGAAGGGTACACTACTTTCGGATATGGCCCCTATGTATCGAATGGTATTCTGTTTGGGATGCAGTCGTCATGGTATACGATGAAAGCAGTATGATTATATTTTACCTTAACCTGTCAAGCTTTTTCTACATATTAAGTGGAAGGAGACGAGAAGAGCTGCAGTAGGGATCCACTTTAGACTATTGAAATGCACCCAGAGTGTGACGGCTGGAGCCTGTCAACCCTTCTCTTTCCCTCACTCCCTCCCTCCCTCCCTATTCAGGTGGCTGGTCTCTCCCTCCCTCTCTCCCTCCCTATTCAGGTGGCTGGTCCCTCCCTCCCTCCCTATTCAGGTGGCTGGTCTCTCCATCCCCCCCTCCCTCCCTATTCAGGTGGCTGGACCCTCCCTCCCTATTCAGGTGGCTGGTCCCTCCCTCCCTATTCAGGTGGCTGGTCTCTCCATCCCTCCCTCCCTCCCTATTCAGGTGGCTGGTCTCTCCATCCCTCCCTCCCTATTCAGGTGGCTGGTCCCTCCCTCCCTCCCTCCCTCCCTCCCTCCCTCCCTCCCTATTCAGGTGGCTGGTCCCTCCCCCTCCCTCCCTATTCAGGTGGCTGGTCCCTCCCCCCTCCCTCCCTATTCAGGTGGCTGGTCCCTCCCCCTCCCTCCCTATTCAGGTGGCTGGTCCCTCCCTCCCTCCCTCCCTCCCTCCCTCCCTCCCTCCCTCCCTCCCTCCCTCCCTCCCTCCCTCCCCCTCCCCCTATTCAGGTGGCTGGTGTCTCCATCCCTCCCTCCCTCCATATTCAGGTTGGCTGGTGTCTCCATCCATCCCTCCCTCCCTCCATATTCAGGTGGCTGGTCTCTCCATCCCTCCCTCCCTCCATATTCAGGTGGCTGGTCTCTCCCTCCCTCCCTCCCTATTCAGGTGGCTGGTCTCTCCATCACTCTTATCCCCTCTTCCTGACGTCTCCATGGCCCCATCACCCCCTCCTTTTCTGTTCAGGTGGCGTCATCCTTTCCCCCCTCCCTCCATCCTTCCCTCTATCATTCCTACCCTCCTTCTATCCCTCCCTCCTCCCTTCTCTGTTCAGGAGGCTGGTCACCTCATCCCTTCCTCCCTCTCTCTCCTGTTCCTGAGTCCTCCAGAAGGCCATATGGACCCTGCTGAGAGATGGCCTGTTCCTCCCACTTGGCCTGCACACTCACCTAGGGAAGGAAGTGTGTGTGTCACTGTGTTTGAGAGAGAGTGTGTCTGTGTCACGGTCTGTGTGTGTGTGAGTTAGTGTAGCGTCCTGATTCTCCAGCAGGAACATGGCCTACGGACTCACGTCCACACTACACACCACAACACACCCTGCAGGAGATGGAGTGGGTGTGTGGGTGTGTGTTGTGGGGCGGGTGGGCATTGGATGGCAGGACGGAACTCAACATGACTGACCATATGATCTCTGACACACCACTACAGCAATGTCCTCGGCTGGTTTATTTTAGGGACAAGAAGTGTGTGTGTGGCTAAATTTGAGAGAGATGAATTATCTACACTAGAGATTCTACCGTCTGACACTAGGGACTCTACCGTCTGACACTAGGGACTCTACCGTCTGACACTAGGGACTCTACCGTCTGACACTAGGGACTCTACCGTCTGACACTAGGGACTCTGCCGTCTGACACTAGAGATTCTACCGTCTGACACTAGAGATTCTACCGTCTGACACTAGAGATTCTACCGTCTGACACTAGGGATTCTACCGTCTGACACTAGATACTCTACCATCTGACACTAGATATTCTACCATCTGACACTAGATACTCTACCGTCTGACACTAGGGATTCTACCGTCTGACACTAGAGATTCTACCGTCTGACACTAGAGATTCTACCGTCTGACACTAGAGAATCTACTGTCTGACACTAGGGACTCTACCGTCTGACACTAGGGACTCTACCGTCTGACACTAGGGACTCTACCGTCTGACACTAGGGACTCTACCGTCTGACACTAGAGATTCTACCGTCTGACACTAGAGATTCTACCGTCTGACACTAGGGATTCTACCGTCTGACACTAGGGATTCTACCGTCTGACACTAGGGATTCTACCGTCTGACACTAGATATTCTACCGTCTGACACTAGAGATTCTACCGTCTGACACTAGATATTCTACCGTCTGACACTAGAGATTCTACCGTCTGACACTAGATATTCTACCGTCTGACACTAGGGATTCTACCGTCTGACACTAGAGATTCTACCGTCTGACACTAGAGATTCTACCGTCTGACACTAGGGATTCTACCGTCTGACACTAGAGATTCTACCGTCTGACACTAGGGATTCTACCGTCTGACACTAGAGATTCTACCGTCTGACACTAGATATTCTACCGTCTGACACTAGGGATTCTACCGTCTGACACTAGAGATTCTACCGTCTGACACTAGAGATTCTACCGTCTGACACTAGAGATTCTACCGTCTGACACTAGGGATTCTACCGTCTGACACTAGAGATTCTACCGTCTGACACTAGATATTCTACCGTCTGACACTAGATATTCTACCGTCTGACACTAGGGATTCTACCGTCTGACACTAGAGATTCTACCGTCTGACACTAGGGATTCTACCGTCTGACACTAGAGATTCTACCGTCTGACACTAGATATTCTACCGTCTGACACTAGGGATTCTACCGTCTGACACTAGAGATTCTACCGTCTGACACTAGAGATTCTACCGTCTGACACTAGGGATTCTACCGTCTGACACTAGAGATTCTACCGTCTGACACTAGATATTCTACCGTCTGACACTAGGGATTCTACCGTCTGACACTAGAGATTCTACCGTCTGACACTAGAGATTCTACCGTCTGACACTAGAGATTCTACCGTCTGACACTAGGGATTCTACCGTCTGACACTAGAGATTCTACCGTCTGACACTAGATATTCTACCGTCTGACACTAGATATTCTACCGTCTGACACTAGATATTCTACCGTCTGACACTAGATATTCTACCGTCTGACACTAGATATTCTACCGTCTGACACTAGAGATTCTACCGTCTGACACTAGATACTCTACCGTCTGACACTAGATACTCTACCGTCTGACACTAGGGACTCTACCGTCTGACACTAGGTACTCTACCGTCTGACACTAGATACTCTACCGTCTGACACTAGGGATTCTACCGTCTGACACTAGGGATTCTACCATCTGACACTAGATACTCTACCGTCTGACACTAGGGATTCTACCGTCTGACACTAGATACTCTACCGTCTGACACTAGGGATTCTACCGTCTGACACTAGATACTCTACCGTCTGACACTAGGGATTCTACCGTCTGACACTAGATACTCTACCGTCTGACACTAGGGATTCTACCGTCTGACACTAGATACTCTACCGTCTGACACTAGGGATTCTACCGTCTGACACTAGATACTCTACCGTCTGACACTAGGGATTCTACCGTCTGACACTAGATACTCTACCGTCTGACACTAGGGATTCTACCGTCTGACACTAGGGATTCTACCGTCTGACACTAGGTATTCTACCGTCTGACACTAGGTATTCTACCGTCTGACACTAGGTATTCTACCGTCTGACACTAGAGATTCTACCGTCTGACACTAGGGATTCTACCGTCTGACACTAGGGATTCTACCGTCTGACACTAGGGATTCTACCGTCTGACACTAGGGATTCTACCGTCTGACACTAGGGATTCTACCGTCTGACACTAGATACTCTACCGTCTGACACTATGGATTCTACCGTCTGACACTAGATACTCTACCGTCTGACACTAGATACTCTACCGTCTGACACTAGATACTCTACCGTCTGACACTAGATACTCTACCGTCTGACACTAGGGATTCTACCGTCTGACACTAGGGATTCTACCGTCTGACACTAGGGATTCTACCGTCTGACACTAGGGATTCTACCGTCTGACACTAGGGATTCTACCGTCTGACACTAGGGATTCTACCGTCTGACACTAGGGATTCTACCGTCTGACACTAGGGATTCTACCGTCTGACACTAGATATTCTACCGTCTGACACTAGGGATTCTACCGTCTGACACTAGGTATTCTACCGTCTGACACTAGATATTCTACCGTCTGACACTAGGGATTCTACCGTCTGACACTAGGGATTCTACCGTCTGACACTAGGGATTCTACCGTCTGACACTAGGGACTCTACCGTCTGACACTAGGGACTCTACCGTCTGACACTAGATACTCTACCGTCTGACACTAGGGATTCTACCGTCTGACACTAGGTATTCTACCGTCTGACACTAGATATTCTACCGTCTGACACTAGGGATTCTACCGTCTGACACTAGGGATTCTACCGTCTGACACTAGGGATTCTACCGTCTGACACTAGGGACTCTACCGTCTGACACTAGGGACTCTACCGTCTGACACTAGGGACTCTACCGTCTGACACTAGGGATTCTACCGTCTGACACTAGATATTCTACCGTCTGACACTAGGGATTCTACCGTCTGACACTAGAGAATCTACTGTCTGACACTAGATACTCTACCGTCTGACACTAGGGATTCTACCGTCTGACACTAGATACTCTACCGTCTGACACTAGGGATTCTACCGTCTGACACTAGATACTCTACCGTCTGACACTAGGGATTCTACCGTCTGACACTAGATATTCTACCGTCTGACACTAGGGATTCTACCGTCTGACACTAGGTATTCTACCGTCTGACACTAGGGATTCTACCGTCTGACACTAGATATTCTACCGTCTGACACTAGGGATTCTACCGTCTGACACTAGGGATTCTACCGTCTGACACTAGGGATTCTACCGTCTGACACTAGATACTCTACCGTCTGACACTAGGGATTCTACCGTCTGACACTAGGGATTCTACCGTCTGACACTAGGTATTCTACCGTCTGACACTAGGGATTCTACCGTCTGACACTAGGGATTCTACCGTCTGACACTAGGGATTCTACCATCTGACACTAGAGATTCTACCGTCTGACACAAGGGATTCTACCGTCTGACACTAGGTATTGGGGGAATATGTGCATTTGTTTGAATTAAATCTATGCAGCTGTGTTATTTATATTAGCTTTGTCTCGTCTCAACTGAATTTGTGTGAGTGACTGTTATCATTCAGTTCCAGCATTCAGTTACCTGCCACCTACCTACTCAATATAACTGACTGTTTTTGGATGTTCTGATCACAGGCTTTGATGCTTGAAGTCGTTCCAAACTTTACTTCTGGAAGTTTGTTGTACAAAAGGCAGTTCCTGCATTGTTTACTGTCCAACACCAACTCCTTTTTTCTTTCTAGTTTTTCATCCCCTGATCAAAGAGCTCCTCATGGATTAACTATAAACCAAAGAAGTGCTTCTCTCCTGTGTCTCTTCATTCTAAACTTTATTGACATTGTTTCTTGGGACAAAGGGTATGTAATACTCAGAAATATCCTCCTCTCTTTTGAGATGCAGAACTGTACACACACGCACGCACGCACGTGTCCACGCACGCAACCACGCACGCAACCACGCACGCAACCACGCACGCACGCACGCACGCACGCACGCACGCACGCACACACACACACACACACACACACACACACACACACACACACACACACACAGTTTGAAGGGTGTAATGTGAGCTTGGCCAGGCTCCTGCTCTGGTCCTGGCTACAGAAAGAAAACAACCTATTTGATGTGAACAGAACAGAACTTGGATTCACCAGAGACCCAGTCAGCTTTTGACCAGACCTGGGCTCAAATACTATTTGAAATATTTTAAGTGTTTCCTTTAGCCTGCCTGGAATGCCAGGTGGGTGGGGTTTAGAGTTGTGGGACTATTATATTGGTCAATTAAGCCAGATAAGCTCAATCAAGCACAGATAAAGTATTTGAAATGATTTCAAATCGTATTTGAACCCAGGTCCGCTTTAAACGGGTACATTTGGCAGAGGAATTGTGGGCCATGCAGAAATAAATAACATGCATTCAAAGACAAGCTAAAAGATACTGTGAGGATGGTAGAGATGAAGAAAAGGAGGAGGGGGATGGAGTGATTCTGGAAGAGTTTTGAGCTCATACGTTAGAGCAATGAAGTGGGTTGGGTATGCTGAGAAACAATGAACACAGTCATGGAAGGAGGGAAGGGTTGGGGACAGATGTTTCCAATCAATTGCGCTTCCATCATGTGATGGACAGATGGATGGTGTGTGTGTGTGTGTGTGTTTGTCTCTGTGTGTGTTAGTGTGGTCACTGTTTATGGAAGTCCCATAAGAAGCCGTGGGAAACATGATCAGACTACTGTACATGGTGTTGTATGACGTAGCCGACCTTCTCCTTCCAATAACTATCCCACTCTCTGTATTTCTTGTTCTCTCGCTCCGCTGTTGATGTTTTCAATTGTGCCAAAAAAGACCATGCCTCTCCCCTCTCCCCTCTCCCCCTCCCCCTTTCTCTCTCTCTCCTTTTTTCTCCCTCTTTCTGAGACACCTCTCTTTACCTCCCCAACCTCTCTCTCGCTCTCTCCCTTGGTCCCTTATAGTCAAAACACAGGCAGACTGCATAAACTGCATCTACAGCACACGGCTAGGGCTACAGTATACTGCTGGGGCTACAGTATACTGCTGGGGCTACAGTATACTGCTGGGGCTACAGTATACTGCTGGGGCTACAGTATACTGCTGGGGCTACAGTATACTGCTGGGGCTACAGTATACTGCTGGGGCTACAGTATACTGCTGGGGCTACAGTATACTGCTGGGGCTACAGTATACTGCTGGGGCAACAGTATACTGCTGGGGCTACAGTATACTGCTGGGGCTACAGTACACAGCTAGGGCTACAGTATACTGCTGGGGCTACAGTATACTGCTGGGGCTACAGTATACTGCTGGGGCTACAGTATACTGCTGGGGCTACAGTATACTGCTGGGGCTACAGTATACTGCTGGGGCTACAGTATACTGCTGGGGCTACAGTATACTGCTGGGGCTACAGTATACTGCTGGGGCTACAGTATACTGCTGGGGCTACAGTATACTGCTGGGGCTACAGTATACTGCTGGGGCTACAGTATACTGCTGGGGCTACAGTATACTGCTGGGGCTACAGTACACGGCTGGGGCTACAGTACACGGCTAGGGCTACAGTATACTGCTGGGGTTACAGTATACTGCTGGGGTATACTGCTACAGTATACTGCTGGGGCTACAGTATACTGCTGGGGCTACAGTATACTGCTAGGGGTATACTGCTGGGGTTACAGTATACTGCTGGGGCTACAGTATACTGTTGGGGCTACAGTATACTGCTGGGGCTACAGTATACTGTTGGGCTAAAGTACTGCTGGGGGTATACTGCTGGGGCTGGGCTGGTGTTATACTGTTGGGACTTGGGGGATTGTTGGGACTTGGGTGATTATGGCTGGGCTGGTGTTATTGTTGGGACTTGGGGATTGTTGGGACTTGGGGGATTGTTGGCTGGATTGTTTGACTTGGGGGATTGTTGGGACTTGGGGATTGTGGCTGGGCTGGTGTTATTGTTTGGACTTGGGGGATTGTGGCTGGGCTGGTGTTATTGTTTGGACTTGGGGGATTGTTGGGACTTGGGGGATTGTGGCTGGGCTGGTGTTATTGTTTGGACTTGGGGGATTGTGGCTGGGCTGGTGTTATTGTTGGGACTTGGGGGGATTGTTGGGACTGGGAGGATTGCTGGGACTGGGGGGATGGTGGGATTGGGGGGATGGGGGGGATTGTTGGCACTTGGGGGATTGTTGGGACTTGGGGGATTGTTGCTGGGCTGGGGAAGGCTGAGGGGGACGAGATGTGCTCCTTTAGTGTAGGAAGGGAGTTCACAGTTGACATAGAGAGTAGAGAATTGAGAGTTGGAGTGGAGAGAAAGAAGAGAATGTGGGTCAGAGGGGAAGAGAGGGAGAGAAAGAGAGAGATGTGAGGGGAAGAGAGGGAGAGAAAGAGAGAGATGTGAGGGGAAGAGAGGGAGAGAAGAGAGATGAGGGGAAGAGGGAGAGAAGAGAGATAAGAGAGGGAGAGAAAAGAGAGATGTGAGGGGAGAAAGCGAGAGATGGGAGGGTGAGGGGTCAAAGAAAGTGAGAGATGGGAGGGGTGAGGGGTCAAGAAAGTGAGAGATGGGAGGGTGAGGGGGTCAAAGAAAGCGAGAGATGGGAGGGGTGAGGGGGTCAAAGAAAGTGAGAGATGGGAGGGGTGAGGGGGTCAAAGAGAAGAGAGAGATGGGAGGGGTGAGGGGTCAAGAGAAAGAGAGAGATGGGAGGGGTGAGGGGGGGGTCAAGAGAGCGAGAGATGTGAGGGGTCAGAAAGAGAGATGGGAGGGGTGAGGGGTCAAGAGAGAGAGATGGGAGGGGTGAGGGGGTCAAGAGAAAGAGAGAGGGAGGGGGTCAAAGAAGAGAGAGATGGGAGGGTGAGGGGTCAAAGAGAAAGAGAGAGATGGGAGGGGTGAGGGGGGGGATGGGAGGGGTCAAGAGAAAGAGATGGGAGGTGAGGGGTCAAAGAGAAAGAGAGAGATGGGAGGGTGAGGGGGAAAGAGATGGGAGGGTCAAGAGAAAGAGAGAGATGGGAGGGGTGAGGAGGTCAAAGAGAAGAGAGATGAGGGGGAGAGAGGGGGTGAGGGGTCAAGAAAGAGAGAGATGGGAGGTGAGGGGGTCAAAGAGAAAAGAGAGATGGGAGGGTGAGGGGTCAAAGAGAAAGAGAGAGATGTGAGGGGGTCAAAGAGAAAGAGAGAGATGGGAGGGGTGAGGGGTCAAAGAGAAAGAGAGATGGGAGGGTGAGGGGGTCAAAGAGAAAGAGAGATGGGAGGGTGAGGGGTCAAGAGAGAGATGGGAGGGGTGAGGGGTCAAAGAGAGAGATGGGAGGGTGAGGGGTCAAGAGAAAGGGAGAGATGGGAGGGGTGAGGGGTCAAAGAGAGAGATGGGAGGGGTGAGGGGTCAAGAGAAGAAGAGATGGGAGGGGTGAGGGGGTCAAAGAGAAAGAGAGATGGGAGGGGTGAGGGGTCAAGAGAAAGAGAGAGATGGGAGGGTCAAGAGAAAGAGAGATGTGATGGGGGTCAAAGAGAAAGAGAGAGATGTGAGGGGGTCAAAGAGAAAGAGAGAGATGGGAGGGGTCAAAAGAAAGAGAGATGTGAGGGTGAGGGGTCAAAGAGAAAGAGAGAGATGGGAGGGGTGAGGGGTCAAAGAGAGAGATGTGAGGGGTCAAGAGAGAGATGGGAGGGGTGAGGGTCAAGAGAAGAGAGATGGGAGGGGTGAGGGGTCAAAGAGAAAGAGAGAGATGTGAGGGGGAGAGAGATGGGAGGGGGTCAAAGAGAAAGAGAGATGTGATCAAAGGGAGGGATGTGAGGGGGTCAAGAGAGAGAGAGATGTGAGGGGTCAAGAGAGAGAGAGATGGGAGGGGTGAGGGGTCAAAGAGAAAGAGATGGGAGGGGAGGGGTCAAATCGAAAGAGAGAGAGGGGGTCAAAGAGAAGAGAGAGAGATGTGAGGGGTCAGAGAGAGAGAGATGAGGGGTCAAAGAGAAAGAGAGAGATGGGAGGGGGTCAAAGAGAAAGAGAGATGTGAGGGGGTCAAAGAGAGAGAGAGATGTGAGGGGGTCAAAGAGAGAGAGAGATGTGAGGGGGTCAAAGAGAGAGAGAGATGTGAGGGGGTCAAAGAGAAAGAGAGAGATGTGAGGGGGTCAAAGAGAAAGAGAGAGATGTGAGGGGGTCAAAGAGAGAGAGATGTGAGGGGGTCAAAGAGAGAGAGAGATGTGAGGGGGTCAAAGAGAAAGAGAGAGATGTGAGGGGGTCAAAGAGAAAGAGAGAGATGTGAGGGGTGAGGGGGTCAAAGAGAAAGAGAGAGATGGGAGGGGTGAGATGTGAGGGGTGAGGGGTCAAAGAGAGTCACAGCGGAGAGTTGCTGAAGTGTGTTCCTAAACCTGGGTGAATTAGTTTTTCCAACATTCTATCCATGCTTGTCTAAGTACAGCTGTGAAAACTCCTCTCTGACCCATAAAGCTTATTGTTCCATCACTGAGAGAGAGCATGAGAAAGGGAGAGAGAACAGAGAGACTAGAGGAGAGAGAAAGAAAGAAATGGAGAGACAGAAAGAAATTGCGAGAGAGAAGAGAGAGAGATAAATGGTGAGGAAGAGAAATGGAGAGAGAGAGTGATAATGAAGAGAAATGGGTAGAGGCATCCAGACCGCCCGTGCACCTCCACAGCCCAGTGTATCCGGTGCCTCTGCCAAGAACGAAGCCTCCAGTGATGATCCATGGCGGCAGGGTAGCCTAGTGGTTAGAGCGTTGGACTCGTATAAGGTTGCAAGTTCAAACCCCAGAGCTGACAAGGCACAAATCTGTCATTCTGCCCCTGAACAGGCAGTTAACCCACTGTTCCTAGGCCGTCATTGAAAATAAGAATTTGTTCTTAACTGACTTGCCTGGTTAAATAAAGGTAAAATAAAAAATAAAATAAAATGGCACGAAACCTCCAGCGACGGTCTCCAGTCCGGGGCCTCCAGCGACGGTCTCCAGTCCGGGGCCTCCAGCGACGGTCTCCAGTCCGGGGCCCGCAACTAGGGTCCCCAGTCCGGGGCCTCCAGCGACGGTCTCCAGTCCGGGGCCCGCAACGAGGGTCCCCAGTCCGGGGCCTCCAGCGCGGTCTCCAGTCCGGGGCCTCCAGCGACGGTCTCCAGTCCGGGGCCCGCAGGGTCCCCAGTCCGGGGCCTCCAGGGTCCCCAGTCCGGGGCCTCCAGCGACGGTCTCCAGTCCGGGGCCCGCAACTAGGGTCCCCAGTCCGGGGCCTCCAGCGACGGTCTCCAGTCCGGGGCCCGCAACGAGGGTCCCCAGTCCGGGGCCTCCAGCGACGGTCTCCAGTCCGGGGCCTCCAGCGACGGTCTCCAGTCCGGGGCATCCAGCAACGGTCTCCAGTCCGGGGCCCGCAACGAGGGTGCCCAGTCCAGGGCCCGCAACGAGGGTCCCAAGTCCACACCTTTGGGGGGGCGGGGTACTGTCACGCCATGACCTTAGAGATCCTGTTTATGTCTCTATTTTGGTTTGGTCAGGGTGTGATTTGGGGTGGGTATTCTATACTCTATTAATTGTATTTCTTTGTTTTGGCCGGGTTTTGGCCAGCTGTCTATCGTTGTCTCAGATTGAGAACCATACTTAGGAAGCCCTTGTTTCCACTTGTGTTGGTGGGAAGTTGACTTTGTTTAAGGCCTTTAGCTTCACGGTTTGTTTTTGTTTGTATTGTTTTGTTCGGGCGTAATTTTCCAAATAAAGAGAAAATGTACGCTCACCACGCTGCACCTTGGTCCTCTTCTTTTCACGGCCGTGACAAGAGAGAGAGAAATGGAGAAAGAGATAAATGGTGAGAGAGAGAAATGGGTAGAGAGAAAGAGAAATGGTGAGAGAGAGAAATGGAGAGAGAAAGAGATAAATGGAGAGAGAGCAACTGGGTTTTATTGGTGTTTTCAGGGTCAGATGGTCAGTATTTGCCATGAATGGAGGAGTGAGTGTGTGTGTGTGTGTGTGTGTGTGTGTGTGTGTGTGTGTGTGTGTGTGTGTGTGTGTGTGTGTGTGTGTGTGTGTGTGTGTGTGTGTGTGTGTGTGTGTGTGTGTGTGTGTGTGTGTGTGTGTGACAGACAGGAATGTGATGGAGAGATGTTGAGAAGACCTCCTTAGATGATATAGCCTCGGCCTACATAGGTCTATGTTTCTAAAAAAAAATAGGCCTCTATCTTGCACTTGATGTGAGATAGATGGAGAGGTTGCCTCTCTATATACGTGGCATTAGTTAAAAGGCGCCTAAAAAGTTTAGATAATCAGTCAAATAGCTTTACATATTCTCAAATTCCAGAGTATCTTTGCAACGTGCGGGTTCGGGTGACGTCTTGCTGTCCTCAGATCAGACCATAGGATTTGATTCCTCTTCCTCCTCCCCGCAGCAGGTTTCGCTTCGGGAAGACCAGAGACAAACAACCCTAGCCCATACTGGTGTGCCGAGGCGGAGAGCACCGCGTCGTAGACAGTCAATCACAATGCAAAACAACAATTAACGCACTGGACTCGCAACAACTCTTACTACGGCTCCTCTTCAAAAACAATAACAGAGGTTGCCGCACGGATTGCACGCTTCTTTAGAAGGAGGATCATATTTCGACTGGGTTTGCGCGTGTGGAAGGAAAATGCCCTTCTACAAGCGCACGCTAGTTCCCAAGGATGTCTGTAGAAACGACACGAAGAGGCCAAATGCGAATTTCGGGGACTTGGTGGACGTGTGCGGGTTCTCTCTGTGTTCCGTGCTCCGACAGCTCTCGGATTTATCCCGACAGTCCGTCAGCATCTTGGAAGAGCTCGAGGGCGAGCTCGTGTCTGTCTGTCTCCGGTCGGAAACGCTCGAGGGTAAGGTGATGAGTTTACAACGGCACATCACCGCGCTCTCCAAAAAGCCACCGCCAAAGAGTAAGAAATTAATCACACTTTATTATTGTATATAACTTGTGTGGCCGTAGGAGTGAGCTCAACTCACTGAGGTCAACTTTTAGTTGAGAATGTGTGGGAGAGAGATTCATAATCGCCAGTTATTGTTTGAGGTAACTTGGACATTGGTGGAGGAAATAAATCATGCTATGTTTATACTGTAAAGGGTGACGATCACATTACTTGTGTGCGTTTCTTAGCCATAACCGTGCATTCTGCAGCTTTCAACGGTTGTTTACAAAATAGGACTCTCCCGCTTTCTCACTCTGTGCCTTTTGACTTATGTTTTTTAAACCCTACTCATATTCCACTCATGTTACAAAACAGTAGCCGATTGTCTATATTCCTTAAGGTATGGGCCACACTTCATCAGCGGCCACTGGAAACGCTGCGCGTGCCACAACATTGTGTCACAGTGGCAACCCAACCGGTATACTTTGTCGCCAAGTCACTTGGTGCGACACGAGCTATAGGCTATTGCGAATATCGACAGCGCGCATGATTACAGATTTAGACGAGGGCAGTGTCACAGATAGATGTTCATTCATTCATTCAAATAGAAATAGAAGCACAGCACACGATGCATGATTTGGTGTCCCAAATGGCATCCTATTCCGCATGGTCAACAGTAGTGCACTATATAGGGAATAGGGCTCTGGTCAACAGTAGTGCACTATATAGGGAATAGGGCTCTGGTCAACAGTAGTGCACAATATAGGGAATAGGGCTCTGGTCAACAGTAGTGCACTATATAGGGAATAGGGCTCTGGTCAACAGTAGTGCACTATATAGGGAATAGGGCTCTGGTCAACAGTAGTGCACTATATAGGGAATAGGGCTCAGGTCTAAAGTAGTGCACAATAGGGTGCAATTTGGGACCTAATAAAAGTGACAGCAGTTCTGTCTGAGGCTGTCGACCTCTGTTTCTGCTCTGCCCTGTTGGCTTGAGTTCAGCTAAACCAAGCCAAACCAAACCAAACCAAGCTAAACCAAGCCAAACCAAACCCAACCAAGCCAAGGCAGCTACCAGAGACTGAACACATGGCCCAGAACAGAAGAAATGTATTTCCTATGAAAAAGATATTGTAAGTTAAGCAGCTCTCAGTTGGAGAGTGGAACCTCAGTCATGATGCCTACAGTCAGACATAGAGAAACACTTTTGCTGTGATGCTGCTGGTGGAATAACAGGTCAACCTCAGTAGGTTATAGAAGTGCCATGGCAACTCACAGTGAAATGCCATGGCAACTCACAGTGAAGCGCCATGGCAACTCACAGTGAAGTGCCATGGCAACTCACAGTGAAGTGCCATGGCAACTCACAGTGAAGTGCCATGGCAACTCACAGTGAAGTGCCATGGCAACTCACAGTGAAATGCCATGGCAACTCACAGTGAAGCGCCATGGCAACTCACAGTGAAGCACCATGGCAACTCACAGTGAAGCGCCATGGCAACTCACAGTGAAGCGCCATGGCAACTCACAGTGAAGCGCCATGGCAACTCACAGTGAAGTGCCATGGCAACTCACAGTGAAGTGCCATGGCAACTCACAGTGAAGTGCCATGGCAACTCACAGTGAAGTGCCAAGGCAACTCACAGTGAAGTGCCATGGCAACTCACAGTGAAGTGCCATGGTAACTCAGATTGGACACTTGTGATTTACTATGTTGGTATGACAAAAATGAGATTGTAAGTTCAGCCACTCTCCAATTGCAGAATGGAACGTCAGTCATGAATGACAAAGATTTTCAATTCATAATGTTGTCTTTGTTTTGGTCTAATAACATTACATAGCATGACACTGACTCAGTACCGGTACCCCCACTATATAGCCTCCACACTGACTCAGTACCGGTACCCCCTGTATATAGCCTCCACACTGACTCTGTACCGGTACCCCTGTATATAGCCTCCACATTGACTCTGTACCGGTACCCCCTGTATATAGCCTCCACATTGAATCTGTACCGGTACCCC
>NC_068455.1:73383100-73388258 GCF_023373465.1 Oncorhynchus keta | reverse complement strand
ATATAGCCTCCACACTGACTCAGTACGGGTACCCCCTGTATATAGCCTCCACACTGACTCTGTGCCGGGTACCCCTGTATATAGCCTCCACATTGAATCTGTACCGGTACCCCTGTATATAGCCTCCACATTGAATCTGTACCGGTACCCCCTGTATATAGTCTCCACATTGACTCTGTACCGGTACCCCTGTATATAGTCTCCACATTGACTCTGTACCGGTACCCCCTGTATATAGCCTCCACATAGACTCTGTACCGGTACCCCCTGTATATAGTCTCCACATTGACTCTGTACCGGTACCCCTGTATATAGCCTCCACATAGACTCTGTACCGGTACCCCCTGTATATAGTCTCCACATTGACTCTGTACCGGTACCCCTGTATATAGCCTCCACATTGACTCTGTACCGGTACCCCCTGTATATAGCCTCCACATTGACTCTGTACCGGTACCCCTGTATATAGCCTCCACATTGACTCTGTACCGGTACCCCCTGTATATAGTCTCCACATTGACTCTGTACCGGTACCCCCTGTATATAGCCTCCACATTGACTCTGTACCGGTACCCCCCGTATATAGTCTCCACATTGACTCTGTACCGGTACCCTGTATATAGTCTCCACATTGACTCTGTACCGGTACCCCCTGTATATAGTCTCCACATTGACTCTGTACCGGTACCCCCTGTATATAGTCTCCACATTGACTCTGTACCGGTACCCCCTGTATATAGTCTCCACATTGACTCTGTACCGGTACCCCTGTATATAGTCTCCACATTGACTCTGTACCGGTACCCCCCTGTATATAGTCTCCACATTGACTCTGTACCGGTACCCCTGTATATAGTCTCCACATTGACTCTGTACGGGTACCCCCTGTATATAGTCTCCACATTGACTCTGTACCGGTACCCCCTGTATATAGTCTCCACATTGACTCTGTACCGGTACCCCCTGTATATAGTCTCCACATTGACTCTGTACCGGTACCCCCTGTATATAGTCTCCACATTGACTCTGTACCGGTACCCCTGTATATAGTCTCCACATTGACTCTGTACTGGTACCCCCTGTATATAGTCTCCACATTGACTCTGTACTGGTACCCCCTGTATATAGTCTCCACATTGACTCAGTACCGGTACCCCTGTATATAGTCTCCACATTGACTCTGTACCGGTACCCCCTGTATATAGTCTCCACATTGACTCTGTACCGGTACCCCTGTATATAGTCTCCACATTGACTCTGTACCGGTACCCCTGTATATAGTCTCCACATTGACTCTGTACTGGTACCCCTGTATATAGTCTCCACATTGACTCTGTACCGGTACCCCTGTATATAGCCTCCACATTGACTCTGTACTGGTACCCCCGCTATATAGCCTCCACATTGACTCTGTACTGGTACCCCTGTATATAGTCTCCACATTGACTCTGTACCGTAACACCCTGTATATAGCCTCCACATTGACTCTGTACCAGTACCCCTTGTATATAGTCTCCACATTGACTCTGTACCGGTACCCCCTGTATATAGTCTCCACATTGACTCTGTACTGGTACCCCCTGTATATAGCCTCCACATTGACTCTGTACTGGTACCCCCTGTATATAGCCTCCACATTGACTCTGTACCAGTACCCCCTGTATATAGTCTCCACATTGACTCTGTACCGGTACCCCCTGTATATAGTCTCCACATTGACTCTGTACTGGTACCCCCTGTATATAGCCTCCACATTGACTCTGTACCGGTACCCCCTGTATATAGTCTCCACATTGACTCTGTACCGGTACCCCCTGTATATAGTCTCCACATTGACTCTGTACCGGTACCCCTGTATATAGTCTCCACATTGACTCTGTACTGGTACCCCTGTATATAGTCTCCACATTGACTCTGTACTGGTACCCCTGTATATAGTCTCCACATTGACTCTGTACTGGTACCCCTGTATATAGTCTCCACATTGACTCTGTACTGGTACCCCCTGTATATAGTCTCCACATTGACTCTGTACTGGTACCCCTGTATATAGTCTCCACATTGACTCTGTACTGGTACCCCCTGTATATAGTCTCCACATTGACTCTGTACTGGTACCCCCTGTATATAGCCTCCACATTGACTCTGTACTGGTACCCCTGTATATAGTCTCCACATTGACTCTGTACTGGTACCCCTGTATATAGCCTCCACATTGACTCTGTACTGGTACCCCCTGTATATAGTCTCCACATTGACTCTGTACTGGTACCCCTGTATATAGTCTCCACATTGACTCTGTACTGGTACCCCTGTATATAGTCTCCACATTGACTCTGTACTGGTACCCCTGTATATAGCCTCCACATTGACTCTGTACTGGTACCCCTGTATATAGCCTCCACATTGACTCTGTACTGGTACCCCCTGTATATAGTCTCCACATTGACTCTGTACTGGTACCCCCTGTATATAGTCTCCACATTGACTCTGTACCAGTACCCCCTGTATATAGTCTCCACATTGACTCTGTACTGGTACCCCCTGTATATAGTCTCCACATTGACTCTGTACTGGTACCCCCGCTATATAGCCTCATTATTATTATTATTTTATTGTGTTATTTAAAAAAAACGTCACTTTATTTTATTTTGTAGTTGTTTAAAATCACCCTGAAGAAGGCAAAGTGATGCTGAAATGTTGGTAAATACCAAATCAATTACTGGGAGTTTATATTTGATAGTTTAAAGTATATATTTTTTTAAAGCGAATATTTTCTTGTAAATAAGGGCTTGTAAATAAGCATTTAACGGTAAGGTCTACCTACACCTGTTTTATTCGCTACACATGACAAATAACATTTGATTGAATTGATTTGACAATTATAACACAGACGTAACAAAACAGTAGCCAACCACAGTACAGAGTTGTTGCCGTGGTAACTCAATGGTCAACACTCTTATGACTCACTACATTGTTGTGTCACATTGCTGTGTCACATTGTTGTGTCACATTGTTGTGTCACATTGCTGTGTCACATTGTTGTGTCACATTGCTGTGTCACATTGTTGTGTCACATTGCTGTGTCACATTGTTGTGTCACATTGCTGTGTCACATTGTTGTGTCACATTGCTGTGTCACATTGCTGTGTCACATTGTTGTGTCACATTGCTGTGTCACATTGTTGTGTCACATTGCTGTGTCACATTGTTGTGTCACATTGCTGTGTCACATTGTTGTGTCACATTGTTGTGTCACATTGCTGTGTCACATTGTTGTGTCACATTGCTGTGTCACATTGTTGTGTCACATTGCTGTGTCACATTGTTGTGTCACATTGTTGTGTCACATTGCTGTGTCACATTGTTGTGTCACATTGTTGTGTCACATTGCTGTGTCACATTGTTGTGTCACATTGTTGTGTCACATTGTTGTGTCACATTGCTGTGTCACATTGCTGTGTCACATTGCTGTGTCACATTGCTGTGTCACATTGTTGTGTCACATTGTTGTGTCACATTGTTGTGTCACATTGCTGTGTCACATTGTTGTGTCACATTGCTGTGTCACATTGTTGTGTCACATTGTTGTGTCACATTGTTGTGTCACATTGCTGTGTCACATTGCTGTGTCACATTGCTGTGTCACATTGCTGTGTCACATTGTTGTGTCACATTGTTGTGTCACATTGTTGTGTCACATTGTTGTGTCACATTGTTGTGTCACATTGCTGTGTCACATTGTTGTGTCACATTGTTGTGTCACATTGCTGTGTCACATTGTTGTGTCACATTGCTGTGTCACATTGTTGTGTCACATTGCTGTGTCACATTGTTGTGTCACATTGCTGTGTCACATTGTTGTGTCACATTGTTGTGTCACATTGTTGTGTCACATTGCTGTGTCACATTGTTGTGTCACATTGTTGTGTCACATTGTTGTGTCACATTGTTGTGTCACATTGTTGTGTCACATTGTTGTGTCACATTGTTGTGTCACATTGTTGTGTCACATTGCTGTGTCACATTGCTGTGTCACATTGTTGTGTCACATTGTTGTGTCACATTGTTGTGTCACATTGTTGTGTCACATTGCTGTGTCACATTGTTGTGTCACATTGTTGTGTCACATTGCTGTGTCACATTGCTGTGTCACATTGTTGTGTCACATTGCTGTGTCACATTGTTGTGTCACATTGTTGTGTCACATTGTTGTGTCACATTGCTGTGTCACATTGTTGTGTCACATTGTTGTGTCACATTGTTGTGTCACATTGCTGTGTCACATTGCTGTGTCACATTGCTGTGTCACATTGCTGTGTCACATTGCTGTGTCACATTGCTGTGTCACATTGCTGTGTCACATTGCTGTGTCACATTGCTGTGTCACATTGTTGTGTCACATTGCTGTGTCACATTGCTGTGTCACATTGCTGTGTCACATTGTTGTGTCACATTGCTGTGTCACATTGCTGTGTCACATTGTTGTGTCACATTGTTGTGTCACATTGTTGTGTCACATTGTTGTGTCACATTGCTGTGTCACATTGCTGTGTCACATTGTTGTGTCACATTGTTGTGTCACATTGTTGTGTCACATTGTTGTGTCACATTGTTGTGTCACATTGTTGTGTCACATTGTTGTGTCACATTGCTGTGTCACATTGTTGTGTCACATTGTTGTGTCACATTGTTGTGTCACATTGCTGTGTCACATTGCTGTGTCACATTGTTGTGTCACATTGTTGTGTCACATTGTTGTGTCACATTGTTGTGTCACATTGCTGTGTCACATTGTTGTGTCACATTGTTGTGTCACATTGTTGTGTCACATTGTTGTGTCACATTGTTGTGTCACATTGTTGTGTCACATTGTTGTGTCACATTGTTGTGTCACATTGTTGTGTCACATTGTTGTGTCACATTGTTGTGTCAGCTGTTTTGACAGTAGAGCAACAGACACAACTATAAACCATTAACAGGAGGTCAGTGGGAGTCACGTTGAAGGAGCTCCTGCTACATGGCAAGATGTCACAGGTCTTTGTTTACCCAGTCACAGGAGAAAGGAAAATGATCGGTTTTCTCCAGGGAGATAAAAACCCTCTCTGGTTAGGCTATCTCTTCCTTCATCCTGTTATTTCTCCCAATAGTTAAACAC
>NC_068455.1:73373100-73378100 GCF_023373465.1 Oncorhynchus keta | reverse complement strand
TCTCTCTCTCTCTCTGTTTTCTCTCTCTGTTTCTCTCTCTTTCTCTCTCTCTGTTTCTCTCTCTCTCTCTCTCTGTTTCTCTCTCTCTCTGTTTCTCTCTCTCTCTCTGTTTCTCTCTCTCTCTGTTTTCTCTCTCTCTCTGTTTCTCTCTCTCTCTCTGTTTTCTCTCTCTCTCTGTTTCTCTCTCTCTCTGTTTCTCTCTCTCTCTGTTTCTCTCTCTCTCTGTTTCTCTCTCTCTCTGTTTCTCTCTCTCTCTCTGTTTCTCTCTCTCTCTGTTTCTCTCTCTCTCTGTTTCTCTCTCTCTCTGTTTCTCTCTCTCTGTTTCTCTCTCTCTCTCTGTTTCTCTCTCTCTGTTTCTCTCTCTCTCTCTCTTTTCTCTCTCTCTCTGTTTCTCTCTCTCTCTCTCTCTGTTTCTCTCTCTGTTTCTCTCTCTCTTTCTCTCTCTGTTTCTCTCTCTCTCTCTGTGTTTCTCTCTCTGTTTCTCTCTCTCTCTGTTTTTCTCTCTCTCTCTCTGTTTCTCTCTCTCTGTTTCTCTCTCTCTCTCTGTTTTTCTCTCTCTCTGTTTTCTCTCTCTCTCTGTTTTTCTCTCTCTGTTTCTCTCTCATTCTCTCTCTCTGTTTCTCTCTCTCTCTCTCTCTGTTTCTCTCTCTCTCTCTGTTTCTCTCTCTCTCTCTGTTTCTCTCTCTCTCTGTTTTCTCTCTCTCTCTGTTTCTCTCTCTCTCTCTGTTTTCTCTCTCTCTCTGTTTCTCTCTCTCTCTGTTTCTTCTCTCTCTCTCTGTTTTCTCTCTGTTTCTTCTCTCTCTGTTTCTCTCTCTCTCTCTCTGTTTCTCTCTCTGTTTCTCTCTCTCTCTGTGTCTCTCTCTCTCTCTGTCTCTCTCTCTCTCTCTGTTTCTCTCTCTCTCTCTGTTTTCTCTCTCTCTCTGTTTTCTCTCTCTCTCTCTCTCTCTGTCTCTCTCTCTCTCTCTGTTTCTCTTCCTCTCTCTCTCTCATCTGTCTCTCTCATACTGTCTCTCTTTTTCTCTCTGTCTCTCTCTTTCGGTCTCTCTCTCTCTCTCTGTGTTTCACTTTCTCTGTCTCTCTCTCTTTCTCTAACCCTCATAGGGCTCTACAGTGCTACCAATTTTTGTTTGTGAGCACCAGTGCCCTTGAAAAAAAAATCTCCCAGATAATAAATATTGAAATGATTACTTTGTAATGATTACTCTGAGTGCCATAGAGAATACCCTGAGTGCAGATTCGCGACCTTCATGCTTGCACCATTACGACAGGGAAAATGGCTTGTTTCAAGCCCATACTGTTCAAATAATATTACCCACATGACCTATATTATCCATATTACCCATATTACCTATATTATCCATATTACCCATATTACCTATATTACCCATATTACCTATATTATCCACATCCACATTACCCATATTATCCATATTACCTACATCCATATTAACCATATTACCTATATTATCCATATTACCTACATCCATATTACCCATATTACCTATATTATCCATATTACCTACATCCATATTACCCATATTACCTATATTATCCATATTACCTACATCCATATTACCCATATTACCTATATTACCCATATTACCTATATTACCCATATTACCTATATTATCCATATTACCCACATCCACATTACCCATATTATCCATATTACCTATATTACCTATATTACCCACATGACCTATATTATCCATATTACCCACATGACCTATATTATCCATATTACCCATATTACCCATATTATCTATATTATCCATATTACCCATATTATCTATATTATCCATATTACCTATATTATCCATATTACCCACATGACCTATATTATCCATATTACCCACATGACCTATATTATCCATATTACCCATATTACCTATATTATCCATATTACCCATATTACCTATATTATCCATATTACCCATATTATCCATATTACCCATATTATCTATATTATCCATATTACCCACATCCATATTACGTATATTATCCATATCACCCACATTACCCATATTATCCATATCACCCACATTACCCATATCATCCATATTACCCATATTACCCACATGACCTATATTATCCATATCACCCACATTACCCATATTATCCATATTACCCACATGACCTATATTATCCATATTACCCATATTACCTATATTATCCATATTACCCATATTATCTATATTATCCATATTACCCACATCCATATTACCCACATGACCTATATTATCCATATTACCCATATTACCTATATTATCCATATTACCCACATCCATATTACCTATATTATCCATATTACCCATATTACCTATATTATCCATATTACCCATATTACCTATATTATCCATATTACCCACATCCATATTACCTATATTATCCATATCACCCACATTACCCATATTATCCATATTATCCATATTACCCACATGACCTATATTATCCATATTACCCATATTCCCTATATTATCCATATTACCTATATTATCCATATTACCCATATTCCCTATATTATCCATATTACCTATATTACCTATATTACCCATATTACCACATTATCCATATTACCCATATCCATGTTACCTATATTATCCATATTACCCACATTATCTATATAACCCATATTATCCATATCACCCACATTACCCATATTATCCATATTACCCACATGACCTATATTATCCATATTATCCATATTATCCATATTACCCATATTATCCATATTGTCCATATTACCCATATTATCCATATCTCATACCCAGTTCTCAACCAGTCAGCAGCTAGCTAACTCACCCTGCCCAGATCACCCTGCCTTGTCTCTATTCTCAACCAGTCAGCAGCGAGCTAACTCACCCTGCCTGAGTCTCTGTTCTCAACCAGTCAGCAGCTAGCTAACTCACCCTGCCTGAGTCTCTGTTCTCATCCAGTCAGCACCTAGTTAACTCACCCTGCCTTGTCTCTGTTCTCAACCAGTCAGCAGCTAGCTAACTCACCCTGCCTGAGTCCCTGCCTGAGTCTCTATTCTCAACCAGTCAGCAGCTAGCTAACTCACCCTGCCTTGTCTCTGTTCTCATCCAGTCAGCAGCTAGTTAACTCACCCTGCCTTGTCTCTGTTCTCAACCAGTCAGCAGCTAGCTAACTCACCCTGCCTGAGTCTCTGTTCTCAACCAGTCAGCAGCTAGCTAACTCACCCTGCCCGAGTCCCTGTTCTCATCCAGTCAGCAGCTAGCTAACTCACCCTGCCTTGTCTCTATCCTCAACCAGTCAGCAGCTAGCTAACTCACCCTGCCTTGTCTCTGTTCTCATCCAGTCAGCAGCTAGATAACTCACCCTGCCTGAGTCCCTGTTCTCAACCAGTCAGCAGCTAGCTAACTCACCCTGCCCAGATCACCCTGCCTTGTCTCTATTCTCAACCAGTCAGCAGCTAGCTAACTCACCCTGCCTTGTCTCTATTCTCAACCAGTCAGCAGCGAGCTAACTCACCCTGCCTGAGTCTCTGTTCTCAACCAGTCAGCAGCTAGCTAACTCACCCTGCCTTGTCTCTATTCTCAACCAGTCAGCAGCTAGCTAACTCACCCTGCCTTGTCTCTATTCTCAACCAGTCAGCAGCGAGCTAACTCACCCTGCTTGAGTCTCTGTTCTCAACCAGTCAGCAGCTAGCTAACTCACCCTGCCTTGTCTCTATTCTCAACCAGTCAGCAGCTAGCTAACTCACCCTGCCTTGTCTCTGTTCTCATCCAGTCAGCAGCTAGTTAACTCACCCTGCCTTGTCTCTGTTCTCAACCAGTCAGCAGCTAGCTAACTCACCCTGCCTGAGTCTCTGTTCTCAACCAGTCAGCAGCTAGCTAACTCACCCTGCCCGAGTCCCTGTTCTCATCCAGTCAGCAGCTAGCTAACTCACCCTGCCTTGTCTCTATCCTCAACCAGTCAGCAGCTAGCTAACTCACCCTGCCTTGTCTCTGTTCTCATCCAGTCAGCAGCTAGATAACTCACCCTGCCTGAGTCCCTGTTCTCAACCAGTCAGCAGCTAGCTAACTCACCCTGCCCAGATCACCCTGCCTTGTCTCTATTCTCAACCAGTCAGCAGCTAGCTAACTCACCCTGCCTTGTCTCTATTCTCAACCAGTCAGCAGCGAGCTAACTCACCCTGCCTGAGTCTCTGTTCTCAACCAGTCAGCAGCTAGCTAACTCACCCTGCCTTGTCTCTATTCTCAACCAGTCAGCAGCTAGCTAACTCACCCTGCCTTGTCTCTATTCTCAACCAGTCAGCAGCGAGCTAACTCACCCTGCTTGAGTCTCTGTTCTCAACCAGTCAGCAGCTAGCTAACTCACCCTGCCTTGTCTCTATTCTCAACCAGTCAGCAGCTAGCTAACTCACCCTGCCTTGTCTCTGTTCTCATCCAGTCAGCAGCTAGTTAACTCACCCTGCCTTGTCTCTGTTCTCAACCAGTCAGCAGCTAGCTAACTCACCCTGCCTGAGTCTCTGTTCTCAACCAGTCAGCAGCTAGCTAACTCACCCTGCCCGAGTCCCTGTTCTCATCCAGTCAGCAGATAGCTAACTCACCCTGCCTTGTCTCTATCCTCAACCAGTCAGCAGCTAGCTAACTCACCCTGCCTTGTCTCTGTTCTCATCCAGTCAGCAGCTAGCTAACTCAGCCTGCCTGAGTCCCTGTTCTCAACCAGTCAGCAGCTAGCTAACTCACCCTGCCTTGTCTCTGTTCTCATCCAGTCAGCAGCGAGCTAACTCACCCTGCATTGTCTCTGTTCTCAACCTGTCAGCAGCTAGCGAACTCACCCTGCCTTGTCTCTGTTCTCATCCAGTCAGCAGCTAGCTAACTCACCCTGCCTTGTCTCTATTCTCAACCAGTCAGCAGCTAGCTAACTCACCCTGCCTTGTCTCTGTTCTCATCCAGTCAGCAGCTAGCTAACTCACCCTGCCTGAGTCCCTGTTCTCAACCAGTTAGCAGCTAGCTAACTCACCCTGCCCAGAT
>NC_068455.1:73345600-73363100 GCF_023373465.1 Oncorhynchus keta | reverse complement strand
CAAACAGCAAGCAATGCAGGTGTAGAAGTACGGTGGCTAGGAAAAACTCCCTAGAAATGGCCGGAACCTAGGAAGAAACCATGACAGGAACCAGTCAGGTTCTGAGGGGTGGCCAGTCCTCTTCTGGCTGTGCCGGGTGGAGATTATAACAGAACATGGCCAAGATGTTCAAATGTTCATAAATGACCAGCAGTGTCAAATAATAATAATCACAGTAGTTGTCCAGGGTGCAGCAAGTCAGCACCTCAGGAGTAAATGTTAGTTGGCTTTTCATAGCCGATCATTAAGAGTATCTCTAACGCTACCGCTGTCTCTAGAGAGTTTAAAACAGCAGGTCTGGGACAGGTATCACGTCCGGTGGACAGGTCAGGGTTCCATAGCCGCAGACAGAACAGTTGAAACTGGAGCAGCAGCAAGGCCAGGTGGACTGGGGACAGCAAGGAGTCATCATGCCAGGTAGTCCTGGGGCATGGTCCTAGGGCTCAGGTCCTCCGAGAGAGAAAAAGACAAAGAGAATTAGAGAGACCATATTAGAGACACATATTTCCCTCAGATTGCACAGATCCACAAAGAATTTGAAAACAATCTCCATTTTGATAAACTCCCATATCTACTGGGTGAAATACCACAGTGTGCATCACAGCAGCAATATGTGTGACCTGTTGCCACAAGAAAAGGTCACCCAGTGAAGAACAAACACCATTGTAAATACAGCCCATATTTATGCTTATTTATTTTCCCTTTTGTACTTTAACCATTTGCATATTGTTACAACACTGTATATATACATAATATGACATTTGTAATGTCTCTATTCTTTTGGAACTTGTGTGTAATATTTACTGTTCACTTTTCTTGTTTATTTCACTGTTTATAATTTCCTCCACTTGCTTTGGCAACGTTAACACATGTTTCCCATGGCAACGTTAACACATGTTTCCCATGGCAATGTTAACACATGTTTCCCATGGCAACGTTAACACATGTTTTCCCATGGCAACGTTAACACATGTTTCCCATGGCAATGTTAACACGTTTCCCATGGGAATGTTAACACATGTTTCCCATGGCAACGTTAACACATGTTTCCCATGGCAACGTTAACACATGTTTCCCATGGCAATGTTAACACGTTTCCCATGGGAATGTTAACACATGTTTCCCATGGCAATGTTAACACATGATTCCCATGGCAACGTTAACACGATTCCCATGCCAATAAAGCCCCTTGAAGTGAATTGAACTGATATATATATATATATATATAGAGAGAGAGAGAGCAAGATATATAGAGAAAGATATAGAGCGAGATATATAGAGTGATATATATATATATATATAGAGAAAGAAACATAGAGAGATAAAGAGATATATATATAGAGAGATAGAGAGAAATACTACTAATAGACAAACTACTGCTACTGATATTACTACTAATAGTCCATTAACTAAGACAAACTACAACTACTGATATTACTACTAATAGTCCTTTAACTAAGACAAACTACAACTACTGATATTACTACTAATAGTCCTTTAACTAAGACAAACTACTGCTACTGATATTACTACTAATAGTCCTTTAACTAAGACAAAATACAACTACTGATATTACTACTAATAGTCCTTTAACTAAGACAAACTACAACTACTGATATTACTACTAATAGTCCATTAACTAAGACAAACTACTGCTACAACTACTGATATTACTACTAATAGTCCTTTAACTAAGACAAACTACAACTACTGATATTACTACTAATAGTCCTTTAACTAAGACAAACTACAACTACTGATATTACTACTAATAGTCCATTAACTAAGACAAACTACTGCTACAACTACTGATATTACTACTAATAGTCCTTTAACTAAGACAAACTACAACTACTGATATTACTACTAATAGTCCTTTAACTAAGACAAACTACAACTACTGATATTACTACTAATAGTCCTTTAACTAAGACAAACTACTGCTACTGATATTACTACTAATAGTCCTTTAACTAAGACAAAATACAACTACTGATATTACTACTAATAGTCCTTTAACTAAGACAAACTACAACTACTGATATTACTACTAATAGTCCATTAACTAAGACAAACTACTGCTACAACTACTGATATTACTACTAATAGTCCTTTAACTAAGACAAACTACAACTACTGATATTACTACTAATAGTCCTTTAACTAAGACAAACTATAACTACTGATATTACTACTAATAGTCCATTAACTAAGACAAACTACTGCTACAACTACTGATATTACTACTAATAGTCCATTAACTAAGACAAACTACTGCTACAACTACTGATATTACTACTAATAGTCCTTTAACTAAGACAAACTACAACTACTGATATTACTACTAATAGTCCTTTAACTAAGACAAACTACAACTACTGATATTACTACTAATAGTCCATTAACTAAGACAAACTACAACTACTGATATTACTACTAATAGTCCATTAACTAAGACAAACTACAACTACTGATATTACTACTAATAGTCCATTAACTAAGACAAACTACTGCTACAACTACTGATATTACTACTAATAGTCCTTTAACTAAGACAAACTACAACTACTGATATTACTACTAATAGTCCATTAACTAAGACAAACTACAACTACTGATATTACTACTAATAGTCCTTTAACTAAGACAAACTACTGCTACAACTACTGATATTACTACTAATAGTCCATTAACTAAGACAAACTACTGCTACAACTACTGATATTACTACTAATAGTCCTTTAACTAAGACAAACTACTGCTACAACTACTGATATTACTACTAATAGTCCTTTAACTAAGACAAACTACAACTACTGATATTATTACTAATAGTCCTTTAACTAAGACAAACTACTGCTACAACTACTGATATTACTACTAATAGTCCTTTAACTAAGACAAACTACTGCTACAACTACTGATATTACTACTAATAGTCCTTTAACTAAGACAAACTACTGCTACAACTACTGATATTACTACTAATAGTCCTTTAACTAAGACAAACTACAACTACTGATATTACTACTAATAGTCCTTTAACTAAGACAAACTACAACTACTGATATTACTACTAATAGTCCTTTAACTAAGACAAACTACAACTACTGATATTACTACTAATAGTCCATTAACTAAGACAAACTACAACTACTGATATTACTACTAATAGTCCTTTAACTAAGACAAACTACAACTACTGATATTACTACTAATAGTCCATTAACTAAGACAAACTACTGCTACAACTACTGATATTACTACTAATAGTCCTTTAACTAAGACAAACTACAACTACTGATATTACTACTAATAGTCCATTAACTAAGACAAACTACAACTACTGCTATTACTACTAATAGTCCTTTAACTAAGACAAACTACTGCTACAACTACTGATATTACTACTAATAGTCCATTAACTAAGACAAACTACAACTACTGATATTACTACTAATAGTCCATTAACTAAGACAAACTACTGCTACAACTACTGATATTACTACCAATAGTCCATTAACTAAGACAAACTACTGCTACAACTACTGATATTACTACTAATAGTCCATTAACTAAGACAAACTACAACTACTGATATTACTACTAATAGTCCATTAACTAAGACAAACTACAACTACTGATATTACTACTAATAGTCCATTAACTAAGACAAACTACTGCTACAACTACTGATATTACTACTAATAGTCCTTTAACTAAGACAAACTACAACTACTGATATTACTACTAATAGTCCTTTAACTAAGACAAACTACAACTACTGATATTACTACTAATAGTCCATTAACTAAGACAAACTACAACTACTGATATTACTACTAATAGTCCATTAACTAAGACAAACTACAACTACTGATATTACTACTAACAGTCCATTAACTAAGACAAACTACAACTACTGATATTACTACTAATAGTCCTTTAACTAAGACAAACTACTGCTACAACTACTGATATTACTACTAATAGTCCATTAACTAAGACAAACTACAACTACTGATATTACTACTAATAGTCCTTTAACTAAGACAAACTACAACTACTGATATTACTACTAATAGTCCTTTAACTAAGACAAACTACAACTACTGATATTACTACTAATAGTCCATTAACTAAGACAAACTACAACTACTGATATTACTACTAGTCCATTAACTAAGACAAACTACAACTACTGATATTACTACTAATAGTCCTTTAACTAAGACAAACTACAACTACTGATATTACTACTAATAGTCCATTAACTAAGACAAACTACTGCTACAACTACTGATATTACTACTAATAGTCCTTTAACTAAGACAAACTACAACTACTGATATTACTACTAATAGTCCTTTAACTAAGACAAACTACAACTACTGATATTACTACTAATAGTCCATTAACTAAGACAAACTACTGCTACAACTACTGATATTACTACTAATAGTCCTTTAACTAAGACAAACTACAACTACTGATATTACTACTAATAGTCCTTTAACTAAGACAAACTACAACTACTGATATTACTACTAATAGTCCTTTAACTAAGACAAACTACTGCTACTGATATTACTACTAATAGTCCTTTAACTAAGACAAAATACAACTACTGATATTACTACTAATAGTCCTTTAACTAAGACAAACTACAACTACTGATATTACTACTAATAGTCCATTAACTAAGACAAACTACTGCTACAACTACTGATATTACTACTAATAGTCCTTTAACTAAGACAAACTACAACTACTGATATTACTATAGTCCTTTACTAAGACAAACTATAACTACTGATATTACTACTAATAGTCCATTAACTAAGACAAACTACTGCTACAACTACTGATATTACTACTAATAGTCCATTAACTAAGACAAACTACTGCTACAACTACTGATATTACTACTAATAGTCCTTTAACTAAGACAAACTACAACTACTGATATTACTACTAATAGTCCTTTAACTAAGACAAACTACAACTACTGATATTACTACTAATAGTCCATTAACTAAGACAAAACAACTACTGATATTACTACTAATAGTCCATTAACTAAGACAAACTACAACTACTGATATTACTACTAATAGTCCTTTAACTAAGACAAACTACTGCAACTACTGATATTACTACTAATAGTCCATTAACTAAGACAAACTACTGCTACAACTACTGATATTACTACTAATAGTCCTTTAACTAAGACAAACTACTGCTACAACTACTGATATTACTACTAATAGTCCTTTAACTAAGACAAACTACAACTACTGATATTATTACTAATAGTCCTTTAACTAAGACAAACTACTGCTACAACTACTGATATTACTACTAATAGTCCTTTAACTAAGACAAACTACAACTACTGATATTACTACTAATAGTCCTTTAACTAAGACAAACTACTGCTACAACTACTGATATTACTACTAATAGTCCTTTAACTAAGACAAACTACTGCTACTGATATTACTACTAATAGTCCTTTAACTAAGACAAACTACAACTACTGATATTACTACTAATAGTCCTTTAACTAAGACAAACTACAACTACTGATATTACTACTAATAGTCCATTAACTAAGACAACTACAACTACTGATATTACTACTAATAGTCCATTAACTAAGACAAACTACAACTACTGATATTACTACTAATAGTCCATTAACTAAGACAAACTACTGCTACAACTACTGATATTACTACTAATAGTCCTTTAACTAAGACAAACTACAACTACTGATATTACTACTAATAGTCCATTAACTAAGACAAACTACAACTACTGATATTACTACTAATAGTCCTTTAACTAAGACAACTACTGCTACAACTACTGATATTACTACTAATAGTCCATTAACTAAGACAAACTACAACTACTGATATTACTACTAATAGTCCATTAACTAAGACAAACTACTGCTACAACTACTGATATTACTACTAATAGTCCATTAACTAAGACAAACTACTGCTACAACTACTGATATTACTACTAATAGTCCATTAACTAAGACAAACTACAACTACTGATATTACTACTAATAGTCCATTAACTAAGACAAACTACAACTACTGATATTACTACTAATAGTCCATTAACTAAGACAAACTACTGTTACAACTACTGATATTACTACTAATAGTCCTTAACTAAGACAAACTACAACTACTGATATTACTACTAATAGTCCTTTAACTAAGACAAACTACAACTACTGATATTACTATAGTCCATTAACTAAGACAAACTACAACTACTGATATTACTACTAATAGTCCATTAACTAAGACAAACTACAACTACTGATATTACTACTAATAGTCCTTTAACTAAGACAAACTACAACTACTGATATTACTACTAATAGTCCTTTAACTAAGACAAACTACTGCTACAACTACTGATATTACTACTAATAGTCCATTAACTAAGACAAACTACAACTACTGATATTACTACTAATAGTCCATTAACTAAGACAAACTACAACTACTGATATTACTACTAATAGTCCTTTAACTAAGACAAACTACAACTACTGATATTACTACTAATAGTCCTTTAACTAAGACAAACTACAACTACTGATATTACTACTAATAGTCCTTTAACTAAGACAAACTACAACTACTGATATTACTACTAATAGTCCATTAACTAAGACAAACTACAACTACTGATATTAAATAGTCCTTTAACTAAGTCCATAACTACTGATATTACCCTAATAGTCCTTTAACTAAGACAAACTACAACTACTGATATTACTACTAATAGTCCATTAACTAAGACAAACTACAACTACTGATATTACTACTAATAGTCCATTAACTAAGACAACTACTACAACTACTGATATTACTACTAATAGTCCTTTAACTAAGACAAACTACAACTACTGATATTACTACTAATAGTCCTTTAACTAAGACAAACTACAACTACTGATATTACCCTAATAGTCCTTTAACTAAGACAAACTACTGCTACAACTACTGATATTACTACTAATAGTCCATTAACTAAGACAAACTACAACTACTGATATTACTACTAATAGTCCTTTAACTAAGACAAACACAACTACTGCTACTTTAACTAAGACAAACTACAACTACTGATATTACTACTAATAGTCCTTTAACTAAGACAACTACTGCTACAACTACTGATATTACTACTAATAGTCCATTAACTAAGACAAACTACAACTACTGATATTACCCTAATAGTCCTTTAACTAAGACAAACTGCTACAACTACTGATATTACTACTAATAGTCCATTAACTAAGACAAAACTACAACTACTGATATTACTACTAATAGTCCATTAACTAAGACAAACTACTGCTACAACTACTGATATTACTACTAATAGTCCATTAACTAAGACAAACTACTGCAACTACTGATATTACTACTAATAGTCCTTTAACTAAGACAAACTACTGCTACTGATATTACTACTAATAGTCCTTTAACTAAGACAAACTACAACTACTGATATTACTACTAATAGTCCTTTAACTAAGACAAACTACAACTACTGATATTACTACTAATAGTCCATTAACTAAGACAACTACAATTGATATTACTACTAATAGTCCTTTAACTAAGACAAACTACAACTACTGATATTACTACTAATAGTCCATTAACTAAGACAAACTACAACTACTGATATTACTACTAATAGTCCTTTAACTAAGACAAACTACAACTACTGATATTACTACTAATAGTCCATTAACTAAGACAAACTACAACTACTGATATTACTACTAATAGTCCTTTAACTAAGACAAACTACTGCTACAACTACTGATATTACTACTAATAGTCCTTTAACTAAGACAAACTACAACTACTGATATTACTACTAATAGTCCTTTAACTAAGACAAACTACTGCTACAACTACTGATATTACTACTAATAGTCCATTAACTAAGACAAACTACTGCTACAACTACTGATATTACTACTAATAGTCCATTAACTAAGACAAACTACAACTACTGATATTACTATTACTAGTCCTAATAGTCCATTTAGTCCATTAACTAAGACAAAACTACAACTACTGATATTACTACTAATAGTCCTTTAACTAAGACAAACTACAACTACTGATATTACTACTAATAGTCCATTAACTAAGACAAACTACAACTACTGATATTACTACTAATAGTCCATTAACAACTACTGATATTACTACTAATAGTCCATTAACTAAGACAAACTACAACTACTGATATTATTACTAATAGTCCATTAACTAAGACAAACTACAAAGACATTACTACTTAGTCCATTAACAGACAAACTACAACTACTGATATTACTACTAATAGTCCTTTTAACTAAGACAACAAACTACTGATATTACTACTGTCCTTTAACTAAGACAAACTACAACTACTGATATTACCACTAATAGTCCTTTAACCAAGACAAACTACTGTTACAACTACTGATATTACTACTAATAGTCCATTAACTAAGACAAACTACAACTACTGATATTACTACTATAGTCCTTTAACTAAGACAAACTACAACTACAACTACTAATAGTCCTTTAACTATTACTACTAATAGTCCTTTAACTAAGACAAACTATTGCTACAACTACTGATATTACTACTAATAGTCCATTAACTAAGACAAACTACAACTACTGATATTACTACTAATAGTCCTTTAACTAAGACAAACTACAACTACTGATATTACTACTAATAGTCCATTAACTAAGACAAACTACAACTACTGATATTACTACTAATAGTCCATTAACTAAGACAAACTACTGCTACAACTACTGATATTACTACTAATAGTCCATTAACTAAGACAAACTACTGTTACAACTACTGATATTACTACTAATAGTCCTTTAACTAAGACAAACTAACTAAGACAAACTACAACTACTGATATTACTACTAATAGTCCTTTAACTAAGACAAACTACAACTACTGATATTACTACTAATAGTCCATTAACTAAGACAAACTACAACTACTGATATTACTACTAATAGTCCATTAACTAAGACAAACTACAACTACTGATATTACTACTAATAGTCCATTAACTAAGACAAACTACTGCTACAACTACTGATATTACTACTAATAGTCCATTAACTAAGACAACTACTGATATTACTACTAATAGTCCATTAACTAAGACAAACTACAACTACTGATATTACTACTAATAGTCCTTTTAACTAAGATATTACTACAAAGTCCATTAACTAAGACAAACTACAACTACTGATATTACTACTAATAGTCCATTAACTAAGACAACCATGCTACAACTACTGATATTACTACTAATAGTCCATTAACTAAGACAAACTACTGCTACAACTACTGATATTACTACTAATAGTCCATTAACTAAGACAAACTACAACTTGATATTACTACTAATAGTCCATTAACTAAGACAAACTACAACTACTGATATTACTACTAATAGTCCATTAACTAAGACAAACTGCTACAACTACTGATATTACTACTAATAGTCCATTAACTAAGACAAACTACAACTACTGATATTACTACTAATAGTCCTAACTAAGACAACCATAACTACTGATATACTACTAATAGTCCATTAACTAAGACAAAACTAACTGTCCATTAACTAAGACAACTACAACTACTGATATTACTACTAATAGTCCTTTAACAAGACAAACTACAACTACTGATATTACTACTAATAGTCCTTTAATCTAAGACAAACTACTGCTACAACTACTGATATTACTACTAATAGTCCATTAACTAAGACAAACTACAACTACTGATATTACTACTAATAGTCCTTTAACTAAGACAAACTAAGACAATTACTACAAGTCCTTTAACTGACAAACTACAACTACTGATATTAATAGTCCATTAACTAAGACAAACTACAACTACTGATATTACTACTAATAGTCCATTAACTAAGACAAACTACAACTACTGATATTACTACTAATAGTCCATTAACTAAGACAAACTAACTACTGACCTAATAGTCCTTTAAAACTACAACTACTGATATTACCCTAATAGTCCTTTAACTAAGACAAACTACTGCTACAACTACTGATATTACTACTAATAGTCCATTAACTAAGACAAACTACAACTACTGATATTACTACTAATAGTCCATTAACTAAGACAAACTACAACTACTGATATTACTACTGATAGTCCATTAACTAAGACAAACTACAACTACTGATATTACTACTAATAGTCCTTTAACTAAGACAAACCACAACTACTGATATTACTACTAATAGTCCTTTAACTAAGACAAACTACAACTACTGATATTACCTAATAGTCCTTTAACTAAGACAAATTGCTACAACTACTGATATTACTACTAATAGTCCATTAACTAAGGCAAACTACAACTACTGATAACTACTAATAGTCCTTAACTAAGACAAACCATAACTACTGATATACTACTAATAGTCCTTTAACTAAGACAAAACTGCTAAGACTGATATTACTACTAATAGTCCATTAACTAACACAAACTACAACTACTGATATTACCCCTAATAGTCCTTTTTTAACTAAGACAAAACTGCTACAACTACTGATATTACTACTAATAGTCCATTAACTAAGACAAACTGCTACAACTACTGATATTACTAGTCATTAATAGTCCATAACTACTGACAATAGTCCTTAACTGCTACAACTACTGATATTACTACTAATAGTCCATTAACTAAGACAAAACTACAACTACTGATATTACTACTAATAGTCCATTAACTAAGACAACTTAACTGCAAACCACAACTACTGATATTACTAATAGTCCATTCAAGTCATAACACTGGATATTACTACCAAGTCCTTTAACTAAGACAAACTAAATCCATTGATATTACTACTAATAGTCCTTTAACTAAGACAAACTACAGTTAGTTGCTAAGGAAACTACTGATATTACTACTATTAGTCCTTAACTAAGACAAACCACTGGCAACTACTGATATTATTACTAATAGTCTTTTAACTAAGACAAACTAACTACAACTACTGATATTACCCCTAATAGTCCTTAACTAAGACAAACTACAACTACTGATATTACTACTATTAGTCTCTTAACTAAGACAAACATTCATTACTGCTACACCATTGATAAAAAACTACTATTGATATTACTATTAATAGTCCATTAACTAAGACAAACTACAAGTCATAACTAATAGATATTACTAAGACAATAGTCTCATTATTCAAGACTAAACAAATTGCTACAACTACTGATATTACTACTAATAGTCCATTAACTAAGACAAACTACAACTACTGATATTACTACTAATAGTCCTTTAACTAAGACAAACTAAGACAACTACTAATAGTCCTTTAATCAACTACTGATATTACTACTAATAGTCCTTAACTAAGACAAAACTACAACCACTGATATTACTACTAATAGTCCATTAACTAAGACAAAACTACTGATATTACTACTAATAGTCCTTTAACTAAGACAAACTACAACTACTGATAATAGTCCTTTAACTAAGACAACCACTTTAACTTAGTATTTTCAAACTACTACAACTACTGATATTACTACTAATAGTCCATTAACTAAGACAACTACAACTACTGATATTACCCCTATTAATAAGACAAACTACACCACTGACATTATACTAATAGTCCTTTAACTAAGACAACTACTAATAGTCCATTAACTAAGACAAACTACAACTACTGATATTACTACTAATAGTCCTTTAACTAAGACAAACTACTGCTACAACTACTGATATTACTACTAATAGTCCATTAACCAAGACAAACTACAACTACTGGGATATTACTACTAATAGTCCTTTAACTAAGACAAACTACTGTTAACTACCGATATTACTACTAATAGTCCTTTAATTCAAGACAAAACTACAACTACTGATATACTACTAATAGTCCATTAACTAAGACAAACTACAACTACTGATATTACTACTAATAGTCCATTAACTAAGACAAACCACAACTACTGATATTACTAATAGTCCATTAACTAAGACAACCACAACTACCGATAACTACTAATAGTCCTTTAACTAAGACAAAACACAACTACTGATATTACTACTAATAGTCCATTAACTAAGACAAATTGTTACAACTACTGACATTACTACTAATAGTCCTTTAACTAAGACAAACTACAACTACCGGATATTATTACTTAATAGTCCTTCCTTAACTAAGACAAACCATAACTACTGATATTACTACTAATAGTCCTTTAACTAAGACAAACTAACAACTACTGATATTACTACCATTATTAGTCCATTAAGACAAAATTGTTATAACTACTGATATTACTACTAATAGTCCTTTAACTAAGACAAATTCATAACCATTGATATATTACTATTAGTCCTTAACTAAGACAAACTACAACTACTGATTATTACTACTAATAGTCCATTAACTAAGACAAACTCACTGTTAAACCATTGATATTACTACCATTAGTCCTTAACTAAGATAAAACTACAACTACTGATATTACTACTAATAGTCCTTTAACTAAGACAACCATAACTACTGATATTACTACTAATAGTCCTTTAACTAAGACAAACTCACATAACTACTGATATTACTACTAATAGTCCATTAACTAAGACAACCGTTAACTACTGATATTACTACTCATTAGTCCTTTAACTAAGACAAACTACTGCTACAACTACTGATATTACTACTAATAGTCCATTAACTAAGACAAAACTACAACTACTGATATTACTACTATAGTCCTTAACTAAGACAAACCAACTACTGATTAATCTATGATTACTACTAGAGTTCTTTAATCCAGATAACCACTTAAATCGATATTACTACTAATAGTCCTTAACTAAGACAAAACTACTGCTACAACTACTGATATTACTACTAATAGTCCTTTAAACTGCATTAAACTACAATTCATTGATATTACTACTAATAGTCCATTAATAAAGACAACCATAACTACTGATATTACTACTAATAAACCTTAACTATGACAACTACAACTACTGATATTACGCCTAATAGTCCTTTAACTAAGACAAACTACAACTACTGATATTACTACTAATAGTCCATTAACTAAGACAAACTGTTACAACTACTGATATTACTACTAATAGTCCTTAACCAAGACAAACTACAACTACTGATATTATTACTATAGTCCTTTAACTACACAAACTACTGCTACAACTACTGATATTACTACTATTAGTCCATTAACCAAGACAAGTACTGTTGGCACCTCATTGATATTATTACTAATAGTCCTTTAACTAAGACAAACTAAAACTACTGATATTACTACACTAGTCCTTTTAACTAAGACAAACCACAACTAACTGATATTATTATTAATAGTCCATTAACTAAGACAAACTACAACTACTGACATTACTACTAATAGTCCTTTTAACTAAGACAAACATTGTTACATAACTACTGGATATTACTACTATTAGTCCTTTTTTAACTAAGACAAACTGTTACAACTACTGATATTATTACTAATAGTCCTTTAACTAAGACAAACTACAACTACTGACATTACTACTAATAGGCCTTTAACTAAGACAAACTACTGTTACAACCATTGATAAGCGTTATTACTATTAGTTCTTAATTCATGATAAACTATCATATAATACTGATAATGCGACAATATAGTTTTGACCTAGATAAATATAATACTTCTTCCTTGAGGATACAATATTAGTCTTGTCTTGGGTATAACCACTACACTACTATACATGTGCTAATAGTCCAGTTAATTTGGGTATAAACCAAGAACATGATATACAAATAAGAAGGTCCTGAATTGCATAACCACGGCAGTAAGCCTACTTGAGACATGCAGCTGGTGAGTCTGTTAATTGCACATCATAATTCATTGATATTATTATTATTAGTCTTTAATCCAGATAAACATCATTGAGAAAGATGCACACATGAGTCTTTTAACAAGATAACATTATAATTAACATATTAATACTTAAGAACATAAATCAAGAAACTACGCAAATCAGCTGAGATAAGCAAATAATAGCCTTTTAACAAGATAAACATTGCCAAGTTCACTGATATACAATATGAATTCTTAATGAAGATAAACAAGAACTAAATGATATTACTATTAGAATAAGAATTAAGATAAACTACAATGCTTTATATTACTACTATTGAATTTTAACTGGACAAACAAGAACTACTGATACAGCTACTGAAGGAATTGAAGGACAGAATAAACCAACCAATATATTATTAAAGAGTAGTTCTTAATGGGTAATAAACAAGTAACTCATGAGATAAGCAATATATCTAGTTAATTAGTATAAATTATGAACACTGATATACGCACACATAGTCCAGTTAATCAAGATAAATCATTGTTGTAACGTTTTATATAGCCATTGTTAGTCCCAATAAGATAAATGTGGCACCACGAGATATAGCTTGTTATTCTTTAACGTATAACCATGGCAGTATAATTAAGATATTACATGACAGCACTGTAGTTCAGATAACTACAACTATCGAGGATAGCCAGCTGGCGCGAGCCCATGAACGAATAAACCATAAACTTTACTGATACGGCGCCAATATTCCACTAACTAAGACAAACCTTTGCCAAACCTAATCATATTACTAAACATTAGTCCTTTGAACTAAGATAAAACTAAGCAACCAACATGATACTACTAATAGTCCATTAACTAGACAAACTACTGTCAGACTATTCTTGAGGGACAATACTTAAGAACTTAATCTGGGACAAACTGTTAATCACTTATATTATTAATATTTTTTTTCTTGAAGTTCAACATGTGGAATACAACTACTTCTAAACTACTGATATGTCAGCCAGTCCACAACGGCACAAACCCAATCACTGATATATACAATAGTCCTTAACTGGTGAATAAACTCTACTCAGCCAACTTATTGAGCATACTTTTATTGGCCTGGCTAGTCCTTAACTAAGACAAACTACAACCACCATGGCCAGTTAGCCACAGTCCAACTGGGCACAAACTACAACCCGCCTCGATTACTACTAAACAATAGGCCTTCTAATCCAAGACAAACCCATCAAGCTGGGAATACCTCCACGCTGAGGAACATGACATGATTGGGTCCTTAACTTAAGACAAACTACAACTCAGCTGACACTACTACTAATAGCCCAATCAAGACAAACCCTACTACAACCACTGATATTAGCCACTTGTACAGTCCATTTCAACTCAAGACAAACCAATAAACCACTTTCTGATATTATACTCACTTGAATAGTCCTTAACTAAGACAAACTGATTGCAAGTAAACTACTGAGTTATTAATAAATGGTTGAAACATAGAAAACTAAGACAAATCACTGTTAAACCACGATATTACTACTTAATAGTCCTTTTAACTAAGAACTGCAATCACTTGATAAGGCTACCAGCTGAGCCTGAATCAAGACAACCAAGCAAACCACTGATGACATGAAGCAGCTTTGTATTAGTCCTTTTTGAAACTGGCATAAACCACTGCTACAAACCAATAGATTATTACTGCCATTAGTCCTTAATCTAAGACAACCAATCAATGATATTATCAATAATTATTCCTTGAATCTGGAGATAAATTCATTGCGCAAGAACATTTAGATGAGCACATTTAATAGCCTTTAACGATAAATCAATATGCAACTACTGATGATACTACTGGCTAGTCTCTGAATCATATGACAAACCACTTGTTACAACTTCAAGCTTGATACTACTACTAATAGGTTCCTTTGACCAAATAAGACAAAACCACTGCTACAACTGATTTGATGGCTACCAATAGCTCCACACTCAAGACAAATCATAATCATTGATATATTACACTTGGTTAGTCCTTTTGAATAAGAATAAACCATAATCATTGATATTGCTGCAATGAATGAATATCTATTAAATCAAGACAAATCCATTGCTACAATACGATATTACTAAATGAATAGTCCTTTTTGAAACTTGGTGATAAACCATAACCTCATTTATTATTAATACTGCTATTTTCTCTTGAACTTAAGATTAAACCACATGAAACCTGGGCTCTGATATTACTACTTGGCAGTCCACAATCAAGACAACCATAACCACTGATATTACTACTTAGTTAGTCCATTAACTAAGACACAACTCATAACCATTGGATATTACTGTTATTAGTCCTTAACTAAGATAACCATAACTTTACTGATATGACACACTAGCTTAGTCCATTAACTATAAGACAAACCACTGTTACAAACCATTTCGATATATTTATTTGGCTAGTCCTTTTAACTAAGCATTAAATCTATGAATTCACTGATATTATTATTAATAACAGTCTTTAATTCAAGACAAACCATTGCATAATCATTGATAGGTTACTATTTAATAGTCCTTAATCAAGGATAACCATTGTTAAGTAACTATTTGATACACAATGATTAGTCTTTAACTAAGATAAACCATAACCATTGACATTACTAACATTAGTTCCTTAACTAAGACAACTACTTTGTTGCTAAACTAACATATTACTACTATTAGTCCATTAACTAAGACAAAACTAATTCATTGATATTATTACTATTAGTCCTTAATCTAAGATAACCATTGCCACAACTTTGTTGATATTACTAATAATAGTCCATTAAATCAAGACAAACTAATGCTACAAACTTCCAATGATATTACTAAATAATAGCCCATTGAAATCTTAAGACAAACCCACTGCCAAACCACTGATGACACTACCAATATTCTTTTTAACAAGACAACCACTTGCCAAACCACCGATATTACTACTAATAGTTCTTAACTAAGACAACTACTGCTACAACCACTTCTATTATTAATAATAATAGTCCATTAACTAAGATTAACCATTTCCTTCTGTTAACCAATGATATTACAATAATAGGTTTCTTAACCAAGTTAATAAATTATATAACCATTGATATTACTTACTAATAGTCCATTAATTAGCGATTAAACTATAAACAATATATTATTACTATATCCTTAATCTTATGACAAACTCATAATTCATTGATATTACTAATAGAGTCTGAAGAACTAAGACAACCATAACTACTTGATATTACTAATAATAGTCCTTTAATTTAAGATTAACTGCTAACTACTGATATTACTACTAATAGTCTATTAATTTAAGACAAATCTATTCATTTATTATTACTAGCCTTATTGTTAGTTCCTTAACGGGCGACAAACGCTAAATCATTGATAGTTACTACTTATTAGTCCATTAACTAAG
>NC_068455.1:73289922-73345500 GCF_023373465.1 Oncorhynchus keta | reverse complement strand
CACCACCAAGCACTGGTGAAAAAAGCCCCCACCACCGGAGTACTGGGGAAAAAAAAGCCCCCACCACCAAGCACTGGTGAAAAAAGCCCCCACCACTGAGTACTGGGAAAGCCCCCTGCAGTACTGAAAAAATCCCCCACCACCGAGTACTGTGGGGAAAAAAAGCCCCACCGCCGAGCACTGTGGGGAAAAAGCCCCACCGCCGAGCACTGTGGGGAAAAAGCCCCCACCGCCGAGCACTGTGGGAAAAAGCCCCCACCGCCCAGCACTGGGGAAAAAAGCCCCACCACCGAGCACTGGGGAAAAAAGCCCCCACCACCGAGCACTGTGGGGAAAAAGCCCCCACCACCGAGCACTGTGGAAAAAGCCCCACCACCAAGCACTGAAAAAGCCCCCCACCACCAGTACTAGGGAAAAAAGCCCCCACCACCAAGCACTGGAAAGCCCCCACCACCGAGCACTGTGGGGAAAAAGCCCCACCACCGAGCACTGTGGGAAAAAGCCCCCACCACCGAGCACTGTGGGGAAAAAGCCTCACCACCAAGCACTGGTGAAAAAAGCCCCACCACCGAGTACTGGGGAAAAAAGCCCCCACCACCAAGCACTGGTGAAAAAAGCCCCCACCACTGAGTACTGGGGGAAAAAGCCCCACCACCAAGCACTAAAAAATCCCCCACCACCAGTACTGTGGGAAAAATAAGCCCCCACCACCAAGCACTGTGGGGAAAAAAGCCCCCACCGCTGAGTACTGGGAAAAAAGCCCCACCACCGAGTACTGGGGAAAAATCCCCCACCACCGAGTACTGTGGGAAAAAACCCCCCACCACTGAGTACTGGGGAAAAAAAAGCCCCCACCACCGAGTACTGGGGAAAAAGCCCCCACCACCGAGTACTGTGGGGAAAAAGCCCCACCACTGAGAGTACTGGGAAAAAGCCCCCACCACCGAGTACTGTGGGGAAAAAGCCCCCACCGCTGAGTACTGGGAAAAAAGCCCCCCACCACCGAGTACTGGGGAAAAAGCCCCCACCACCGAGCACTGTGGGGAAAAAGCCCCCACCACTGAGTACTGGGAAAAAGCCACCACCGCCGAGCACTGTGGGAAAAAAGCCCCCACCACCGAGCACTGTGGGGAAAAAAGCCCCACCGCCGAGCACTGTGTTGACAAAAGCCCCACCACCGAGACACGGTGTATGTGAGTGTCACCAGGAGGATATGCGCAAGGACACAACCAAAGAACACAAAGTTCTGCCACACGAGCATCCTGGTGTCGTAATGAGCTCTCGCTCTCTCTCTGGTGAAAAAGTGAGTGTTTGGGAACATTTCCCTGTCACCAAGTTTGGCAGGCTCTGCTGTGTAGGCGCAGTGTTAGTAAACACCACGAGTGTGGGTGTGTCTGTCTGTGTGTTTTGTGGAGTTTTTGGTGTGCCATACCGTGTGTCTTGTCGACTATATGTGATTACCGAGTGTGTTGTAAACAGCTCCACCACGACACAGGACACAGCACCACCACCGAGGACACGTGGGACACAGGTCACGACACAGTACTGACACGACGGGTCACAGGTCACGACACAGAACATGACACAGAACTGTGGGGACACAGGACACGACCACGGGTCACGACGCAGGACACGACACAGGACACGACGCAGGACACTGACGGGACGACACAGGACCACGCAGGGCACGACGCAGGACACGACACAGGTCACGAACACGGTGACGCAGGACGGACACAGGATATGCGCAGGACACGACCACGGGAGACGACACGGGACACGACACACGACACGACAATGAGGTCACGTTTGAGGTCTTGACACAAGTCATGACACAGGTCACGACACAGGGCATGGGACACGACACAGGTCATAACACAGAACATGACAGGTGTCTGACAGAGGACAGAGGACACAGGACACGACACAGGACACAGGTCACGACAGAGGACACAGGACACGACAGAGGACACGACACAGGACACAACACAGGTCACGACAGAGGACACAGGACACGACACAGGACACGACACAGGACACGACACAGGACACGACACAGGACATGACACGGAAGGTCATGACACAGGACAAGACACGGGACACGACAAGGTCACGACACAGGACACGACACAGGACAGGACACAGGACACAGGACACGACACAGGACAGGACAGAGGACACAGGACACGACACAGGACACGACACAGGACACGACACAGGACACGACACAGGACACGACACAGGTCACGACACGACACAGGACACCACACAGGACACGACACAGAACACGACACTGGTCACGACACAGGTCACGACAGAGGACACAGGACACGACACAGGACACAGAACAGGACACAGGACACGACACAGGTCACGACAGAGGACACGACAGAGGACATGACACAGGTCACGACACAGGTCACGACACAGGGACACGACACAGGACACGACACAGGTCACGACACGACACAGGACACGACACAGGACACGACACAGGACACGACACAGGACACGACACAGGACACGGGACACGACACAGGACACGACACAGGTCTTGACACAGGTCATGACACAGGACACGACACAGGGCACGACACAGGACACGACACAGGACATAACACAGGACCATGACACGTCACAGGACACGACACAGGACACGACACAGGACACAGGACCACGACACAGGTCAGGACACCCACAGGACACGACACAGGACACGACACAGGACACGGGACACGACACAGGACACGACACAGGACACGACACAGGACACGACACAGGACACGACACAGGACACGACACAGGTCACGACACAGGACACGACACAGGACACGACACAGGACACGACACAGGACACAGGACACGACACAGGACAAGACACAGGACACGACACAGGACACGACACAGGACACGACACAGGACACGACACAGGACACGACAGAGGATACAGGACACAACACAGGACACGACACAGGACAGGACACAGAACATGGCAGGGCAGAACATGGCAGGGCAGAACATGGCAGAACATGGCAGGACAGGGCATGGCAGGGCAGGGCATGGCGGAACATGGTCAGGGCAGAGGCAGGGCATGGCAGAACATGGTCAGACACAGGACAGAACATGGCAGGGCAGGGCAGAACATGGCAGGGCAGGGCAGAACATGGCAGGGCAGGCAGAACATGGCAGGGCAGAACATGGCAGAACAGGGCACAGAGACAGAGACAGAACATGGCAGGGCAGGGCAGAACATGGCAGGGCAGGACAGAACATGGCAGGGCAGGGCATGGCAGGACAGAGCAGAACATGGCAGGGCAGAACATGGCAGGGCAGGACAGAACAGGACAGGGAAGGACAGAACATGGCAGGGCAGAACATGAGCCAGAGACAGAACATGGCAGAGACAGGGCAGAACATGGCAGAGACAGAACATGGCAGGGCAGGGCAGAACACGCAGGGCATAACATGGCCTGGGCAGGGCAGAACATGGCAGGCATAACATGGCAGGGCAAAACACATGGCAGGACAGAACATGGCAGGGCATAACACAGGGCATAACATGGCAGGACAGAACATGGACAGAACAGGGCAGGACAGAAAATGGCAGGACAGAACAGGCAGGACAGAACATGGCAGGACAGGGCAGGGCAGAACATGGCAGGGCATGGCAGAACATGGCAGACAGAACATAACTTTTATGGCAGGTCAGGACAGAACACGACACAGGGCAGAACATGGCAGGGCAGGACAGAACATGGCAGGGCAGAACATGGCAGGGCATAACATGGCAGAGACAGGACAGAACAGGGCATGGCATGGCAGGGCATGGCATGACAGAACATGGCAGAGGCAGAACATGGCAGGGCAAGACAGGACAGGGCAGGGCAGGACAGAACATGGCAGGGCAGGGCAGAACATGGCAGGGCAGAACATGGCAGAGGCAGAACATGGCAGAACAGGGCAGGGCATGGCATGGCAGGGCAGAACATGGCAGGGCAGGGCAGAACATGGCAGGATTAGAACATGGCAGGGCAGAACATGGCAGGGCAGGGCAGAACATGGCAGGGCAGGGCATGCAGAACATGGCAGGGCAGAGACAGAACATGGCAGGGCAGGTCAGAACATGGCAGAACATGGCAGGGCAAAATGGCAGGGCAGGGCAGAACATGGCAGGGCAGGGCATGGCAGAACATGGCAGGGCAGGGCAGAACATGGCAGAGCAGGCAGAACATGGCAGGGGCAGAACATGGCAGGGCAGAACATGGCAGGGCAAACATGGCAGGGCAGAACATGGCAGGGCATAACATGGCAGGCAGGGCAGGGCAGAACATGGCAGGGCAGAACATAAAATGGCAGGGCAGAACATGGCAGAGCAGGGCATGGCATGGCATGGCAGGGCAAAACAGGGGCAGGGCAGAACATGGCAGCAAAACAGGGCAGGGCAGAACATGGCAGGGCAGGGCATAACATAACAGGGCAGAACATGGCAGGGCAGGGCATGGCAGAACATGGCAGAACATGGCAGGGCAAAACATGGCAGGGCAAAACATGGCAGGGCAGAACATAACAGAACATGGCAGGGCAGAACATGGCAGGGCATAACATGGCAGAACATAGCAGGGCAGAACATGGCAGGGCAGAACATGGCAGGGCAAAACATGGCAGGGCAAACATGGCAGGGCAGGGGCATAACAGAACATGGCAGGGCAGAACATGGCAGGGCAGAACATGGCAGGGCAGAACATGGCAGGGCAGAACATGGCAAGACAAAACATGGCAGGGCAAAACATGGCAGGGCAAAACATGGCAGGCATAACAGGGACATAACATGGCAGAACAGGGCAGGGCAGAACATGCAGAACAGAACATAACATAGCAGGGCAGAACATGGCAGGCAGAACATGGCAGGGCAAAACATGGCAGAACAAAACATGGCAGAACAGAACATGGCAGGGCAGAACATGGCAGGGCAAAACATGGCAGGGCAGAACATGGCAGGGCAGAACATGGCAGGGCAAAACATGGCAGGGCAAAACATGGCAGGGCAGGCATAACAGGGCAGAACATGGCAGGGCAGAACATGGCAGGGCAGAACATGGCAGGACAGAACATGGCAGGGCAGAACATGGCAGGGCATAACATGGCAGGGAACATAACAGGGCAGAACATAACAGGGCAGAACATGGCAGGGCAGAACATGGCAAGCAGAACATGGCAGAACATAACAGGGCAGAACATAACAGGGCAGAACATAACAGGGCAGAACATAACAGGGCAGAACATGGCAGGGCAGAACATGGCAGGGCAGAACATGGCAGGGCATTAACATGGCAGGGCATAACATGGCAGGGCAGAACATAACAGGGCAGAACATAACAGGGCAGAACATGGCAGGGCAGAACATGGCAGGGCATTAACATGGCAGGGCAGAACATGGCAGGGCATAACATGGCAGGGGCAGAACATGGCAGGGCAGAACATAGCAGGGCAGAACATGGCAGGGCAGAACATGGCAGGGCATAACATGGCAGAGAATAACAGGGCAGAACATAACAGGGCAGAACATGGCAGGGCAGAACATGGCAGGGCATTAACATGGCAGGGCATAACATGGCAGAACATAACAGGGCAGAACATAACAGGGCAGAACATGGCAGGGCAGAACATGGCAGGGCATAACATGGCAGAACATAACAGGGCAGAACATAACAGGGCAGAACATGGCAGGGCAGAACATGGCAGGGCAGAACATGGCAGGGCATTAACATGGCAGGGCATAACATGGCAGAACATAACAGGGCAGAACATGGCAGGGCAGAACATGGCAGGGCAGAACATGGCAGCAGGGCATAACATGGCAGAACATGGCAGGGCAGAACATGGCAGGGCAGAACATGGCAGGGCATAACATGGCAGAACATAACAGGGCAGAACATGGCAGGGCAGAATATGGCAGGGCAGAACATGGCAGAACATGGCAGGGCATAACATGGCAGGGCATAACATGGCAGGGGCATAACATGGCAGGGCATAACATGGCAGGGCAGAACATGGCAGCAGGGCAAAACATGGCAGAGACAAAACATGGCAGGGCATAACATGGCAGCAGGGCAGAACATGGCAGGGCAAAACATGGCAGGGCATAACATGGCAGGGCAGAACATGGCAGGCAAAACATGGCAGGGCAAAACATAGCAGGGCAAAACATGGCAGGGCAGAACATGGCAGGGCAGAACATGGCAGGGCAAAACATGGCAGACAAAACAGGGGCAGAACAAAACATGGCAGGGCAAAACATGGCAGCAAAACATGGCAGGGCAGAACATGGCAGAGACAGAACATGGCAGGGCAGAACATGGCAGGCAGGGCAGAACATGGCAGGGCAAAACATGGCAGGGCAAAACATGGCAGGGCAAAACATGGCAGGGCAGAACATGGCAGGGCAGAACATGGCAGGGCAGAACATGGCAGGGCAGAACATGGCAGAACATGGCAGGCAGCAAAACATGGCAGGGCAGAACATGGCAGAGACAGAACATGGCAGGGCAAAACATGGCAGGGCAGAACATGGCAGGCAAAACATGGCAGGGCAAAACATGGCAGGGCAAAACATGGCAGGGCAAAACATGGCAGGGCAAAACATGGCAGAGCAGAACATGGCAGGGCAGAACATGGCAGGGCAGAACATGGCAGGGCAAAACATGGCAGGGCAAAACATGGCAGGACAGAGACAGGGCAGTGGGCAGAACATGGCAGGACAGAACATGGTAGGACAGAACATGGCAGGGCAGAACATGGCAGGGCAGAACATGGCAGAGGCAGAACATGGCAGGGCAGGGCAGAACATGGCAGGGCATAACATGGCAGGGCATAACATGGCAGGGCAGAACATGGCAGGGCAGAACATGGCAGAACATGGCAGGGCAGAACATGGCAGGGCATAACATGGCAGGGCTGAACATGGCAGGGCAGAACATGGCAGGGCAGAACATGGCAGGGCATAACATGGCAGGGCATAACATGGCAGGGCTGAACATGGCAGGGCAGAACATGGCAGAGGCAGAACATGGCAGGGCAGAACATGGCAGGGCAGAACAGGGCAGAACAGAACAGGGCAGAACAGGGCAGGGCAGAACATGGCAGGGCATAACATGGCAGAACATGGCAGGACAGAACAGGGCAGGGCAGAACAGGGCAGGGCAGAACAGGGCAGAACATGGCAGGGCAGAACATGGCAGGGCAGAACATGGCAGGGCAGGGCAGAACATGGCAGGGCAGGGCAGAACATGGCAGGGCAAAACATGGCAGGGCAGAACATGGCAGGGCAGAACATGGCAGACAGAACATGGCAGGGCAGGGCAGAACATGGCAGAACATAGCAGGGCAGAACATGGCAGGGCAGAACAGGCAGAACATGGCAGGGGCAGGGCATAACAGGGCAGGGCAGAACATATAGGGCAGAACATGGCAGGGCAGGGCAGAACATGGCAGGGCAGAACATGGCAGGGCAGAACATGGCAGGGTAGGGCAGGGCAGAACATGGCAGGGCAGAACAGGGCAGAACATGGCAGGGCAGAACATGGCAGGGCAGAGCAGGACAGAACATGGCAGGGCAGAACATGGCAGGGCAGGGACAGAACAGGGCAGGGCAGGGCAGGGCAGGGCATGGCAGGGCAGGGCATAACAGGGCAGGGCAGAACATGGCAGGACAGAACATGGCAGCAGGGCAGGGCAGAACATGGCAGGGCAGAACATGGCAGGCAGAACATAGCAGGGCAGAACATGGCAGAACATGGCAGGGCAGAACATGGCAGGGCAGAACACAGAACAGGGCAGGGCAGAACATGGCAGGGCAGAACATGGCAGGGCAGGGCAAGGCAGAACATGGCAGGGCAGGGCAGAACATGGCAGGGCAGGGCAGAACATGGCAGGACAGGGCAGGGCAGGGCAGGGCATGGCAGGGCAGGGCAGAACATGGCAGGGCAGAACATGGCAGGGCAGGACAGAACATGGCAGGGCAGAACATGGCAGGGCAGAACATGGCAGGGCAGGGCAGAACATGGCAGGGCAGGGCAGAACATGGCAGGGCAGGGCAGAACAGGGCAGGGCAGGGCAGGGCAGGGCAGGGCAGGGCAGAACATGGCAGGGCAGGGCAGAACATGGCAGGGCAGAACATGGCAGGGCAGGGCAGAACAGAACATGGCAGGGCAGAACATGACAGGGCAGGGCAGAACATGGCAGGGCAGGCAGAACAGGGCAGGGCAGAACAGGGCAGGGCAGGGCAGGGCAGGGCAGGGCAGGGCAGGGCAGGGCAGGGCATGGCAACTATCCAAGGTAGCAAGTGGAAAGAATGAGAACAGATGGATGGGGGAAGAAAAGGGGAGAGAGAGGAACATAGAAAGAGAGAGAGAGAGACACTATGCTCACAGTACTACTATGGTGTCATTAGAGCATCACTCAGAACCCTCTCTATTAGTGTGTCTTTGTGTTGTCTAGGGGGCATGGGGGTGCTGTCACCTCCAGGTTGGTGTGTGTCCCCTTGTGTGCTGAAACTGCCAGTTTCTTGTCCAGTTCTGGCATTTAGGTCACCACACACTAGTACATGTCCCTGGGCCTGGAAATGATTGATCTCCCCTCTAAGATGGAGAAGTAGTATGGGATATAGGTAGCACACATGAGGACATGTCCCTGGGCCTGGAAATGATTGATCTCCCCCTCTAAGATGGAGAAGTAGTATGGGATATAGGTAGCACACATGAGGACATGTGTTGAGAGAATTTCCTAATTCATGTCTTGACAGATGTAAAATGGTCCTGTTTTGAGTAATTGAATAGATAGGTCTGGGATAGGAACATTAATAGACATGAATAGAACATAAATAGACAACAACAAGGATGGAACTACATACACAAAGAGGCACACATAGCCTACATACCAATACCTACATGTCAATACCAATACCTACATACCAATACCTACATACCAATATCTACATGTCAATACCTACATATCAATACCTACATATCCCAATATCTACATGTCAATACCTGCATGTCAATACCTACATGTCAATACCTACATGTCAATGCCTACACATATCAATGCCTACATACCAATACCTACATACCAATACCTACATGTCAATGCCTACATGTCAATACCTACATATTGTGCCTACATACCCAATACCTACATACCAATGCCTACATACCAATACCTACATATCAATATCTACATGTCAATACCACATGTCAATACCTACATACCAATACCTACATGTCAATACCTACATATCAATACCTACATACCAATACCTACATGTCATACCTGCATATCCAATGCCTACATGTCAATACCTACATGTCAATACCTACATGTCAATGCCTACATGTCAATATCTACATGTCAATACCTACATATCAATATCTACATGTCAATACCTACATGTCAATACCTACATGTCAATACCTACATACCAATACCTACATGCCAATACCTACATGTCAATACCTACATATCGTATCTGCATGTCAATACCTGCATGCCCAATACCTACATACCAATACCTACATACCAATACCTACATGTCAATACCTACATGTCAATACCTACATATTAATACCTACATACCAATACCTACATACCAATACCTTACATACCAATACCTACATATCAATATCTACATGTCAATACCTACATGTCAATACCTACATGCCAATGCCTACATGTCAATGCCTACATATCAATACCTACATATCAATATCTACATGTCAATACCTACATACCAATACCTACATACCAATACCTACATGTCAATACCTACATATCAATATCTACATGTCAATACCTACATATCAATACCTACATGTCAATACCTACATGTCAATACCTACATATCAATATCTACATGTCAATGCCTACATATCATCACCTACATGTCAATACCTACATGTCAATACCTGCATATCAATACCTACATATCAATACCTACATGTCAATGCCTACATACCAATACCTACATGTCAATACCTACATACCAATGCCTACCATATCAATACCTACATGTCAATACCTACATATCAATATCTACATGTCAATACCTACATGTCAATGCCTACATATCAATACCTACATGTCAATGCCTGCATATCAATATCTACATGTCAATACCTACATATCAATATCTACATGTCAATACCTACATACCAATACCCATGTCAATACCTACATATCAATATCTACATGTCAATACCTACATATCAATACCTACATGTCAATACCTACATATCAATATCTACATGTCAATACCTACATGTCAATGCCTACATGCCAATGCCTACATGCCAATGCCTACATACCAATACCTACATACCAATACCTACATATCAATACCTACATGTCAATACCTGCATATCAATATCTACATGTCAAGTACCTACATGTCAATACCTACATACCAATGCCTACAGTGTCAATACCACCATACCAATGCCTACATACCAATGCCTACATACCAATGCCTACATATCAATACCTACATGTCAATACCTACATATCAATATCTACATGTCAATACCTACATGTCAATACCTACATATCAATACCTACATGTCAATACCTACATATCAATACCTACATGTCAATACCTACATATCAATATCTACATGTCAATACCTACATATCAATACCTACATGTCAATGCCTACATATCAATATCTACATGTCAATACCTACATGTCAATACCTACATATCAATACCTACATGTCAATACCTACATATCAATATCTACATGTCAATACATATCAATGCCTACATGTCAATACCTACATATCAATACCTACATGTCAATACCTACATATCAATATCTACATGTCAATACCTACATATCAATACCTACATGTCAATACCTACATATAATATAATATAATAATATATGCCATTTAGCTAGCGCTTTTATCCAAGCGACTTACAGTCATGTGTGCATACATTCTACGTATGGAGTGGTCCGGAATCAGACCCACTACCCTGGCGTTACAAGCGCGATGCTCTACCAACTGAGCCCAATGCTTACAATGTCAATGCTACCACATGTCAATGCCACATGTCAATGCCTACATGTCAATATCTACGTATCAATACTACCTACATGTCAATATCTACATGTCAATACCTACATGTCAATACCTACATATCAATATCTACATGTCAATATCTATGTCAAGCATACATGTCAATACCTACATATCAGTGCCTGCATGTCCCAGTACCTGCATGTCAATGCCTACATGTCAATGCCTGCATATCAATACCTACATGTCAATACCTACATATCAATATCTACATGTCAATACCTACATCAATACCTACATATCAATATCTACATGTCAATACCTACATATCAATGCCTACATGTCAATACCCTACATATCAATATCTACATGTCAATACCTACATATCAATGCCTACATGTCAATACCTACATATCAATATCTACATGTCAATGCCTGCATATCAATATCTACATGTCAATGCCTGCATGTCAATACCTACATATCAATATCTACATGTCCCAATACCTACATGTCAATACCTACATGTCAATCCACCATGTCAATACCTACATGTCAATACCTACATATCAATACCTACATGTCAATACCTGCATATCCAATACCTACATATCAATGCCACCATGTCAATATCTACATGTCAATACCTACATATCAATATCTACATGTCAATACCTACATATCAATATTTACATGTCAATGCCTGCATGTCAATACCTACATGTCAATGCCTACATATCAATAATCTACATGTCAATACCTACATGTCAATACCTGCATATCAATACCTACATGTCAATGCCTACACATATCAGTATCTGCATGTCAATGCCTACATATCAATGCCTACATGTCCCAATGCCTACATATCAATATCTGCACATGTCCAATATCTACATGTCAATACCTACATATCAGAAATGCCCTACATGTCAATGCCTACATGTCAATACCTGCAGCCAATCACCTACATGCCAATGCCTACATATCAATACCTACATATCAGTGCCTACATGTCAATGCCTACATATCCAGTATCTACATGTCAATGCCTACATGTCCCAATACCTACATACCAATGCCTACATATCAATGCCTACATATCAATACCTACATGTCAATACCTGCATATCAATATCTACACATGTCAGTACCTACATCAATACCTATATCAATACCTACATGTCAATGCCTACATATCAATGCCTACATACCAATGCCTACATATCAATGCCTACATGTCAATACCTACATGTTAATGCCACATGCACCAGTACCTACATGTCAATGCCTGCATACCAATACCTACATGTCAATGCCTACATACCAATACCTACATATCAATATCTACATGTCAATGCCTACATATCAATACCTGCATACCAATACCTACATGTCAATGCCACCATGCCAATGCCTACATACCAAATATCTACATGTCAGTACCTACATATCCAATGCCTACATGTCAATGCCTACATATCAATGCCTACATACCAATACCTACATGTCAATGCCTACATACCAACACCTACATACCAATGCACATGTCAATACCTGCATGTCAATACCTACATGTCAATACATACATGTCAATACCTACATATCAATGCCTACATACCAATGCCTACATACCAATGCCTACATACCAATGCCTACATGCCAATGCCTGTTTATGTCAATGCCTACATGCACCAATGCCTACATGTCAATGCCTACATGCCAATACCTACATATCAATATCTACATGTCAATGCCTACATACCAATGCCTACATACCAATGCCTACATGTCCATGCACCTACATGTCAGTACCACATGTCCAGTACATACATGTCAATACCTGCATGCCAATACCTACATGCCAATACCTACATGTCCAGTACCACATGTCAATGCCTGCATGTCAATGCCTACAGCCAATGCCTGCATATCAATGCCTACATACCAATACCTACATACCAATGCCTGCATATCAATACCTACATACCAGTGCCTACATGTCAATGCCTACATACCAATACCTACATATCAATACCTACATGCCAATGCCTACATACCAATACCTACATATCAATGCCTACATGCCAATACATACATGTCAATGCCTACATGTCAATGCCTAAATACCAATGCCTACATGTCAATGCCTACATACCAATACCTGCATGTCAATATCTACATGTCAATACCTACATACCAATGCCTACATGTCAATGCCTACATCCCAGTACCTATATGTCAGTACCTACATGTCAATGCCTACATGCCAATGCCACCATGTCAATGCCTGCATACCAATGCCTGCATGCCAATGCCTGCATGCCAATGCCTGCATACCAAGTGCCTGCATGTCCATTGCCTACATACCAATACCTACATGTCAGTATACCTACATGCAATACCTACATATCAATGACCTACATGTCAATACATACGTATCAATGCCTAATCATTACCTACATACCAATACATACATGTCAATGCCTACATGTCAATGCCTACATACCAATACCTGCATGTCAATGCCCACATGTCAATACCTGCATGTCAATGCCTACAATGTCAATACCTACATATCAATACCTACATACCAATACCTACATGTCAATACCTACATGTCAATACCTACATGTACCAATACCTACATGTTAATGCCTACATGTCAATGCCTACATGTACTACATACATGTATGCCTACATATCAATACCTGCGTACCATGCCTACATGCCAATACCTACATGCCAATGCCTACATACCAATGCCTACATGTCAATGCCTACATACCAATACCTACATGTCAATACCTACATACCAATACCTACATATCAATATCTACATGTCAATACCTACATACCAATACCTACATACCAATGCCTACATGTCAATGCCTACATGTCAATGCCTACATGTCAATACATACATGTCAATACCTACATACCAATACCTACATACCAATACCTGCATGTCAATACCTACATGTCAATACCTACATGTCAATACCTACATACCAATACCCTACATATCAATGCCTACATACCAATGCCTACATACCAATACCTACATATCAATACCTACATACCAATGCCTACATGTCAATACCTACATACCAATACCTACATATCAATACCTACATACCAATACCTACATACCAATACCTACATATCAATGCCTACATACCAATACATACATGTCAATCACCTACATGTCAATGCCTAAATACCAATACCTACATGTCAATACCTGCATACCAATGCCTGCATATCAATATCTACATGTCAATACCTACATAGCCAATACCTACATGTCAATGCCTACATGTCAATACCAATAGTGCCTACATGTCAATACCTGCATATCAATACCTGCATGTCAATGCCTGCATGCCTACCTACATACCAATACCTACATACCAATGCCTACATGCCAATACCTACATGTCAATACCTACATACCAATACCTACATGTCAATACCTACATACCAATACCTACATATCAATACCTACATGTCAATACATACATGTCAATACCTACATGTCAATACCTACATACCAATGCCTACATATCAATACCTACATACCAATGCCTACATGTCAATACCTACATACCAATACCTACATACCAATGCCTACATACCAATGCCTACATATCAATGCCTACATGCCAATACCTGCATGTCAATACCTACATACCAATACCTACATATCAATGCCTACATGCCAATGCCTGCATGCCAATGCCTACATATCAATGCCTACATGCCAATACATACATGTCAATGCCTACATGTCAATACCTAAATACCAATACCTGCATGTCATGCCCTACACATGCCAATGCCTGCATATCAGTATCTACATGTCAGTACCTACATACCAATACCTACATGTCAATACCTGCATGTCAATGCCTACATGTCAATGCCTGCATGTCAATGCCACCATACCAATGCCTGCATGTCAATACCTGCATGCCAATGCCTACATACCAATGCCTACATACCAATGCCTACATACCAATACCTACATGTCAATACCTACATACCAATACCACATGTCAATGCCTACATACCAATGCCTACATATCAATACCTACATGTCAATACATACATGTCAATGCCTACATGTCAATACCTACATACCAATACCTACATGTCAATGCCTACATACCAATACCTACATGTCAATACCCATGTCAATACCTGCATACCAATACATACATGTCAATACCTACATGTCAATACCTACATACCAATACCTACATGTCAATACCTGCATGTCAATGCCTACATGTCAATACCACATGTCAATACCTACATGTCAATACCTACATGTCAATACCTACATGTCAATACCTACATGTCAATACCTGCATATCAATGCCTACATACCAATACATACATGTCAATGCCCATGTCAATACCTACATACCAATGCCTACATGTCAATACCTACATGTCAATACATACATGTCAATGCCTACATGTCCAATACCTACATGTCAATACCTACATGTCAATACCTACATGTCAATACCTACATACCAATACCTACATATCAATGCCTACATACCAATACCTACATGTCAATACCTACATACCAATACCTACATATCAATGCCTACATACCAATGCCCACATACCAATACCTACATATCAATACCTACATACCAATACATACATGTCAATACCTACATGTCAATACCTAAATACCAATACCTACATGTCAATACCTACATACCAATACCTACATATCAATATCTACATGTCAATACCTACATACCAATACCTACATGTCAATACCTACATGTCAATACCTACATGTCAATACCTACATGTCAATACCCCTACATGCCAATACCTACATGTCAATACCACATACCAATACCTACATACCAATACCTACATACCAATACCTACATGCCAGTACCTACATGTCAATACCTACATACCAATACCTACATGTCAATACCTACATGCCAATACCTACATATCAATGCCTACATGTCAATACATACATGTCAATACCTACATGTCAATACCTACATACCAACACATACATGTCAATACCTACATGTCAATGCCTACATACCAATACCTACATGTCAATACCTACATGTCAATACCTACATGTCAATACCTACATGTCAATACCTACATGTCAATACCTACATATCAATACCTACATACCAATACCTACATGTCAATACCTACATACCAATACCTACATACTCAATACCTACATGTCAATACCTACATGTCAATACCTACATGTCAATACATACATGTCAATGCTACATATCAATACCTACATACCAATACCACATACCAATACCTACATACCAATACCTACATACCAATACCTACATGTCAATACCTACATACCAATACCTACATGTCAATACCTACATACCAATACCTACATATCAATATCTACATGTCAATACCTACATACCAATACCTACATACCAATGCCTACATGTCAATACCTACATGTCAATACCTACATGTCAATACATACATGTCAATGCCTACATACCAATACCTACATACCAATACCTACGTATGTCAATACCTACATGTCAATACCTACATGTCAATACCTACATACCAATACCTACATATCAATACCTACATACCAATACCTACATATCAATACCTACATATCAATACCCTACATACCAATACCTACGTGTCCAATACCACATGACCAATACCTACATATCAATACCTACCATACCAATGCCTACATACCAATACCTACATATCAATACCTACATACCAATACATACATGTCAATACCTACATGTCAATACCTAAATACCAATACCTACATGTCAATACCTACATACCAATACCTACATATCAATATCTACATGTCAATACCCACATACCAATGCCTACATGTCAATACCTACATGTCAATACCTACATGTCAATGCCTACATGTCAATACCTACATACCAATGCCTGCATGTCAATACCTACATACCAATACCTACATACCAATACCTACATACCAATACCTACATACCAATACCTACATGTCAATACCTACATACCAATACCTACATGTCAATACCTACATACCAATGCCTACATATCAATACCTACATGTCAATACATACATGTCAATACCTACATGTCAATGCCTACATACCAATACCTACATGTCAATACCTACATACCAATACCTACATGTCAATACCTACATATCAATACCTACATACCAATGCCTGTATCAATACCTACATACCAATACCTACATGTCAATACCTGCATGCCCCAATACATGTCAATACCTACATGTCAATACCTACATACCAATACCTACATGTCAATGCCTACATACCAATACCTACATGTCAATACCTACATATCAATACCTACATACCAATACCTACATATCAATACCTACATACCAATACCTGCATGTCAATACCTACATACCAATACCTACATATCAATACCTACATACCAATACCTACATACCAATACCTACATATCAATACCTACATACCAATACATACATGTCAATACCTACATGTCACTACCACAAATACCAATACCTACATGTCAATACCTACATACCAATACCTACATATCAATATCTACATGTCAATACCTACATACCAATACCTACATGTCAGTACCTACATGTCAATACCTACATGTCAATACCTACATGTCAATACCTACATACCAATACCTACATGTCAATACCTACATACCAATACCTACATACCAATACCTACATACCAATACCTACATACCAATACCTACATGTCAATACCTACATACCAATACCTACATGTCAATACCTACATACCAATACCTACATATCAATACCTACATGTCAATACATACATGTCAATACCTACACAATACCTACATACCAATACCTACATGTCAATACCTACATACCAATACCTACATGTCAATACCTACATGTCAATACCTACATACCAATACATACATGTCAATACCTACATGTCAATACCTACATACCAATACCTACATGTCAATACATGTCAATACCTACATGTCAATACCTACATGTCAATACCTACATGTCAATACCTACATGTCAATACCTACATGTCAATACCTACATATCAATACCTACATACCAATACATACATGTCAATACCTACATGTCAATACCTACATACCAATACCTACATGTCAATACCTACATGTCAATACATACATGTCAATACCTACATGTCAATACCTACATGTCAATACCTACATGTCAATACCTACATGTCAATACCTACATATCAATACCTACATGTCAATACCTACATATCAATACCTACATATCAATACCTACATGTCAATACCTACATGTCAATACCTACATATCAATACCTACATGTCAATACCTACATGTCAATATCTACATGTCAATACCTACATATCAATACCTACATGTCAATACCTACATATCAATATCTACATGTCAATACCTACATATCAATACCTACATGTCAATACCTACATGTCAATACCTACATGTCAATATCTACATGTCAATACCTACATGTCAATACCTACATATCATACATGTCAATACCTACATGTCAATACCTACATGTCAATACCTACATACCAATACCTACATGTCAATACCTACATATCAATACCTACATATCAATACCTACATATCAATATCTACATGTCAATACCTACATATCAATACCTACATATCAATATCTACATGTCAATACCTACATATCAATACCTACATGTCAATACCTACATGTCAATATACCAATACCTACATGTCAATACCTACATGTCAATATCTACATGTCAATACCTACATATCAATACCTACATGTCAATACCTACATATCAATACCTACATGTCAATACCTACATATCAATACCTACATAACAATACCTACATGTCAATACCTACATATCAATACCTACATATATGTTGTCCTCCTACGGCCTCCTCCACATCTCCTGATGTACTGGCCTGTCTCCTGGTAGTGCCTCCATGCTCTGGACACTACGCTGACAGACACAGCAAACCTTCTTGCCACAGCTCGCATTGATGTGCCATCCTGGATGAGCTGCACTACCTGAGCCACTTAAGTGTGGGTTGTAGACTCCATCTCATGCCACCACGAGTGTGAAAGCACCGCCAGCATTCAAAAGTGACCAAAATATCAGCCAGGAAGCATAGGAACTGAGAAGTGGTCTGTGGTCCCCACCTGCAGAACCACTCCTTTATTGGGGGTGTCTTGCTAATTGCCTATATTTTCCACCTACTGTTCCATTCCATTTGCACAACAGCATGTGAAATGTATTGTCAATCAGTGTTGCTTCTTAAGTGGACAGTTTGATTTCACAGAAGTGTGATTGACTTGGAGTTGTGTTGTTTGTGTTGTTTGTGTTGTTTGTGTTTTAAGTGTTCCCTTTATTTTTTGAGCAGTGTACAATTTAAATATTTATATCAAATGGGTGATTTTGTGTTAAAATGCTCTACAACAAAGCTTTCTTAGTGTTTTGAACACCTCCAAAACAAAGGTCATGTGGTTTGCAAGAAGATGTGATTACTACCTCTGAGGGTGTATGGTCTTCTGCAGGAGGCCTTTTGGTAGGCCGCCACTGTAAATAAGAATTTGTTCTCAACTGATTTCTCTAGTTAAATAAAGGTTGAATAAAAATAAAATAAAGGATATAAACAGCATATTTTGCGTAAAACTGTATCTGTTCCACAGGAGAACTATTTCGCAATTTATGTTGTCTAATGTCTATGAATGTGTTGAGCATGTGTGCAATTCTCAGTGTGTCCACCTGGTGGCAGTAGAGTACTGTACATTAAATATTTGTTTACTGCTCCATAGGCTCTGAAGTGAGAATGGCATAGAAAAAAGAGGTGTTTTCAGTCGGTTAGGTAAGGTTAAGTGTTAGTTCTTGACCTAATGGAAAAAAAGATGGGGAGATGGGCAGAGTGAAGGAGAGGTGGGGAGGGAAAGAGAGATATGAGAGATGGGGGAGGGGAAGAGAATGAGCCCTCACACATTCAGTGAGAAAGACAGACAGGGAGAGGGGGAGGAGAGGAAGACAGACAGGGAGAGGGAGGAGAGGAAGACAGAAAGGGAGAGGGGGAGGAGAGGAAGACAGACAGGGAGAGGGGAGGAGAGGAAGATAGACAGGGAGAGGGAGGAGAGGAAGACAGACAGGGAGAGGGGGAGGAGAGGAAGACAGAAAGGGAGAGGGAGGAGAGAAAGACAGACAGGGAGAGGGGGAGGAGAGGAAGACAGAAAGGGAGAAGGGGAGGAGAGGAAGACAGAAAGGGAGAGGGGGAGAGGAAGACAGACAGGGAGAGGGGGAGGAGAGGAAGACAGACAGGGAGAGGGGGGGAGAGGAAGACAGGCAGGGAGAGGGGGAAGAGAGGAAGACAGACAGGGGGAGAGGGGGAGGAGAGGAAGACAGACAGGGAGAGGGAGAGGAAGACAGACAGGGAGAGGAGAGGAAGACAGACAGGGAGAGGGAGAGGAGAGGAAGACAGACAGGGAGAGGGGGAGGAGAGGAAGACAGACAGAAGGACAGGAGAGGGGAGGAGAGGAAGACAGACAGGGGAGAGGGGGAGGAGAGGAAGACAGACAGGGAGAGGGGGAGGAGAGGAAGACAGAAAGGGAGAGGGAGAGGAGAGGAAGACAGACAGGGAGAGGGGGAGGAGAGGAAGACAGGCAGGGAGAGGGAGAGGAGAGAAAGACAGACAGGGAGAGGGGAGGAGAGGAAGACAGACAGGGAGAGGGAGAGGAGAGAAAGACAGACAGGGGAGAGGAGAGGAAGACAGACAGGGAGAGGAGAGAAAGACAGACAGGAAGACAGACAGGGATAGGGAGAGAAAGACAGACAGGGAGAGAGAGAGAGAGAAAGACAGACAGGAAGAGGGGGAGAGAGAAAGACAGGGACAGGAGAGGAGAGAAAGACAGACAGGAAGAGGGGGAGGAGAGAAAGACAGACAGGGAGAGGGAGAGGAGAGAAAGACAGACAGGGGAGAGGGGAGGAGAGAAAGACAGACAGGGAGAGGGGAGGAGAGTGTGTGTGTTCAAATCTTATCTGCTTTGGGATGGGTAATGGTGCTGTGGGATGGGTAATGGTGCTGTGGGATGGGTAATGGTGCTGTGGGATGGGCAATGTTGCTGTGAGATGGGTAATGGTGCTGTGGGATGGGTAATGGTGCTGTGGGATGGGTAATGGTGCTGTGGGATGGGTAATGGTGCTGTGGGATGGGTAATGGTGCTGTGGGATGGGTAATGGTGCTGTGGGACGGGTAATGGTGCTTGGGATGGGTAATGGTGCTGTGGGATGGGTAATGGTGCTGTGGGATGGGTAATGGTACTGTGGGATGGGTAATGCTGCTGTGGGATGGGTAATGGTGCTGTGGGATCGGTAATGCTGCTGTGGAATGGGTAATGGTGCTGTGGGATGGGTAATGCTGCTGTGGAAATGGGTAATGCTGCTGTGGGATGGGTAATGCTGCTGTGGGATGGGTAATGGTACTGTGGGATGGGTAATGGTGCTGTGGGATGGGTAATGCTGCTGTGGGATGGGTAATGGTGCTGTGGGATGGGTAATGCTGCTGTGGGATGGGCAATGGTGCTGTGGAATGGGTAATGCTGCTGTGGGATGGGTAATGCTGCTGTGGGATGGGTAATGCTGCTGTGGGATGGGTAATGGTGCTGCAGGATGGGTAATGCTGCTGTGGGATGGGTAATGCTGCTGTGGGATGGGTAATGCTGCTGTGGGATGGGTAATGCTGCTGTGGGATGGGTAATGCTGCTGTGGGTTGGGTAATGCTGCTGTGGGACGGTAATGGTGCTGTGGGATGGGTAATGCTGCTGTGGGATGGGTAAATGCTGCTGTGGGATGGGTCATGCTGCTGCTGTGGGATGGGTAATGCTGCGTTGGAAATGGGTAATGGGATGGGTAATGCTGCTGTGGGATGGGTAATGCTGCTGTGGGATGGGTAATGCTGCTGTGGGATGGGTAATGCTGCTGTGGGATGGGTAATGCTGCTGTGGGATGGGATGCTGCTGTGGGATGGGTAATGCTGCTGTGGGATGGGTAATGCTGCTGTGGGATGGGTAATGCTGCTGCGGGATGGGTAATGCTGCTGTGGGATGGGTAATGCTGCTGTGGGATGGGTAATGGTGCTGTGGGATGGGTAATGCTGCTGTGGGATGGGTAATGCTGTTGTGGGATGGGTAATGGTGCTGTGGAATGGGTAATGCTGCTGTGGGATGGGTAATGGTGCTGTGGGTTGGGTAATGCTGTTGTGGGATGGTAATGGTGCTGTGGAAATGGGTAATGCATCACAGACATCACAACTATGAAATAGCACACATGGAATCATTTAAGTGCCAAAAATGTGTTAAACAAATTAAACAGATTCTTCAAAGTAGCCATCCTTTGCCTTGATGACAGCTTTACACTCTCAACCAGTTTCTTGGCATTCTCTCAACCAGTTTCATGAAGTAGTCACCTGGAATGCATTTCAATTTACAGGTGTGCCTTGTTAAAGTTAATTTGTGGAATTTCTTTCCTTATTAATGCGTTTGAGCCAATCAGTTGTGTTGTAACAAGGTAGGGTGGTATACAGAAGATAGCCCTATTTGGTAAAAGACCAAGTCCATATTATGACAAGAACAGCTCAAATAAGCAAAGAGAAACAGCAGTCATCATTACTTTAAGACATGAAGGTCAGTCAATCCAGACTTGGAATGTGCAGTTGCAAAAACCATCAAGCGTTATGATGAAACTGGCTCTCATGAGAACCCAGGAAAAGGAGACCCAGAGTTACCTCTCCTGCAGAGGATAAATTCATTAGAGTTACCAGCCTCCCAGAAATTGCAGCCCAAAGAAATGTTTCACAGATTTCAGTAACAGACACATCTCAACATTAACTGTTCAGAGGAGACTGCGTGACTCAGGCCTTCATGGTCGAATTGCTGCAAAGAAACCACTACTAAAGGACATCAATAAGAAGAGACTTGCTTGGGCCAAGAAACACGAGCAACGGACATTAGACCGGTGGAAATCTGTTCTTTGGTCTGATGATTTTTGGATCCAACCGCCGTGTCTTTCTGAGATGCAGAGTAGGTGAACGAATGATCTCCGCATGTGTGGTTCCCACCGCGAAGCATGGAGGAGGAGGTGTGATGGTGCTTTGCTGGTGACACTGTCTGTGATTTATTTAGAATTCAAGGCACAATTAACCAGCAATGGCTACCACAGCATTCTGCAGCGATACGCCATCTGGTTTGCACTTAGTGGGACTATCGTTTGTTTTTCAACAGGACAATGACCCAGCACACCTCTAGGCTGTATAAGGGCTATTTGACCAAGAAGGAGAGTGATGGAGTGCTGCATCAGATGACCTGGCCCCCACATTCACCGACCTCAACCCAATTGAGATGGTTTGGAATGAGTTGGATCGCAGAGTGAAAGAAAAGCAGCCAATAAGTGCTCAGAATATGTGGGAACTACTTCAAGACGGTTGGAAAAGAATTGCAGTTGAAGCTGGTTGAGAGAATGCCAAGAGTGTGCAAAGCTGTCATCAAGGCAAAGGGTGGCTATTTGAAGAATCTAAAATCTCAAATCTATTTGAATTCGTTTAACACTTTTTAGGTTAATACATGATTCCATATGTGTTATTTCATAGTTTTGATGTCTTCATTATTATTCTACAATGTAGAAAATAGTCAAAGTAAAGAAAAGAGAGAGAGACAGGAGTTAGAGGAGGAGAGAGAGAGAGAGAGGAGTTAGGAGGGAGGGGGAATGAGGGGAGAGAGAAAGTTAGAAGGGGGAGGAAGGGAGAGAGAGAGAGAGAGGAGTTAGAGGGAGGGGAGATGAGGGAGAGAGAGAGAGAGGAGTTAGAGGGAGGAGAGATGAGAGAGAGTGACAGAGGGTGTTAGAGGGAGGGGGAGATGAGAGAGAGTGACAGAGGGAGTTAGAGAGAGGAGATGAGGGAGAGGAGGAGAGAGAGGGATTAGAGGGAGGGGGAGATGAGGGGAGAGTGACAGAGGGAGTTAGAGGGGAGGGGAGATGAGGGAGAGAGAGAGAGACACAGAGGAGTTAGAGGGGAGGGGGGAATGAGGGAGAGAGAGAGAGAGGAGAGGGGAAGAGACAGAGGGATGTTAGGAGGGATGAGAGAGTGACAGAGGGAGTTGAAGAGGGAGAGATGAGGAGAGAGAGAGAGAAACAGAGGGTGTTAAAGGGGAGATGAGAGAGGAGTGAACAGAGAGTTAGGGAGGGAGGGGGAGATGAGAGAGAGAGAGAGAGAAACAGAGGTGTTAGAGGGAGGAGATGAGAGAGAGTGACAGAGGGTGTTAGAGGAGGGGAGATGAGAGAGAGGACAGAATTAGAGGAGGGGAGATGAGGGAGAGAGAGAGAGACAGAGTTAGAGGGGAGGAGAGAGAGAGAGAGAGAGAGAGAAAGAGAGAACAGAGAGGGAGGGGGAGATGAGAGAGAAGTTAGAGGGAGGAGATGAGGAGAGAGAGAGACAGGAGGAGTTAAGGGAGGGGAGATGAGGGGAGAGAGAGAGAGAGAGAGAGGAGACAGGGGAGTTAGAGGAGGGAGAGAGAGAGAGAGAGAGATGACAGAGGGAGTTAGAGGGGAGGGAGATGAGAGAGAGACAGACAGAGGGGAGTTAGAGGGAGGGGGAGATGAGGGAGAGAGAGGGAGAGAGGAGACCGAGGAGTTAGAGGGAGGAGATGAGAGAGAGAGAGAGAGACAGAGGGTGTTAGGGGAGGGAGGGGGAGTGACAGAGAGAAAGAGGGAGTTAGAGGAGGGGGAGATGAGGAGGGAGAGGGAGGGTGTTAGAGGGAGGGGGAGAGAGTGACAGGGAGAGAGAAGGAGGAGATGAGAGAGAGAGAGAGAGACAGAGGAGTTAGAGGGAGGGGGGAGAGAGAGAGAGAGCAGAGGGAGTTAGAGGGAGGGGGAGATGAGAGAGAGACAGAGGGGAGTTAGGGGGGGGGAGATGAGAGAGAGAGAGACAGAGAGGAGTTAGAGGGGGAGGGGAGAGAGAGAGAGACAGAGGAGGAGGAGGAGGGAGAGAGAGAGAGACAGAGGGAGTTAGAGGGAGGAGATGAGGGAGAGAGAGAGAGAGGGAGGAGAAGAGAGAGACAGAGGGAGTTAGAGGAGGGGGAGATGAGGGAGAGAGAGAAAGAGAGGGAGAGAGAGAGGAGAGAGGGAGAGAGAGAGAGAGAGACAGAGGGAGGGGGAGATGAGGGGGAGAGAGAGAGGAGGGAGAGAGACAGAGGAGTTAGAGGGAGGATGGAGATGAGAGAGAGACAGAGGGAGTTAGAGGGAGGGGGAGATAGAGAGAGAGACAGAGGGAGTTAGAGGGAGGGGGGAAGGAGAGAGAAGACAGAGAGGAGTTAGAGGGAGGGGGAGATGAGGGAGAGAGAGAGAGAGAGAGGGAGAGAGGGAGAGAGAGAGAGAGAGAGGGAGTTAGGAGGGGAGGGGAGGAGGAGAGAGAGAGAGACAGAGGGAGTTAGAGGAGAGGGGAGATGAGAGAGAGAGACAGAGGGAGTTAGAGGGAGGGGGAGATGAGAGAGAGACAGAGGGAGTTAGAGGGAGGGGGAGATGAGGGAGAGAGAGAGAGAGAGGGAGAGAGAGAGAGAGACAGAGGGAGTTAGAGGGAGGGGGAGATGAGGGAGAGAGAGAGGAAGGAGAGCATAGAAAGACGAGAGATGGGATGCAGGTGCAAGGAGAGAAGGAAGGAAAAGGAAAAGAGATATGGTAGAAAACATGAGTGGAATGGAGAGGAAAGATGGCGAAATAGGTTATAAGGAGAGAGGAGAGAGGAGAGAGGACAGAGGAGAGAGGAGAGAGGACAGACTGAGTGAAACATTAGGAAATATATATGGAGAGAGGAGAGTGAGTGAAACATTAGGAAATATATATGGAGAGAGATGTACAACAACTGTGTGGTTCAAATTGGCAAAAAACACACATTTCTTTCCACAGGGCCGTGGGGTGAGACAGGGATGCAGCTTAAGCCCAACCCTCTTCAACATATATATCAACAAATTGGCGAGGGCACTAGAACAATCTGCAGCACCCGGCCTCACCCTACTAGAATCTGAAGTCAAATGTCCACTGTTTGCTGATGATCTGGTGCTTCTGTCCCCAACCAAGGAGGGCCTGCATCAACACCTAGATCTTCTGCACAGATTCTGTCAGACCTGGGCCCTGACAGTAAAACTCAGTAAGACCAAAATAATGGTGTTCCAAAAAATGTCCAGTTGCCAGGACCAAAATACTAATTTAATCTAGACACCGTTGCCCTCGAGCACCCAAAAAACGATATATACCTCGGCCTAAACATCAGCGCCACAGTTAACTTCCACAAAGCTGTGAACGATCTGAGAAACAAGGCAAGAAGGGCCTTCTATGCCATCAAAAGGAGCGTAGAATTCTTCACTCCAATTAGGATCTGGCTAAAAATACTTGAATCAGTTATAGAACCAATTGCCCTTTATGGTTGTGAGGTCTGGGGTCCGCTCACCAACCAAGAACTCACAAAATGGGACAAACACCCGATTGAGACTCTGCATGCAGAATTCTGCAAAAATATCCTCTGTGTACAAGGTAAAACACCAAACAATGCATGCAGAGCAGAATTAGGCCGATACCCAATAATGATCAAAATCCAGAAAAGAGCAGTTAAATTCTACAACCACCTAAAAGGAAGCGATGCCCAAACCTTCCATAATAAAGCCATCACCTACAGAGAGATGAATCTGGAGAAGAGTCCCCTAAGCAAGCTGGTCCTGGGGCTCTGTTCACAAACACAAACACACCCCACAGAGCCCAAGGACAGCAGCACAATTAGACCCAACCAAATCAGGAGAAAACAAAAAGCTAATTACTTGACACATTGGAAAGAGGAGAGGAGAGAGCCAGTAGGATTTTTTAATTTTTTTTAATTGTACCTTTATTTAACCAGGCAAGTCAGTTAAGAACAAATTCTTATTTTCAATGACGGCCTAGGAACAGTGGGTTAACTGCCTGTTCAGGGGCAGAACGACAGATTTGTACCTTGTCAGCTTGGGGGGTTGAACTCGCAACCTTCCAGTTACTAGTCCAACTCTCTAACCACTAGGCTACGCTGCTGCCCCAGATTGGCATTGAGGATGGCCGATAGAAGTGGCAGAACAGCATGCAAGCAGAGGACAGTAGGGAGGGTGGAACAGAAAGATGGAGGGAGGAGGGGAAATGACAGTAATCTAGTGTCTCCACCTCACAGTGGGCCACTCCAGGTAATACACTAATATATAGAACACTGTTAGGAGAGGGTGATGGGATGAGGGAGGGAGGAAGAGAGGAATGGAGGGAGGGAGGAGGGAGGGAGGGAGGAAGGAAGGAATGGAGGGAGAGAGGAATGGATGGAGGGAGAGAGGAATGGAGGGAGAGAGGGATGGATGGAGGGAGAGAGGGATGGAGGGAGAGAGAGATGGATGGAGGGAGAGGGATGGATGGAAGGAGAGGGAGGATGGATGGAGAGAGAGGGATGGAGGGAGAGAGGGATGAATGGAGGAGAGGGGATGGATGGAGGAGAGAGGGATGGATGGAGGGAGGAGGAAATGACAGTAATCTAGTGGAATGAACACTGTTAGGAGAGGTGATGGGATGAGGGAGGGAGGAAGAGAGGAATGGAGGAGGAGGAGGAGGAAAATGACAGTAATCTGGGTCTCCATGGAGTGGGCCACTCCAGGTAATACACTAATATATAGAACACTGTTAGGAGAGGGTGATGGGATGAGGGAGGGAGGAAGAATGGAGGGAGGGAGGGAGGAGGGAGGGAGGAAGGAAGGAAATAGAATGGAGGAGAGGAATGAGGAAGAGAAAGAGAATGGAGGAGAGGGATAGATGGAGAGAGGATGGAGGAGAAGGGGGAATGGAGTGAAGGAGAGAGGATGGAGGGGAGAGGGATGGATGGAGGAGAGGGATGGAGGGAGGAGATAGAGGAAGAGGGATGGAATAGAGAGGAATGGAGGGAGAGAGGGATGGAATGGAAGAGAAAGAGAATGGAGGAAGAGGATGGAAAGAGAGAGAGGGAGAGAGGAATGGAGGGAGAGAGGGAAGGAGGGATGGAGGGGAGAAGAGGAATGGAGGGAGAGAGGAATGGAGGGAGAAAGGGATGGAGGGAGGGAGAGAGGGATGGAATGAGAGAGGATGGATGGAGGGAATGGAGGGAGAGAGGGATGGATGGAGAGAGAGGATGGAGGTAGAGGATGGATGGAGGAGAGAGGAATGGAGGGAGAGAGGGATGGAGGGAGAAAGGAATGGAGGGAGAGAGGGATGGAGGAGAGAGAAGAGAGAGAGGAATGGAGGGAGAGAGGGGATCGAGGAGAGAGGAATGGAAAGGGAGGGAGAGAGGGATGGAGAGGAGAGAGGGATGGATGGAGGGAGAGAGGAATGGAGGGAGAGAGGGATGGAGGGAGAGAGGATGGATGGAGGAGAGAGGAATGGAGGGAGAGAGGGATGGAGGAGAGAGGGATGGATGGAGGGAGAGGATGGATGGAAGAGGGATGGATGGAGGGAGGAGGAATGGAGGGAGAGAGGATGGAGGAGAGATGAACGATGGAGAGGATGGATTTAAGAAAGGATGGATGGAGGAGAGAGAGAACGGAGGAGAGAAGAAAGGATGGAGAAAATGGAGAAGAGGGAGGATGGATGGAAAACGGGAGAAGAGGAATGGAGGAGAGAGGATGGATGGAGAGAGGATGGATGGAGAGGAGAGAGGATGGATGGAGGGAGGGATGGAGGGAGGGAGGGAGAGAGGGATGGAATGAGAGAGGAATGGAGGAGAGAGGATGGAGGGAGAGAGGAATGGAGGAGGAGAGAGGGATGGAAATGGAGGGAGAGAGGGATGGAGGGATGGAGGAGAGGGAATGGAGGGGAGAGGAATGGAGGAGAAAAGAGGATGAATGGGAGGAGATGGAGGCAGAGAGGATGGAGGGAGAGAGATAGAGGGAGAGAGGAATGGAGGAGAGAGGGATGGAGGGATGGAGGGAGAGAGGAACGGAGGAGAGAGGAATGGAGGGAGAGCTGGAATGGAGGAGGGAGAGAGAGATGAATGAGAGAGGGAGAGGAATGGAGGGAGAGAGGGATGGATAGATGGAGAGAGGAATGGAGGGAGAGAGGAAAGGAGAGAGGGATGGATGGAGGGGAGAGAGGAATGGAGGAGGGAGAGAGGATGGAGGGAGAGAATGAGAGGGAGAGGGATGAAATGAGAGAGGAATGGAGGGAGAGGATGGAATGGAGGAGAGGAGAGAGGATGGAGGATGGAGAGAGAGGAATGGAGGGAGAGAGGAATGGAGGAGCGGAATGGAGGGAGGGAGGAGGATGGAATGGAGAGAGGAGGAATGGAGGGAGAGAGGAGGAGGAGAGAATTATTTTTTAAGAGAGAGAATTAATCTTTAGAGAAGGGAATGGAAGGAAAGAATGGAGGAGAGGGATGGATTTTTAGAGGAATGGATTTTAGGATGGAGGACCTTAGAGGAATGGAGGGAAGAGGATAGATTTTATTATTATGAGGAATGGAATGAGAGAACCATTTTTTAATGGATTAGGAATGGAGGAGAGGAATAGGAGGGATCTTATTTAGAGAGGATGAATGGAGGGAGAGAGAGGAATGGAGGGAGATTTCAGAGGGATGGAGGAGAGAGGGATGAATGGAGGGAGAAGAGGAATGGAGAGAAGAGAGGATGGGAGGAGAGGAATGGAGGGAGGAATGGAGGGATGGATGGAGGGAGAGGGAATGGAGGGGTGATCAAATTAAGGGATGGAGATACAGAGGGATGGACAGGATACTGAGACAGACATACTGAGAATGGAGGGAGACTGACATACTGGGATGACATACTGGAGACATGGAGACAGAGGGAGAGACAGGATGAGACTGACATACTTAGACAGAATGGAGGAACAGACATACTGGAGGATGGAGGAGAGGACATACTGAGGACAGAGGGATGAACGGAGGACAGGAACAGGAGGAGATACTGGGAACAGGAGACTGACATACTGGAGGGACTGGAGACATAATGAAACGGAGAGAGGGACTGAGACAGACATATGAGACTGACATACTGAGACTGACATACTGAGGAATACTGAGACAGAGGGACTGAGACTGGGATACTGAGACAGATGGACATACTGAGACGGATGGAGGCAGAGACAGACATACGGAACTGACAACTGAATGGAAACTGAGAGGGGATGACATATGGAGGACATGAGAGAGGAATGGAGGGGAGAGACTGGGAACAGACATACTGAGACAGACAACTGAGACAGACATACTGGGACTGAGACAGGAGATGGAGGGAGAGAGGGATGAGAGAGGACAATGGAGACATACTGGAGAGAGACAGACATGCTGGAGGAGAGAGGAATGGAGGGAGAGGGATGAATGGAGGGAGAGGATGAGAGGGAGAGGAATGAGAACCAGACATACTGGAGAGAGGAATGGAGGGACAGACAGAGTGATCAAATTAAACTAGATGGAGACATACAGACATACTGAGACAGACATACTGAGACAGACATACTGAGACAGACATACTGAGACAGACATACTGAGACTGACATACTGAGACAGACATACTGAGACAGACATACTGAGACAGACATACTGAGACAGACATACTGAGACAGACATACTGAGACAGACACTACTGAGACAGACATACTGAGACAGACATACTGAGACAGACATACTGAGACATACTGGGAACAGACATACTGAGACAGACATACTGACAGACATACTGAGAGACATACTGAGACAGACATGAGACAGACATACTGAGACAGACATACTGAGACAGACATACTGAGACAGACATACTGGACAGACACAGACATACTGAGACAGACATACTGAGACAGACATACTGAGACAGACATACTGCATACTGAGACAGACATACTGAGACAGACATACTGAGACAGACATACTGAGACAGACATACTGAGACAGACATACTGAGACAGACATACTGAGACAGACATACTGAGACAGACATACTGAGACTGACATACTGAGACAGACATACTGAGACATGGGACATACTGAGACAGACATACTGAGACAGACATACTGAGACAGACATACTGAGACAGACATACTGAGAGACAGACATACTGAGACAGACATACTGAGACTGACATACTGAGACAGACATACTGAGACAGACATACTGACATACTGAGACAGACATACTGAGACTGACATACTGAGACAGACATACTGACAGACATACTGAGACTGACATACTGAGACAGACATACTGAGACAGACATACTGAGACAGACATACTGAGACAGAGACTCTTTGAGGTGTTCAAAACTGTGATGTGGCCCAACTGACAGACATACTATTCCTGCACAGACATACTGAGACTGACATACTGAGACAGACCTATTCCCAGACATACTGCACTATTTTATACTGAGACAAATGGCACCCCTATTCCCTGAGACAGACATATGGGAAGACATACTGAGACACATACTGAGACAGACATACTGAGACAGACATACTGAGACAAATGGCACATACTGAGACTGACATTCCTGCATACTGAGACAGACATACTTTATACCAAATGGCACATACTGAGACAGACATACTGAGACAGAGACTCTTTGAGGTGTTCAAAACTTTATACCAAATGGCACCCTATTCCCTGCATAGTGCACTTCTCTATTCCTGCACCTATTTTATATAAATGGCACCCTATTCCTGCATGGTGCATATTTATACCAAATGGCACCCTATTCCTGCATAGTGCACTACTTTATACCAGAGCTCTATGGCACCCTATTCCCTGCATAGTGCACTCATTTATACCAAATGGCACCCTATTCCCTGCATAGTGCACTACTTTATACCAGAGCTCTATGGCACTCTATTCCCTGCATAGTGCACTACTTTAGACTAGAGCTCTATGGCACCCTATACGTGCTTCTACACCTGCATTGCTTGCTGTTTGGGGTTTTAGGCTGGGTTTCTGTACAGCACTTTGAGATATCAGCTGATGTACGAAGGGCTATATAAATACATTTGATTTGATTTGATTTGATATTCCCTACATAGTGCACTACTTTATACAGAGCTCTATGGGGGAATAGGGTGTCATAAAGGATGCACTACTGTAAGGCATTTCCCTGTGTAAGAGAGTGCCATTTAACAGCGTGCCACTTCAAGTCTCTCCTCCTGGACACACAGACCACTGATACGTTCAGACACCCTGTAGTTTCATTCTCTGGCTTCTCTATCTGTGAAGGAATTGCCATTTAAAAGAACCTGAAACACACCTGCCTCACCTCTTTATCAGCTAGTGTGTGTGTGTGTGTGTGTGTGTGTGTGTGTGTGTGTGTGTGTGTGTGTGTGTGTGTGTGTGTGTGTGTGTGTGTGTGTGTGTGTGTGTGAGAAGACAGAAAGCGAATAGTGAGTGTGTGTGTGTGTGTGTGTGCAGGTGAGTGAGAGACAGTGTAACTGTGAAGTGTGTATGAGTATGAAGTGTATGTGACTATGAGTGTGCGTAAGTGTGTGACTAGATGAAAGTGTGGGTGTGACTGTGAGTGTGTGAGCTGACTGTATGCGAAATAGTGCGTGTGTGAAGTGTGACTGTGAGTGTGTGAATGCGTGAAGTGTGTGACTGTAGGATGTGTGTAACTGTATGAAATATCACTATGTGTGTGTGTATGTGTGTGTGTGTGTGTGTAATAATGTAATAATAATGTGTGTGTGTGTGTGTGTGTGTAATATGAGAGAGACAGAGAGAACAGCTTGAGAGAGTGAGTGAGTGTGTGTGTGTGTGTGTGTGTGTGTGAGTGAGTGAGAGAGAGTGTGAGTGTAACTGTGAGTGTGAGTGTGTATGAGTATGAGTGTGTGTGACTGTGAGTGCGTGTGTGAGTGTGACTGTGAGTGTGTGACTGACTGTGAGTGTGTGTGTGAGTGTAACTGTGACTGAGTGTGACTGTGAGTGCGTGTGTGAGTGTGACTGTGAGTGCGTGACTGTGACTGTGTGTGTGTGATTGTGACTGTGAGTGTAACTGTGAGTGTGAGTGTGTGTGATAGAGGTCGATTAATCAGAATGGCCAATTAATTAGGGCCGATTTCAAGTTTTCATAACAATCGGAAATCTGTATTTTTGGACGCGGATTTTGTCGATTTTTTTATTTGATTTTTTATTGTAATTTTTTTACACCTTTATTTACCCTTTATTTAACCAGGCAAGTCAATGAATTAAGAACACATTCTTATTATCAATGACGGCCTAGGAACAGTGGGTTAACTGCCTGTTCAGGAGCAGAACGACAGATTTTCACCTTGTCAGCTCTGGGATTCAATCTCTTTGCTCTGCATGGGTAACGGCTAGCTTCAAGGGTGGCTGTTGTCGATGTGTTCTAGTTCGAGCCCAGGTAGGGGTGAGAGAGGACGGAAGCTATACTGTTACACTAGCAATACTAAAAAGTGCCTATAAGAACATCCAATAGTCAAAGGTTAATGAAATACAAATGGTATCGAGAGAAATATAATATAAATAATAATAATATGCCATTTAGTAGACGCTTTTATCTAAGCGACTTACAGTCATGTGCATACATTCTACGTATGGGTGGTCGCGGGATCAGACCCCACTACCCTGGCGTTACAAGCGCCATGCTCTACCAACTGAGCTACAGGACCACCTATAATAATATATAGTTCCTATAATTCTTATAATAACTACAACCTAAAACTTCTTACCTGGGAATATTGAAGACTCATGTTAAAAGGAACCACCAGCTTTCATATGTTCTCATGTTCTGAGCAAGGAACTGAAACGTTAGCTTTCTTACATGGCACATATTGCACTTTTACTTTCTTCTCCAACACTTTGTTTTTGCATTATTTAAACCAAATTGAACATGTTCCATTATTTATTTGAGGCTAAATTTATTTTATTGATGTATTTATTATATTAAGTTAAAATAAGTGTTCATTCAGTATTGTAATTGTCATTATTACGAATAAATGAAAAAATCGGGCGATTAATCTGGATCGTTTTTTTTTGGTCCTCCAATAATCGGTATCGGCGTCGAAAAAAATCATAATCGGTCGACCTCTAATGTGTGAGTGTGAATGTGTGTGTGGGTGTAATTGTGAGTTTGTGTAACTGTGTGACTGTGACTGTGACTGTGTGTAACTGTGTGAGTGTGACTGTGAATGTGGATGTGAGTGTAATTGTGAGTTTGTGTAACTGTGAGTGTGTGTGAATGTGAGTATGAGTGCAACTGTGAGTGTGTGTGAGTGGTATGTGAGTGTAACTGTGAGTGTGTGTGACTGAGTGTGATTTGTGACTGTGAGTGTAACTGTGAGTGTGTGTTAGTATAACTGAATGTGAGTGTGACTGTGAGTGTGACTGATTGTAAGTGTGAGTGTGAGTGTAACTGTGTGTGATTTTGACTGTGAGTGTGTGTGTGACTATGAGTGTGACTGTGATTGTGGCTGTGAGTGTGAGTGTAACTGCGAGTGTGTGTTAGTATAACTGTGAATGTGAGTGTGACTGTGAGTGTAACTGTGAGTGTGACTGATTTTGAGTGTAACTGTGTGTGATTTTGACTGAGTGTGTGTGTGTGACTATGAGTGTGACTGTGAGTGTGATTGTGACTGTAAGTGTGAGTGTGACTATGAGTGAGTGTGACTATGAGTGAAGTGTGACTATGCGTCTGGTTGTGACTTTGTGACTATGGTGTGAGTGTGACTATGGTGGTGTGACTATGATTGTGAGTGTGACTATGAGTGTGACTATGAGTGTGATTGTGACTGTGACTGAGTGTGACTGTGACTATGAGTGTGAGTGTGACTATGAGTGTGCTTGTGACTGTGACTGTGAGTGTGACTATGAGTGTGATTGTGACTGTGACTATGAGTGTGAGTGTGACTATGAGTGTGAGTGTGACTATGAGTGTGATTGTGACTATGAGTGTGACTGTGACTGAGTGTGAGTGTGACTATGAGTGTGAGTGTGACTATGAGTGTAAGAGTGTGACTATGACTGCATGACTGTGACTATAGGTGTGACTGTGACTATGAGTGTGACTATGAGTGTGGTGTGACTATGAGTGTGATTGTGACTGTGACTATGAAAGTGTGACTGTGACTATGAGTGTGACTATGAGTGTGACTGTGACTATGAGTGTGGGTGTGACTGTGAGTGTGACTGTGACTATGAGTGTGAGTTTGACTATGAGTGTGACTGTGACTATGAGTGTGACTGTGACTATGAGTGTGAGTGTGACTATGAGTGTGAGTGTGACTATGAGTGTGAGTGTGACTATGCGTGTGACTGTGACTATGAGTGTGAGTGTGACTATGAGTGTGAGTGTGACTGTGACTATGAGTGTGAGTGTGACTATGAGTGTGACTGTGACTATGAGTGTGACTGTGACTATGAGTGTGAGTGTGACTATGAGTGTGAGTGTAACTATGTGTGTGACGGTGTGACTGTGACTATGAGTGTGACTGTGACTATGAGTGTAGAGTGTGACTATGAGTGTGAGTGTGGTCCTTCTGTGGCACAGTTGGTTGAGCATGGCGCTTGTAATGCCAGGGTAGTGGGTTCGATTCCCGGGACCACCCATCGTAGAATGTATGCACACATGACTGTAAGTCGCTTTGGATAAAGCGTCTGCTAAATGGCATTTATTATTATATTATATATTAGTGTGACTATGAGTGAGTGTGAGTGTGAGTGTGACTATGAGTGTGACTGTGACTATGAGTGTGAGTGTGACTATGAGTGTGCTTGTGACTGTGACTGTGAGTGTGACTATGAGTGTGATTGTGACTGTGACTATGGTGTGAAGTGTGACTATGAGTGTGAGTGTGACTATGAGTGTGATTGTGACTATGAGTGTGACTGTGACTGATTGTGAGTGTGACTATGAGTGTGAGTGTGACTATGAGTGTGATTGTGACTATAGTGTGACTGTGACTATGAGTGTGAGTGTGACTATGAGTGTGAGTGTGACTATGAGTGTGATTGTGACTGTGACTATAGAGTGTGACTGTGACTATGAGTGTGACTGTGACTATGAGTGCAGGTGTGACTATGAGTGTGAGTGTAACTGTGTGTGTGATTGTGACTGTGACTATGAGTGTGAGTGTGACTATGAGTGTGATTGTGACTGTGACTGTGAGTGTGACTATGAGTGTGATTGTGACTGTGACTATGAGTGTGAGTGTGACTGTGACTATGAGTGTGAGTGTGACTATGAGTGTGACTGTGACTATGAGTATGCGTGTGACTATGAAGGTGGTGTAACTGTGACTTTGAGTGTGAAATGTGACTATGAGTGTGAGTGTGACTATCGTGTGACTGTGACTATGAGTGTGAGTATGACTATGAGTGTGAGTGTGACTGTGACTATGAGTGTGAGTGTGACTATGAGTGTGACTGTGACTATGAGTGTGACTGTGACTATGAGTGTGAGTGTGACTATGAGTGTGAGTGTAACTGTGTGTGTGATTGTGACTGTGACTATGGTGTGACTGTGACTATGGTGTGACTGTGACTATGAGTGTGATTGTGACTATGAGTGTGGTGTGACTATGAGTGTGCTTGTGACTGTGACTGTGAGTGTGACTATGAGTGTGATTGTGACTGTGACTATGAGTGTGAGTGTGACTATGAGTGTGAGTGTGACTATGAGTGTGATTGTGACTATGAGTGTGACTATGAGTGTGAGTGTAACTGTGTGTGTGATTGTTGACTATGAGTGTGAGTGTGACTATGAGTGTGAGTGTGACTGTGACTATGAGTGTGACTATGAGTGTGATTGTGACTGTGACTATGAGTGTGAGTGTGACTATGAGTGTGAGTGTGACTATGAGTGTGAGTGTGACTATGAGTGTGACTGTGACTATGAGTGTGAGTGTGACTATGAGTGTGCTTGTGACTGTGACTGTGAGTGTGACTGGTGTGATTGTGACTGTGACTATGAGTGTGAGTGTGACTATGAGTGTGAGTGTGACTATGAGCGTGACTGTGACTATAGTGTGACTGTGACTAACAGTGTGACTGTGACTATGGTGTGAGTGTGACTATGAGTGTGAGTGTGACTATGAGTGTGATTGTGACTGTGACTATGAGTGTGACTGTGACTGCAGGTGTGACTGTGACTGTGACTATGAGTGTGACTGTGACTATGAGTGTGAGTGTGACTGTGACTATGAGTGTGAGTGTGACTATGAGTGTGAGTGTGACTGAGTGTGACTATGAGTGTGACTGTGACTGTGACTGTGAGTTTGTAAGTATAAAATAAGTTAGTGGTAGTATCAGAGTAAATGCTAACTAGCAATTCATTGCTGATCACGCTACTTAGCAACTTCCTTCAAAATGCACGCAAATAAATCCACATAATATCCACCAGTTCATCTGACTCTGGGAACTAGATAAGTAGATAACTAGAACTAGATAACTAGATAACTAGAACTAGATAACTAGAACCAGATGATATATGATATGATATATAACTAGATCACTAGATCACTAGATAACTAGATCACTAGATAACTAGAACTAGATAACTAGAACTAGATGACTATATAACTAGATAACTAGATCACTAGATAACTAGAACTAGATAACTAGAACTAGATGACTATATAACTAGATCACTAGATCACTAGATAACTAGAACTAGATAACTAGAACTAGATGACTATATAACTATATAACTAGATCACTAGATCACTAGATCACTAGATAACTAGAACTAGATAACTAGAACTAGATAACTAGAACTAGATGACTATATAACTAGATAACTAGAACTAGATGACTGTATAACTATATAACTAGAACTAGATAACTAGAACTAGATAACTAGAACTAGATAACTAGAACTAGATAAAAGGGCCTCATTCACTAAATCCTTTAATGATCCATTCAACTCAAAGGTGTTATCTAGAACCTAAAGGTGTTATCTAGAACCTAAAAGGTGTTATCTAGAACCTAAAGGTGTTATCTAGAACCTAAACAGTGTTTATCTAGAACCTAAATGGTGTTATCTAGAACCTAAAGGTGTTATCTAGAACCTAAGCGGGTTATTTTGCTGTCATAGAATAACCCTTTGAAAAACCCTTTTGGGTTCCATGTTGAACCCTTTCCACAGAGGGTTCTACATGGAACCCAAAAGGATTCTGCTATATGTTGAACTAAAAGGGTTCTCCTATGATAAGTGTACCCCTCTCCTCATGTTTTTCTGAGTAAGTAAAGCTTCTCCCCCTCCATGATGTATGGGATGGGGGTTGGAGGTGGGGGTGGGCACAGCTGGCAGCAGATTGGTTTATAGAGCACGTCTGGTATTTGGCCCTGCTACTAAACACTAATGCTGTAGTCCTGACTATGGTTCTCATGTCACCTCTCACTCTCTCTATCTGCTCTCTCTCTTTCTTTCTCTCCTCTCTCTCTTCTCCCGCTCCTCTCTCTCTCGACCCCTCTCTTCTCCTCCACCTCTCTCTCTCTCGACCCCCTATCTTCCTCCCACCTCTCTCTCTCGACCCCCTCTCTTCTCCTCCCACCCTCTCTCTCTCGACCCCCTCTCTTCTCCTCCCACCTCTCTCTCTCTCTCTCTCTCTCTCTCTCTCTCTCGACCCCTCTCTTCTCCTCCCACCTCTCTCTCTCTCTCTCTCTCTCGCCCCCTCTCTTCTCCTCCCACCTCTCTCTCTCTCTCTCGACCCCTCTCTTCTCCTCCCATTTCTCTCTCTCTCGACCCCCCTCTCTTCTCCTCCCACCTCTCTCTCGACCCCTCTCTTCTCCTCCCACCTCTCTCTCTATCTCGACCCCCTCTCTTCTCCTCCCACCTCTCCCTCTCTCTCTCGACCCCCCTCTCTTCTCCTCCACCTCTCTCTCTCTCTCTCTCTACGCCCTCTCTTCTCCTCCCACCTCTCTCTCTCGACCCCCCTCTCTTCTCCCTCCCACCTCTCTCTCTCCCTCGACCCCCTCTCTTCTCCTCCCACCTCTCTCTCTCTCTCGACCCCCTCAATTCTCCTCCCGCTCCTCTCTCTCGACCCCTCTCTTCTCCTCCCACCTCTCTCTCTCTCGGCCCCCTCTTCTCCTCCCACCTCTCTCTCTCTCGACCCCTCTCTTCTCCTCCCACCTCTCTCTCTCTCTCTCTCTCTCTCTCTCTCTCTCTCTCTCTCTCTCTCGGCCCCCTCTCTTCTCCTCCCACCTCTCTCTCTCTCTCTCTCTCTCTCTCTCTCTCTCTCTCTCTCTCTCTCTCTCTCTCTCGACCCCCTCTCTTCTCCTCCCACCTCTCTCTCTCTCTCTCTCTCTCTCTCTCTCTCTCTCTCTCTCTCTAGAGCCCCTCTCTTCTCCTCCCCACCTCTCTCTCTCTCTCTCTCTACCCTATCTTCTCCTCCCACCTCTCTCTCTCTCTCTCTCGACCCCCTCTCTTCTCCTCCACCTCTCTCTCTCTCTCGACCCCCTCTCTTCTCCTCCCACCTCTCTCTCTCTCCCTCTCTCTCTCGACCCCCTCTCTTCTCTTCCCACCTCTCTCTCCCTCTCTCTCTCGACCCCCTCTCTCTCTTCTCCTCCCACCTCTCTCTCTCTCTCTCTCTCTCTCTCTCTCTCTCTCTCTCTCTCTCTAGAGCCCCCCTCTCTTCTCCTCCCACCTCTCTCTCTCTCTCTCTCTCTCTCTCTCTCTCTCTCTCTCTCTCTCTCTCTCTCTCTCTCTCGACCCCCTCTTCTCCTCCCACCTCTCTCTCTCTCTCTCTCTCTCTCTCTATCTCTCTCTCTCGACCCCCTCTCTCTCCTCCCACCTCTCTCTCTCTCTCTCTCTCTCTCTCTCTCTCTCTCTCTCTCTCTCTCTCTCTCTCTCTCTCTCTCTCACCCCTCTCTTCTCCTCCCACCTCTCTCTCTCTCGACCCCCTCTCTTCTCCTCCCACCTCTCTCTCTCTCTCTACCCCCTCTCTTCTCCTTCCACCTCTCTCTCTCTCTTAGCCCCTCTCTTCTCCTCCCCCTCTCTCTCTCTCGACCCACTCTCTTCTCCTCCCACCTCTCTCTCTCTCTTGACCCCCCTCTCTTCTCCTCCCACCTCTCTCTCTTGACCCCCTCTCTTCTCCTCCCGCTCCTCTCTCTCTCCCTCCCTCATTCTCTCTCTTTCCATCCGCTGTGGCTGCCATGTCGTTGATGCAGAGAGTGAGACGACCTAACCAGACCCTGTTAACTGTTTACACACACACTCGCAGTCACACAGTCACACACACACACACACACACACACACACACACACACACACACACACACACACACACACACACACACACACACACACACACACACACACACACACACACACACACACCACGCTCTACAGCAGAAACTAGTCCTTGAGACTTTGGTTCTTTGTTGTTCCTCTGCAGTCAAAACAGAGAAGACGAAACAATGTTGTTATCTAAAAGAAGAAATTTATTATGTTGCTATGGAGACTACTGAGTTAATTTGTCTATTCTCAGTATGCTGTGTGTGTGTGTGTGTGTGTGTGTGTGTGTGTGTGTGTGTGTGTGTGTGTGTGTGTGTGTGTGTGTGTGTGTGTGTGTGTGTGTGTGTGTGTGTGTGTGACCGACTGGTGTTCAAACCGGGTCTCCACCATGTGTGCCACTGTGCTATCCACTGAGCTAAAGTCAAAGCATTAGCTTGGGCATCTAGTGTAAGTCTTTAGGTCTCAGGCAACGCTACTCATCATGGGAGCATGAATAACCAAACCATCTCTGTTATGTGTTTATGTTCTGTTGTTGTACTGGGCTGCTCCTGCCTCTCAGTTCTTTAAGAACGTGGAGTTCAGGGAGATTTTGAAGGGTCTCTTTTGTGCCTTCCCCTCTCTTCTCCTCTCCTCCGTCTGCCTCCCCCTCCTTCTCTTGTTCCCCAGACAGAGAGAAGAGAGAGAGAGAGAGGGGAAGAGAGAGTGGGATGGAGGAAAGAGTAGAGGATGTAGAGAGCAGGCGTTCCTCTCCTTCAAACGGTGTCCCTGGGGGATTACTACAAGTCTGGCTTGAGTTAGGGAACCAGAGTAGAGACACTACCCTCCTCTCCCCCTCCCTCCTCGCGCCCTAACTCCACTCACCCTCACTCCTCTCCTATCCTCCTCCCTCCCCCTCCCTCCTCTCCCTCCCTCCCTCTCTCCTCCTCTCCTCCTCTCCCTCTCCTCTCCTCTCCTCCTCACTCCCCTCCCTCTCTTTAGTCTAAGCCCCCAAATTCAGCATCCACCTCTCCTACATTCCCTCTTCCCTCCATTCTCACATTGGATAGACAGAGACGTGCCTCTCTCTCTCTACCTCCTTCTCTTCCCTCCATTCTGACCAGCTGTTGTCTGGATCACTGCTTAGAAGCTGCTTAGGTGGAGCTAGGTAGCGCGCACCTTAGCAACAACTCTCTCTTTCTCCCTCTCTCTCTCGTTCTCTTTCTTTCTCTCTACAAGGTGAACTCCTTCTATACAGGTCTTCTCAGACCTGCTGTTGTTGATGCGTGGGACCATTTGGACACACTGATTGGGCCTTTCTTTGCTGCATTGTTCAGTACTGTGTCCCAAATGACACCCTGTTACCTATAAAGTAGTGCACTACATAGGGAACACTACATAGGAGCACTACATAGGGAACACTACATAGGGAACACTACATAGGGAGCACTACATAGGGAGCACTACATAGGAACACTACATATGAACACTACATAGGAGCACTACATAGGGAACACTACATAGGAGCACTACATAGGGAACACTACATAGGGAACACTACATAGGGAGCACTACATAGGGAACACTACATAGGGAACACTAGGGAACATAGGGAACACTACATAGGAACACTACATAGGGAACACTACATAGGGAACACTACATAGGGAGCACTACATAGGAACACTACATTACATACATAGGAACACTACATAGGAGCACTACATAGGGAACACTACATAAGGAGCACTACATAGGGAACACTACATAGGGAACGCACTACATAGGAACACTACATAGGAGCACTACATAGGGAACACTACATAGGGAACACTACATAGGGAGCACATAGGGAACATAGGGAACACTATAGGAGCACTACATAGGAACACTACATAAGGAACACTATATAGGAACACACTACATACAGGGAACACTACATAGGGAACACTACATAGGGAGCACTACATAGGGAACACTAAATAGGGAACACTTACATAGGGAGCACTACATAGGAACACACTACACTACATGGGAACACTACATAGGGAACACTACATAGGAACACTACATAGGGAACACTACATAGGGAACACTACATGGGGAACACTACATAAGGAACACTACATAGGGAGCACTACATAGGGAACACTACATAGGGGAACACTAAATAGGGAACACTTAATAGGGAACACTCACATAGGGAACACTACATAGGAACACTACATAGGGAACACCATGTTTTGAACTGTGATATAAAAGGGAACACCATAGTGGCCAGCAGCTCACAGAGTTTATCACTGAAAACATCTAAGGTGTGTGACTTAATAACAGTTTGGGAACTCTTCCGTAGTTCTAACGTTCTACAGAGTTCTGAAATCCTAAAGTTATTTAGCTCTGAAGTTCTTTAGGGGGCTGACAGTAGTAGCTGAACCACATAGGTCCAGCAGTAACTGTCCAGTAGTAGCTGTCCAGTAGTAGCTGTCCAGTAGGACACCAGTAGTAACTGTCCAGTAGTAACTGTCCACAGAGCTGTCCAGTGCTGTCCAGCTGTAACTGTCCAGAGTTTAGCCCGTGGGTTTAAAAGATTTTCACCGTCAGGAAGAATCTTAATGAGCCGAGTTGGTGACCAAACTAAACTGTAACCAAACTAAACTTAACCCATCACCCTTTAATTACCAGTTCTAGGTTCTAAATCCCCAAACTAAACTAGTAACCAAACTAAAACTTTCAAACTAAACTAGTAACCCATCACCTAATTACCAGTCTCTACTCTCTATACATCCCCAAAGTAACTGTAACCAAAGTAAACTAGTAACCCAAACTAAACTAGTCACCAAACTACACTAGTAACCAAAGTAAACTGTCCATCAGTAATTACCAGTCTCTAGCTCTATACATCCAAACTAAACTATAACCAAACTAAACTAGTAACCTCTCACCCTTTAATTACCAGTCTCTACCTCGTGCATTTAAAACTAAACTAGTAACCAAACTAAACTAGGAAGAATCAAACTAGTGACCAAACTAAACTAGTAACCAAACTACACTAGTAACCAAACTAAACTAGTAACCCATCACCCTTTAATTACCAGTCTCTACTCTCTATGCAAACTACACCCAAACTAAACTAGTAACCAAACTAAACTAGTAACCAAACTAAACTAGTGGCAAACTGCACCCATCACCCTTTAATTACCAGTCTCTACTCTCTATACATCCCCCAAGAGCTAGAGCTAGTGACAAGAAAGCTAGTAACCAGGCTAAGAGCTAGTAAACTAGTAACCAAACTAAACTAGTCCCCAGGCTAGGCAAACTAGCCAGGAGCTAGGCCCCCAGTGGCCAAACTAAACTAGTAACCAAACTAAACTAGTAACCCATCACCCCTTTAATTACCAGTCTCTACTCTCTATACATCCCCAAACTAAACTAGTAACCAACTAAACTAGTAACCTCTCACCCTTTAATTACCAGTCTCTACTCTCTATACATCCCCAAACTAAACTAGTAACCAAACTAAACTAGTAACCAAACTAAACCCAAGTAACCAAACTAAACTAGTAACCAAACTAAACTAGTAACCAAACTACACTAGTAAACAAACTAAACTAGCAACCCCTCACCCTTTAATTACCAGTCTCTACTCTCTATACATCCCCAAACTAAACTAGTAACCAAACTAAACTAGTAACCAAACTAAACTAGTAACCAAACTAAACTAGTAACCAAACTACACTAGTAACCAAACTAAACTAGCGACCCCTCACCCTTTAATTACCAAGCTCTACTCTCTATACATCCCCAAACTAAACTAGTAACCAAACTAAACTAGTAACCAAACTAAACTAGTAACCAAACTAAACTAGTAACCAAACTAAACTAGTAACCAAACTAAACTAGTAACCAAACTACACTAGTAACCAAACTAAACTAGCGACCCCTCACCCTTTAATTACCAAGCTCTACTCTCTATACATCCCCAAACTAAACTAGTAACCAAACTAAACTAGTAACCAAACTAAACTAGTAACCAAACTAAACTAGTAACCAAACTAAACTAGTAACCAAACTAAACTAGTAACCAAACTACACTAGTAACCAAACTAAACTAGCGACCCCTCACCCTTTAATTACCCAAGCTCTACTCTCTATACATCCCCAAATAAACTAGTAACCAAACTAAACTAGTAACCAAACTAAACTAGTAACCAAACTAAACTAGTAACCAAACTAAACTAGTAACCAAACTACACTAGTAACCAAACTAAACTAGCGACCCCTCACCCCCTTTAATTGCCAAGCTCTACTCTCTATACATCCCCAAACTAAACTAGTAACCAAACTAAACTAGTAACCATAGTAACCAAACTAAACTAGTAACCAAACTAAACTAGTAACCAAACTACACTAGTAACCAAACTAAACTAACGACCCCTCACCCTTTAATTACCAGTCTCTACTCTCTATACATCCCCAAACTAAACTAGTAACCAAGCTAAACTAGTAACCAAACTAAACTAGTAACCAAACTACACTAGTAACCAAACTAAACTAGTAACCAAACTACACTAGTAACCCCTCACCCTTTAATTACCAGTCTCTACTCTCTATACATCCCCAAACTAAACTAGTAACCAAACTAAACTAGTAACCAAACTACACTAGTAACCCCTCACCCTTTAATTACCAGTCTCTACTCTCTATACATCCCCAAACTAAACTAGTAACCAAACTACACTAGTAACCAAACTAAACTAGCGACCCCTCACCCTTTAATTACCAGTCTCTACTCTCTATACATCCCCAAACTACACTAGTAACCAAACTAAACTAGTAACCAAACTAAACTAGTAACCAAACTACACTAGTAACCAAACTAAACTAGCGACCCCTCACCCTTTAATTACCAGTCTCTACTCTCTATACATCCCCAAACTAAACTAGTAACCAAACTAAACTAGTAACCAAACTAAACTAGTAACCAAACTAAACTAGTAACCCATCACCCTTTAATTACCAGTCTCTACTCTCTATACATCCCCAAACTAAACTAGTAACCAAACTAAACTAGTAACCAAACTACACTAGTGACCCCTCACCCTTTAATTACCAAGTCTCTACTCTATACATCCCCAAACTAAACTAGTAACCAAACTAAACTAGTAACCAAACTAAACTAGTAACCAAACTAAACTAGTAACCAAACTACACTAGTAACCCCTCACCCTTTAATTACCAAGCTCTACTCTCATACATCTGAAGCTAACTAGTAACCTCACCCTTTAATTACCAGTCTCTACTCTCTATACATCCCCAAAACCAAACTAGTAAACCAAACTAAACTAGTAACCAAACTAAACTAGCAACCCTCACCCTTTAATTACCAGTCTCTACTCTATACATCCCCAAACTAAACTAGTAAACCAAACTAAACTAGTAAGCAAACTAAACTAGTAACCAAACTAAACTAGTAACCCTCACCCTTTAATTACCAAGCTCTACTCTCATACATCCCCCAAACTAAACTAGTAAACAAACTAAACTAGTAACCAAACTAAACTAGTAACCAAACTAACCAGTAACCAAACTACACTAGTAACCAAACTAAACTAGTAACCAAACTAAACTAGTAACCAACTAAACTAGTAACCAAACTAAACTAGTAACCAACTACACTAGTAAACAAACTAAACTAGTGACCAAACTACACTAGTAACCCTTCACCTTTAATTACCAGTCTCCCCCTCTGTTTTGGGGCTTTTCTCCCAAAATATATCTTTTATTTATCTTCATCTAGTTCTAATGTCTTGTATTGTGTATAGTGGAGGTAATTATGGAGCATGTATAGAAACGTCCCTTATATATAGACACATAGGTGTGGAATGTCACAGTCCCCTGCCAACGTGGCAGGCATCTTTATTGTCTTCACAATAGTAAATTGCCTAAACTTACCTCTCTCTCTCCTTGGTTACTGGATTGTACTTTCACCATGTCACAGACATCATTTACATCTTAGAGGGTCTCCCTCCTCCACTAATCTTCAAAGCCCTCTCCCTGTCCCCCTCTTAGTCCCCCTATCCTCGTTACCTTAAGCTGTCTGTAAAGGATTTGACTCGGGATCCCATGGATTCTGAAGAGTTCTAAAGGAGGTTCTGATTGATTCACAGGGTTCTAAAATGACACTACATGGCCAAACCTATGTGGACACCTGCTCGTCAAACATCTCATTCCAAAATCATAGCCGTTAATATGGAGTTGGTCCCCCTTTGCTGCTGTAACAGCCTCCACTCTTCTGAAGGCTTGATGTGGGGAAGGCTTTCCTATAGATAATGGAACATTGCTACAGGGACTTGCTTCCATTCAGCCACAAGAGCATTAGTGAGGTCGGGTTACTGATGTTTTGGCGATTAGGGCTGGCTCACAATTGAAAGTTACAATTCATCCCAAAGGTGTTCGATGGGGTTGTGTCTACAGGGGCATTGTCATGCTGAAACAGGAAAGGGTCTTCCCCAAACTCTTACCACAAAGTTGGAAGCACAGAATCGTCTAGAATGTCATTGTATGCTGTAGCGTTAAGAATTCCCTTCACTGGTATTTAGGGCCCTAGCCCAAACCATTAATTACCATTATGTTGGTTAGATAGTAGACAGCAGAGGAGTTTATGGAGGAATTAGAGACACACACACACACACATAAGCAAGCAAGAACACCCACAAACACACACAAGAACACACAATCGTTTAATCTGGATTAATTACCCATAATCCACCCTGCCAGATGTCTGCTGCATGCCTTTGAATGTTGTGGGTCGGGGGTCGATACAGAGAGGGGATCCAACGTTTCAATGAACCTGGAGAGCTCTCTTCTCTATCCACCCTCCTTCCTCTCCACCCCTCTTCCTCTCCACCCCTCTTCCTCTCCACCCCTCTTCCTCTCCACCCCTCTTCCTCTCCACCCCACTACCTCTCCACCCCTCTTCCTCTCCACCCCTCTTCCTCTCCACCCCTCTTCCTCTCCACCCTCTTCCCTCTCCACCCCTCTACCTCTCCACCCCTCTTCTTCTCCACCCCTCTTCCTCTCCACCACTCTTCCTCTCCACCCCTCTTCCGCTCCACCCCTCTACCTCTCCACCCTCTTCCTCTCCACCCTCTACCACTCCACCCCTCTACCTCTCCACCACTCTTCCTCTCCCACCCCTCTTCCTCTCCACCCCTCTTCCTCTCCACCCCTCTTCCTCTCCACCCCTCTTCCTCTCCACCCCTCTTCCTCTCCACCACTCTTCCTCTCCACCCCTCTACCTCTCCACCCCTCTACCTCTCCCACCCCTCTTCCTCTCCACCCCTCTTCCTCTCCACCCCTCCTTCCTCTCCACCCATCTTCCTCTCCACCCATCTTCCCTCTCCACCCCTCCTTCCTCTCCACCCCCTCTTCCTCTCCACCCCTCTTCCTCTCCACCACTCTTCCTCTCCACCCCTCTTCCTCTCCCACCACTCTTCCTCTCCACCCCTCTTCCTCTCCACCCCTCTTCCTCTTCCTCTCCACCCCTCTTCCTCTCCACCACTCTTCCTCTCCACCCCTCTTCCTCCGCTCATCTCTCCTTTCAAGTTGATCAGTCAGACAATGAGTCAGTCAGCCAGTCCTGTCAGACAGACAGACAGCGAAAAGACCCATACAAGCAGTGTGTAATTATGTGATCACTTTGAGTTTCTATAGTAGAGGAATTTGGCAATGTTTGTGGCCTGTACGAAGGTTTGGAACTCAAGAGGTTGTGTAAATGGAGTTTAGTCTGTTGTGTAAATGGAGTTTAGTCCGTTGTGTAAATGGAGTTTAGTCTGTTGTGTAAATGGAGTTTAGTCTGTTGTGTAAATGGAGTTTAGTCTGTTGTGTAAATGGAGTTTAGTCTGTTGTGTAAATGGAGTTTAGTCCGCTGTGTAAATGGAGTTTAGTCTGTTGTGTAAATGGAGTTTAGTCTGTTGTGTAAATGGAGTTTAGTCTGTTGTGTAAATGGAGTTTAGTCCGCTGTGTAAATGGAGTTTAGACCGTTGTGTAAATGGAGTTTAGTCCGCTGTGTAAATGGAGTAAAAGCTTGAAAAGAGCTGATTTCATTCTGTGGCTTGGTGTGTTGACATTTATATGGTTGATAGATTGTGCTGGCATTTGCAGTTGTGTTTTGTTCCAATGGTGTTTAAACTACAGGTAAAACTGCAGAGCAATGCACTTTGTCAGAGGGAGGGAGGGAGGCAAGAGGGAGAGAGGAGAGGGAGGGAGGCAAGAGGGAGGGAGGGAGGGAGGGAGAGAGAGAGAGGAGGAGAGGGGTGGAGGGAGGGAGAGAGGGAGGGCGAGAGGGGAGGGAGGGAGAGAGGAGAGGGAGGAGGAGAGGGGAGGGAGGGAGAGAGGGGAGGGAGGGAGGCAAGAGGGAGGGAGGGAGGAGGAGAGAGGAGGGGAGAGAGAGAGAGAGAGAGGATAGGGGTGGAGGGAGGGAGAGAGGGGGAGGAGAGGGGTGGAGGGAGGGCGAGAGGGGAGGAGAGGGGTGGAGGGAGGGCGAGAGGGGAGGAGAGGGGTGGAGGGAGGGAGGGAGAGAGGGAGGGTGAGAGGGGAGGAGAGGGGGTGGAGGGAGGGCGAGAGGGGTGGAGAGGGGTGGAGGGAGGGCGAGAGGGGAGGAAAGGGCTGGAGGGAGGGCGAGAGGGGAGGAGAGGGGTGGAGGGAGGGCGAGAGGGGAGGAGAGGGGTGGAGGGAGGGCGAGAGGGGAGGAAAGGGGTGGAGCGAGGGCGAGAGGGGAGGAGAGGGGTGGAGGGAGGGCGAGAGGGGAGGGAGGGAGGAGTAACTTTCTATTACTTACTATTAGAATCCTTTATAGTCATAAAATAGGTTGAAATATATCTTGATGTTATGGGTTTGAGACATCCCTTTTTAAAGTGATAAGGGAGAGACAGATGGAGAGATAGAAATAGATAAAACATATATAGATCCACCCTTACAGTAAAACCACATGATTTCACATGATTTCACATGGATTTTTACAGGTGTAATCATGTGAAAATGTGGTTTTGGAAGACTTCACATGCGATCACGTGTTTTCACATGTGTAGTGTCATGTTATCACATGTCGCTTTACACGTTGTCACATGTTATCACATTCATTTCACATCAGATCACATGTGAAATTCATGTGGATTTTCCGTAAGGGTGGGAAGAGAGAAGAGGTCATCAGGGATGTGAGGTAACGTCTCTCTCTCCTTTCTCTCTCTCTCGTGTCTCTCCATCTTCCTCTTTCTCTCATTTCTCTCTCTCTCCTTCTTTTTCTTGCTCTCTCTCTAGCTCTCTCCTTTCTCTTTGTCTTTGTCTTTCTCTCTCTCTCTCCTTTCTCTTTCTCTCCCTCTTCCTCTCTCTCTTTCTCTCTCTCTCGTTTCTTCCATCTTCCTCTTTCTCTCCTTTCTCTCTCTCCTTTCTCTCTCTTTTCTCTCCTCTTCCTCTCTGTCTCCTTTCTCTCTCTCCTTTCTCTCTCTCTTTTCTCTCTCCATCTTTCCCTCCCCTCTAGCTTTTCCTCTCCTCTTTCTTTCATAGTGTGACAGCTGCATTGTTTTCATGCCAGTTGAAGAAAGACAGTGAAGAGAGAGAGGGAAGGAAAGATAGAGGGAAGGAAGGAGAGAGAGGGAAGAAAGGAGAGAGAGGGAAGGAAGGAGAGAGTGAGTGAGAGTGAAGGAAGGAGAGAAAGACAGTGAGGGAATGAAGGAGAGAGAGAGTGAGGGAATGATAGCGAGAGTGAGGGAAGGATAGAGAGAGAGGGAAAGAAAGAGAGACAGTGAGGGAAGGAGAGAGAGACAGTGAGGGAAGGAGAGAGTGAGGGAAGGAAGGAGAGAGATAGAGTGAGGGACAGAGAGAGAGAGAGTGAGGGACAGAGAGAGAGTGAGGGAAGGAGAGAGAGAGTGAGGGATGGAGAGAGAGAGAGTGAGGGACAGAGAGAGAGTGAGGGAAGGAGAGAGAGAGTGAGGGAAGGAGAGAAGAGGAAGAGACAGAGAGAGAGAGAGTGAGGGACGGAGAGAGAGGGATGGAAGGATGAGAGAGAGAGAGAGAGAGAGAGAGTGAGGGAAGGATGGAGAGAGAGAGAGAGTGAGGGACAGAGAGAGAGTGAGGGAAGGAGAGAGAGGGAGGGAAGGATGGAGAGAGAGAGAGTGAGGGACGGACGGAGAGAGAGTGAGGGAAGGAGAGAGAGAGTGAGGGATGGAGAGAGAGAGAGTGAGGGAAGGAGAGAGAGAGTGAGGGAAGGAGAGAGAGAGTGAGGGATGGAGAGAGAGAGAGTGAGGGAAGGAGAGAGAGAGTGAGGGATGGAGAGAGAGAGAGTGAGGGAAGGAGAGAGGGAGGGAAGGGAATTCACATCATTTGAGTCAGTTGGAAGTGTACCCGTGGATGTATTTCAAGGCCTACCTTCAAACTCAGTGCCTCTTTGCTTGCACGGGGGTGGCAGCATCATGTTGTGGGGGTAATTTACTGCAGGAGGGACTGGTGCACTTCACAAAATAGATGGCATCATGAGGATGGAAAATTATGTGGATATATTGAGTGAGAGAGAGTGAGAGAGAGAGGGAAGAGGGTTGAGAGGGGAGATGGGGAGAGAGAGAAGGGAGAGGGAAGAGGGTGAGGGGGGACGAGGGGAAGAGAGAGTGAGTGAGAGAGGGAAGAGGGTTGAGAGGGGGGAGAGAGAGAGAGAGGGAGTGAGAGAGAAGGGAGAGGGAAGATGGGAGAGAGACTATGAGAAGAGGAGAGGCCTCCAGTGTGGTCCTGTCTTGTTTTTGCCTGTGACCTTGTATTTCCCCTGCTGTTCTGTACCTCGTAAAACACAGAACTACACTGCCCCCCTCCCCGTGTGTGTGTCTGTGTCTGTCAGTGTGTCTGTGTGTCTGTTTGTGTGTGTCTCTGTGTGTGTCTCCCTCTCTGTGTCTGTGTCTCTGTGTGTGTCTCTCTCTGTGTGTCTGTGTGTGTGTGTGTGTGTCTGTCTCTCTCTGTGTCTGTCTATCTGTGTGTGTGTCTGTATCTGTGTGTGTGTGTGTGTGTGTGTGTGTGTGTGTGTGTGTGTGTGTGTGTGTGTGTGTGTGTGTGTGTCTGTCTCTCTCTGTGTCTGTCTATCTGTGTGTGTCTGTATCTGTGTGTGTGTGTGTTTGTCTCTGTGACTGATATTAACACGTTTTGGGTTCCATCCTGCCTCTGTCTGCTCCTAAAGACACTATTATTTAGGCTCCCGAGTGGCGCGTTTGGCCGGGGTAGGAGGTCATTGTAAATAAGAATTTGTTCTTAACTGACTTGCCTGGTTAAATAAAGGATACATTAAAACATTTACAATTCCCTTCTGTCAGGACCAGTCAGTCTGGGTTCATGTGTGAGAGACTGTCACTAACACATCAGGTTAATGTGTGTGAGAGACTGTCACTAACACATCAGGTTAATGTGTGTGAGAGACTGTCACTAACACATCAGGTTAATGTGTGTGAGAGACTGTCACTAACACATCAGGTTAATGTGTGTGAGAGACTGTCACTAACACATCAGGTTAATGTGTGTGAGAGACTGTCACTAACACATCAGGTTAATGTGTGTGAGAGACTGTCACTAACACATCAGGTTAATGTGTGAGAGACTGTCACTAACACATCAGGTTAATGTGTGAGAGACTGTCACTAACACATCAGGTTAATGTGTGTGAGAGACTGTCACTAACACATCAGGTTAATGTGTGTGAGGAGACTGTCACCAACACATCAGGTTAATGTGTGTGAGAGACTGTCACTAACACATCAGGTTAATGTGTGAGAGACTGTCACTAACACATCAGGTTAATGTGTGAGAGACTGTCACTAACACATCAGGTTAATGTGTGAGAGACTGTCACTAACACATCAGGTTAATGTGTGTGAGAGACTGTCACTAACACATCAGGTTAATGTGTGAGAGAGACTGTCACTAACACATCAGGTTAATGTGTGTGAGAGACTGTCACTAACACATCAGGTTAATGTGTGAGAGACTGTCACTAACACATCAGGTTAATGTGTGTGAGAGACTGTCACTAACACATCAGGTTAATGTGTGTGAGAGACTGTCACTAACACATCAGGTTAATGTGTGTGAGAGACTGTCACTAACACATCAGGTTAATGTGTGTGAGAGACTGTCACTAACACATCAGGTTAATGTGTGTGAGAGACTGTCACTAACACATCAGGTTAATGTGTGTGAGAGACTGTCACTAACACATCAGGTTAATGTGTGTGAGAGACTGTCACTAACACATCAGGACCAGTCAGTCTGGGTTCATGTGAGAGAGACTGTCACTAACACATCAGGTTAATGTGTGAGAGAGACTGTCACTAACACATCAGGTTAATGTGTGTGAGAGACTGTCACTAACACATCAGGTTAATGTGTGAGAGAGACTGTCACTAACACATCAGGTTAATGTGTGTGAGAGACTGTCACTAACACATCAGGTTAATGTGTGTGAGAGACTGTCACTAACACATCAGGTTAATGTGTGTGAGAGACTGTCACTAACACATCAGGTTAATGTGTGTGAGAGACTGTCACTAACACATCAGGTTAATGTGTGAGAGAGACTGTCACTAACACATCAGGTGTGTGTCTGCCGTCATGACTGCAGTGACTCTGGTTCATGACTTGTTCCCTTGCGAATATGGAGGTCTACGGGTACAAAGACACAGAAAATCCATTGGACATGATAGTATTCACATCTCTACTAGCCCGCCGATTTATCTTATTGGATTGGAAAGCTGCAGACCCCCCCCCCCCCATTCACGATGGGTTAGAGATGTTTCATCTCTCCTTCAAGCATTTATCTTATTGGATTGGAAAGCTGCAGACCCCCATTCACGATGGGTTAGAGATGTTTCATCTCTCCTTCAAGCATTTATCTTATTGGATTGGAAAGCTGCAGACCCCCATTCACGATGGGTTGGAGATGTTTCATCTCTCCTTCAAGCATTTATCTTATTGGATTGAAAGCTGCAGACCCCTCCCCCATTCACGATGGGTTAGAGATGTTTCATCTCTCCTTCAAGCATTTATCTTATTGGATTGGAAAAAGCTGCAGACCCCCTCCCCCCCATTCACGATGGGTTGGAGATGTTTCATCTCTCCTTCAAGCATTTATCTTATTGGATTGGAAAGCTGCAGACCCCCCATTCACGATGGGTTAGAGATGTTTCATCTCTCCTTCAAGCATTTATCTTATTGATTGGAAAGCTGCAGACCCCCCCATTCACGATGGGTTAGAGATGTTTCATGTCTCCTTCAAGCATTTATCTTATTGGATTGGAAAGCTGCAGACCCCCGCCCCCCCGCCATTCACGATGGGTTAGAGATGTTTCATCTCTCCTTCAAGCATTTATCTTATTGGATTGGAAAGCTGCAGACCCCCCCCCCCCATTCACGATGGGTTAGAGATGTTTCATCTCTCCTTCAAGCATTTATCTTATTGGATTGGAAAGCTGCAGACCCCCGCCCCCCCCCCATTCACGATGGGTTAGAGATGTTTCATCTCTCCTTCAAGCATTTATCTTCCTATGCAATGAGCTCCACAGATCTGGGTATTGAGTGACTGTAGATATTCAAGGTCAGGTCCCTACAGGTGTCGGCCTATAGACAAACTATTAGTGAATAAGATTAAATGTGCTCTCTACAAAGTTAAGTGAAGAAGTATTTGTGGGCTGTGAACAAAAACATCTGATTGTGTGTATATCATATACGCTACCGGTCCAAAGTTTGGACACACCTGCTCATTCAAAGGTTTTTCTTTATTTGTACTATTTTCTACATTGTAGAATAATAGTGAAGACATCAAAACTATGAAATGACACATGGAATCAGGTAGGAACCAAAAAAGTGTTAAACAAATTAAAATATATTTGAGATTTTTCAAAGTAGCCATCCTTTGCCTTGATGACAGCTTTGCACACTCTTTGCATTCTCTCAACCAGCTTCACCTGGAATGCTTTTCCAACAGTCTTAAAGGAGTTCCCACATATGCTGAGCACTTGTTGGCTGCTGATAGAGACATACCCCAAAGCGACTTACAGCTGTAATCGCAGCAAAAGGTGGCGCTACAAAGTATTAACTTAAGGGGGCTGAATAATTTTGATCGCCCCATTTTGCAGTTTTTGATTTGTTAAAAAAGTTTGAAATGTCCAATAAATGTCGTTCCACTTCATGATAGTGTCCCACTTGTTGTTGATTCTTCACAAAAAAAGACAGTTTTATATCTTTATGTTTGATGCCTGAAATGTGGTAAAAGGTCGCAAAGTTCAAGGGGGCCGAATACTTTCGCAAGGCACTGTAAATCAGTGTCACCAGCAAAGCACCCCCACACCTTCACACCTCCTCCTCCATGCTTCACGGTGGGATCCACACATGCAGAGATCATCCGTTCTCCCACACCGCGTCGCACAAAGACATGGGTGGTTGGAACCAAAAGTCTCCAATTTGGACTCCAGACCAAAGGACACCAGTCTAATGTCTATTGTTCATGTTTGTTGTTTGTTGTTCAAGTCTCCTCTTCTTATTGGTGTCCTTTAGTAGTGGTTTCTTTGCAGCAATTCGACCATGAAGGCCTGATTCACACAGTCTCCTCTGAACAGTTGATGTTGAGATAGATGTCTGTTACTTGAAATCTGTGAAGCATTTATTTGGGCTGCAATTTCTGAGGCTGGTAACTCTAATGAATGTATCCTCTGCAGGAGAGGTAACTCTGGGTCTCCTTTTCCTGTGGCGGTCCTCATGAGAGCCAGTTTCATCATAACGCTTGATGGTTTTTGCAACTGCTCATTCCAAGTCTGGATTGACTGACCTTCATGTCTTAAAGTAATGATGACTGCTCATTCCAGGTGACTACCTCATAAATCTGGTTGAGAGAATGCCTTGAGTGTACATAGCTGTCATCAAAGCAAAGCGTGGCTATTTGAAGAATCTCAATTATAAAATATATTTTGATTTGTTTAACACTTGTTTGCTTACTACATGATTCCATATGTGTTATTTCATAGTTTTGACGTCTTCACTATTATTATACAATGTAGACAATAGTAAATGTAAAGCAAACCCTTGAATGAGTAGGTGTTCTAAAACTTTTGACCGGTAGTATATATGATCTATTATGTGGAGGCCTGTCTTGTATGGTTCTAATTCCAGCAGGGATACAAAAAAAAAACTTGTGAA
>NC_068455.1:73272422-73282422 GCF_023373465.1 Oncorhynchus keta | reverse complement strand
TACAGAGAGAGAAAGAGGTGGGGGAGGCAGGGAGAGGGGAGGGGGAGAGAGATTGTCTCTCCCTCTATCTCTATCCCCTCTATCCCTCTATCCTCTATATATTTCTCTATCCCTCTATCCCTCTATCTATTTCTCTATCCCTCTCTCTATCCCTCTATCTATTTCTCTATCCCTCTATCTATCCCTCCCTCTATCCCTCTATCTATTTCTCTATCCCACTCTCTATCCCTTCCTCTATCCCTCTATCTATCCCTCTCTCTATCCCACTCTCTATCCCTCCCTCTATCCCTCTCTCTATCCCTCTATCTATCCCTCTCTCTATCCCACTCTCTATCCCTCCCTCTATCCCTCTATCTATCCCTCTCTCTATCCCTCTCTCTATCCCTCTCTCTATCCCACTCTCTATCCCTCTCTCTATCCCTCTCTATCCCTCCCTCTATCTCACTCTCTATCCCTCCTCTATCTATCCCTTCTCTATCCCTCCCTCTATCCCTATTTTTCTATCCCCCCTCTATCCCTTTTCTATCCATTTCTCTATCCCTCCCTCTATCTATTTTCTATCCCTCTATCTATCCCCTCTTTCTATCCTCCCTCTATCCCTCTATCTATTTCTCTATCCCTCCCTCTATCCCTCTTTCTATCCTCTATCTATTTCTCTATCCCTCCCTCTATCCCTCTATCTATTTCTCTATCCCTCCCTCTATCCCTCTCTCTATCCCTCTATCTATTTCTCTATCCCTCCCTCTATCCCTCTATATATTTCTCTATCCCTCTATCTATTTCTCTATCCCTCTATCTATTTCTCTATCCCTCTATCTATCCCTCTCTCTATCCCTCTATCTATTTCTCTATCCCTCTATCTATCCCTCTCTCTATCCCTCTATCTATGTCTCTATCCCTCCCTCTATCCCTCTCTCTATCCCTCTATCTATTTCTCTATCCCTCCCTCTATCCCTCTATCTATTTCTCTATCCCTCCCTCTATCCCTCTATCTATTTCTCTCTCTATCCCTCTATCTATTTCTCTATCCCTCTATCTATTTCTCTATCCCTCCCTCTATCCCTCTCTCTATCCCTCTATCTATCCCTCTCTCTATCCCTCCCTCTATCCCTCTCTCTATCCCTCTCTCTCCCTCCCTCTATCCCTCTATCTATTTCTCTATCCCTCCCTCTATCCCTCCCTCTATCCCTCTCTCTATCCCTCTCTCTCTATCCCTCTATCTATTTCTCTATCCCTCCTCTCTATCCCTCTATCTATTTCTCTATCCCTCTATCTATCCCTCCCTCTATCCCTCTATCTATTTCTCTATCCCTCTCTATCCCTTCTCTATCCCTCTATCTATCCTCTATCTATCCCTCTCTATCCCTCCCTCTATCCCTCTCTCTATCCCTCTCTCTATCCCTCTCTCTATTTCTCTATCCCTCCCTCTATCCCTCTCTCTATCCCTCTATCTATCCTCTCTCTATCCCTCTATCTATCCCTCCTATCTATCCCTATCTCTCTATCCCTCTCTATCCCTCCCTCTATCTCTCTCTCTATCCCTCCCTCTATCTATTTCTCTATCCCTCCCTCTATCCCTCTTTCTATCCCTCTCTATCCCTCCCTCTATCTATTTCTCTATCCCTCCCTCTATCCCTCTTTCTATCCCTCCCTATCTATCCCTCTCTATCCCTCCCTCTATCCCTCTATCTATTTCTCTATCCTCCCTCTATCCCTCTCTCTCCCTCCCTCTATCCCCTATCTATTTCTCTATCCCTCCTCTATCCCTCCCTCTATCCCTCTCTCTATCCTCTCTTCTATCCCTCTATCCCTTTCTCTATCCCCTCTCTATCCCTCTATCTATTTCTCTATCCCTCTATCTATCCCTCCCTCTATCCCTCTATCTATTTCTCTATCCACTCTCTATCCTTCCTCTATCCCTCTATCTATCCCTCTATCTATCCCTCTCTATCCCTCTCTCTATCCCTCTCTCTATCCTCTCTCTATCCCTCTCTATCCTCCCTCTATCCCTCCCTCTATCCCTCTATCTATCCCTCTCTCTATCCCTCTCTCTATCCCTCTATCTATCCCTCTATCTATCCCCTCTCTATCCCACTCTCTATCCCTCCCTCTATCTCATCTCTATCCCTCCCTCTATCTATTTCTCTATCCCTCCTCTATCCCTCTTTCTATCCCTCTCTATCCCTCCCTCTATCTATTTCTCTATCCCTCCCTCTATCCCTCTTTCTATCCCTCTATCTATCCCTCTCTATCCCCTCCCTCTATCCCTCTATCTGTTTCTCTATCCTCCCTCTATCCCTCTCTCTATCCTCTATCTATTTCTCTATCCCTCCTCTATCCTCTATATATTTCTCTATCCCTCTCTATCCCTCTCTCTATCCCTCTATCTATTTCTCTATCCTCCCTCTATCCCTCTATCTATTTCTCTATCCCTCTATCTATTTCTCTATCCCTCTATCTATTTCTCTATCCCTCTATCTATCCTCTCTCTATCCCTCTATCTATTTCTCTATCCCTCTATCTATCCCTCTCTCTATCCCTCTATCTATGTCTCTATCCCTCTCTCTATCCCTCTATCTATTTCTCTATCCCTCCCTCTATCCCTCTATCTATTTCTCTATCCCTCCCTCTATCCCTCTATCTATTTCTCTATCCCTCTATCTATTTCTCTATCCCTCTATCTATTTCTCTATCCCTCCCTCTATCCTCTCTATCCCTCTATCTATCCCTCTCTCTATCCCTCCCTCTATCCCTCTCTCTCCCTCCCTCTATCCCTCTATCTATTTCTCTATCCCTCCCTCTATCCCTCCCTCTATCCTCTCTCTATCCTCTCTCTCTATCCCTCTATCTATTTCTCTATCCCTCTCTCTATCCCTCTCTCTTCTTCCTCCCTCTATCCCTCTCTCTATTTCTCTATCCCTCCTCTATCCTCTCTCTATCCTCTATCTATTTCTCTATCCCTCTATCTATTTCTCTATCCCTCTATCTATTTCTCTATCCTCTATCTATCCCTCTCTCTATCCCTCTATCTATTTCTCTATCCCTCTATCTATCCCCTCTCTATCCCTCTATCTATGTCTCTATCCCTCTCTCTATCCCTCTATCTATTTCTCTATCCCTCTCTCTATCCCTCTATCTATTTCTCTATCCCTCTATCTATCCCTCTCTCTATCCCTCTATCTATGTCTCTATCCTCCTCTATCCCTCTCTCTATCCCTCTATCTATTTTCTCTATCCCTCCCTCTATCCCTCTATCTATTTCTCTATCCCTCCTCTATCCCTCTATCTATTTCTCTATCCCTCTATCTATTTCTCTATCCCTCTATCTATTTTCTCTATCCCTCCTCTATCCCTCTCTCTATCCCTCTATCTATCCCTCTCTCTATCCCTCCCTCTATCCCTCTCTCTCCCCTCCCTCTATCCCTCTATCTATTTCTCTATCCCTCCCTCTATCCCTCCCTCTATCCCTCTCTCTATCCCTCTCTCTCTATCCCTCTATCTATTTCTCTATCCTCTCTCTATCCCTCTATCTATTTCTCTATCCCTCTATCTATCCCTCCCTCTATCCCTCTATCTATTTCTCTATCCCTCTCTATCCCTTCCTCTATCCCTCCATCTATCCTCTATCTATCCCACTCTCTATCCCTCTCTCTATCCCTCTCTCTATCCCACTCTCTATCCCTCCCTCTATCTCCTCCCTCTATCCCTCTATCTATCCCTCTCTCTATCCCTCTATCTATCCCTCTATCTATCCCTCTATCTATCCCTCTCTCTATCCACTCTCTATCCCTCCCTCTATCTCACTCTCTATCCCTCCCTCTATCTATTTCTCTATCCCTCCCTCTATCCCTCTTTCTATCCCTCTCTATCCCTCCCTCTATCTATTTCTCTATCCCTCCCTCTATCCTCTTTCTATCCCTCTATCTATCCCACTCTCTATCCCTCCCTCTATCCCTCTATCTATTTCTCTATCCCTCCCTCTATCCCTCTCTCTCCTCCCTCTATCCCTCTATCTATTTCTCTATCCCTCCCTCTATCCCTCCCTCTATCCCTCTCTCTATCCCTCTCTCTCTATCCCTCTATCTATTTCTCTATCCCTCTCTATCCCTCTATCTATTTCTCTATCCCTCTATCTATCCTCCCTCTATCCCTCTATCTATTTCTCTATCCCTCTCTATCCCTCTATCTATCCTCTATCTATCCCGACTCTATCCTCTCTCTATCCCTCTCTCTATCCCTCTCTCTATCCCACTCTCTATCCCTCCCTCTATCCCTCCCTCTATCCCTCTATCTATCCCCTCTCTATCCCTCCCTCTATCTATTTCTCTATCCTCCCTCTATCCCTCTATCTATTTCTCTATCCCTCCTCTATCCCTCTCTCTATCCCTCTATCTATTTCTCTATCCCTCTATCTATTTCTCTATCCCTCTATCTATTTCTCTATCCCTCTATCTATCCCTCTCTCTATCCCTCTATCTATTTCTCTATCCCTCCCCTCTATCCCTCTATCTATCCCTCTATCTATCCCTCTATCTATCCCTCTCTCTATCCCACTCTCTATCCCTCCCTCTATCTCACTCTCTATCCCTCCCTCTATCATTTCTCTATCCCTCCCTCTATCCCTCTTTCTATCCACTCTCTATCCCTCCCTCTATCCCTCCCTCTATCCCTCTATCTATCCCTCTCTCTATCCCTCCCTCTATCTATTTCTCTATCCTCCCTCTATCCCTCTATCTATTTCTCTACCCCTCCCTCTATCCCTCTCTCTATCCTCTATCTATTTCTCTATCCCTCTATCTATTTCTCTATCCCTCTATCTATTCTCTATCCCTCTATCTATTTCTCTATCCCTCCCTCTATCCCTCTATCTATTTCTCTATCCTCTATCTATTTCTCTATCCCTCTATCTATTTCTCTATCCCTCTATCTATTTCTCTATCCCTCCCTCTATCCCTCTATCTATTTCTCTATCCCTCTATCTATTTCTCTATCGCTCTATCTATTTCTCTATCCCTCTATCTATTTCTCTATCCCTCCCTCTATCCCTCTATCTATTTCTCTATCCCTCCCTCTATCCCTCTCCCTCTATCCCTCTATCTATTTCTCTATCCCTCTATCTATTTCTCTATCCCTCTATCTATTTCTCTATCCCTCTATCTATTTCTCTATCCCTCCTCTATCCCTCTATCTGTTTCTCTATCCCTCCCTCTATCCCTCCCTCTATCCCTCTATCTATTTCTCTATCCCTCCCTCTATCCCTCTCTCTATCCCTCTATCTATTTCTCTATCCTCTCTCTATCCCTCTATCTGTTTTCTCTATCCCTCTATCTATCCCTCCCTCTATCCCTCTATCTGTTTCTCTATCCCACTCTCTATCCCTTCCTCTATCCCTCTATCTATCCTCTATCTATCCCTCTCTATCCCTCTCTCTATCCTCTCTCTATCCCTCTCTCTATCCACTCTCTATCCCTCCCTCTATCCCTCCCTCTATCCTCTATCTATCCCTCTCTCTATCCCTCTCTCTATCCCTCTATCTATCCCCCTATCTATCCCTCTCTCTATCCCTCTCTATCCCTCCCTCTATCTCACTCTCTATCCCTCCCTCTATCTATTTCTCTATCCCTCCTCTATCCTCTTTCTATCCCTCTCTATCCCTCCCTCTATCTATTTCTCTATCCCTCCCTCTATCCCTCTTTCTATCCCTCTATCTATCCCACTCTCTATCCCTCCCTCTATCCCTCTATCTATTTCTCTATCCCTCCTCTATCCCTCTCTATCCCTCTATCTATTTCTCTATCCCTCCCTCTATCCCTCTATATATTTTCTATCCTCCCTCTATCCCTCTCTCTATCCTCTATCTATTTCTCTATCCCTCCTCTATCCCTCTATCTATTTCTCTATCCCCTCTATCTATTTCTCTATCCCTCTATCTATTTCTCTATCCCTCTATCTATCCCTCTCTCTATCCCTCTATCTATTTCTCTATCCACTATCTATCCCTCTCTCTATCCTCTATCTATGTCTCTATCCCTCTCTCTATCCCTCTATCTATTTCTCTATCCCTCCCTCTATCCCTCTATCTATTTCTCTATCCCTCCCTCTATCCCCCTCTATCTATTTCTCTATCCCTCTATCTATTTCTCTATCCCTCTATCTATTTCTCTATCCCTCCCTCTATCCCTCTCTCTATCCCTCTATCTATCCCTCTCTCTATCCCTCCCTCTATCCCTCTCTCTCCCTCCCTCTATCCCTCTATCTATTTCTCTATCCCTCCCTCTATCCCTCCCTCTATCCCTCTCTCTATCCCTCTCTCTCTATCCCTCTATCTATTTCTCTATCCCTCTCTCTATCCCTCTCTCTTCTTCCTCCCTCTATCCCTCTCTCTATTTCTCTATCCCTCCCTCTATCCCTCTCTCTATCCCTCTATCTATTTCTCTATCCCTCTCTCTATCCCTCTCTCTTCTTCCTCCCTCTATCCCTCTATCTATTTCTCTATCCCTCTATCTATTTCTCTATCCCTCTATCTATCCTCTCTCTATCCCTCTATCTATTTCTCTATCCCTCTATCTATCCCTCTCTCTATCCCTCTATCTATGTCTCTATCCCCTCTCTATCCCTCTATCTATTTCTCTATCCCTCCCTCTATCCCTCTATCTATTTCTCTATCCCTCCCTCTATCCTCTATCTATTTCTCTATCCCTCTATCTATTTCTCTATCCCTCTATCTATTTCTCTATCCCTCCTCTATCCTCTCTCTATCCCTCTATCTATCCCTCTCTCTATCCCTCCCTCTATCCTCTCTCCCTCCCTCTATCCTCTATCTATTTCTCTATCCCTCCTCTATCCCTCCTCTATCCCTCTCTCTATCCCTCTCTCTCTATCCCTCTATCTATTTCTCTATCCCCCTCTCTATCCCTCTCTCTTCTTCCTCCTCTATCCCTCTCTCTCTGTTTCTCTATCCCTCCTCTATCCCCTCTCTATCCCTCTATCTATTTCTCTATCCCTCTATCTATTTCTCTATCCCTCTATCTATTTCTCTATCCCCTCTATCTATCCTCTCTCTATCCCTCTATCTATTTCTCTATCCCTCTATCTATCCCTCTCTCTATCCCTCTATCTATGTCTCTATCCCTCTCTCTATCCTCTATCTATTTCTCTATCCCTCTCTCTATCCTCTATCTATTTCTCTATCCCTCTATCTATCCCTCTCTCTATCCCTCTATCTATGTCTCTATCCCTCCCTCTATCCTCTCTCTATCCCTCTATCTATTTCTCTATCCCTCCCTCTATCCCTCTATCTATTTCTCTATCCCTCCCTCTATCCCTCTATCTATTTCTCTATCCCTCTATCTATTTCTCTATCCCTCTATCTATTTCTCTATCCCTCCCTCTATCCCTCTCTCTATCCCTCTATCTATCCCTCTCTCTATCCTCCTCTATCCTCTCTCTCCTCCCTCTATCCCTCTATCTATTTCTCTATCCCTCCCTCTATCCCTCCTCTATCCCTCTCTCTATCCTCTCTCTATCCCTCTATCTATTTCTCTATCCCTCTCTCTATCCCTCTATCTATTTCTCTATCCCTCTATCTATCCCTCCCTCTATCCTCTATCTATTTCTCTATCCCGACTCTCTATCCTTCCTCTATCCCTCTATCTATCCCCTCTATCTATCCCACTCTCTATCCTCTCTCTATCCCTCTCTCTATCCGTGACTCTCTATCCCTCCCTCTATCCCTCCCTCTATCCCTCTATCTATCCCTCTCTCCTATCCCCTCTCTATCCCTCTATCTATCCCTCTATCTATCCCTCTCTCTATCCCTCTCTATCCCTCCCTCCTATCTCATCTCTATCCCTCCCTCTATCTATTTCTCTATCCTCCCTCTATCCCTCTTTCTATCCCACTCTCTATCCCTCCCTCTATCTATTTCTCTATCCCTCTTTCTATCCCTCTATCTATCCCCTCTCTATCCCTCCCTCTATCCCTCTATCTATTTCTCTATCCTCCCTCTATCCTCACTCTCCCTCCTCTATCCCTCTATCTATTTCTCTATCCCTCCCTCTATCCCTCCCTCTATCCCTCTCTCTATCCCTCTCTCTCTATCCCTCTATCTATTTCTCTATCCCTCTCTCTATCCCTCTATCTATTTCTCTATCCCTCTATCTATCCCTCCCTCTATCCCTCTATCCACTCTCTATCCCACTCTCTATCCCTCTATCTATCCATCTATCTATCCCTCTCTATCCCTCTCTCTCTATCCCCTCTCTCTATCCACTCTCTATCCCTCCCTCTATCCCCTCCCTCTATCCCTCTATCTATCCCTCTCTCTATCCCTCCCTCTATCTATTTCTCTATCCCTCCCTCTATCCCTCTATCTATTTCTCTATCCCTCCCTCTATCCCTCTCTCTATCCCTCTATCTATTTCTCTATCCCTCTATCTGTTTCTCTATCCCTCTATCTATTTCTCTATCCCTCTATCTATCCCTCTCTCTATCCTCTATCTATTTCTCTATCCCTCCTCTATCCCTCTATCTATCCCTCTATCTATCCCTCCCTCTATCTATTTCTCTATCCCTCCCTCTATCCCTCTATCTATTTCTCTATCCTCCCTCTATCCTCTCTCTATCCCTCTATCTATTTCTCTATCCCTCTATCTATTTCTCTATCCCTCTATCTGTTTCTCTATCCCTCTATCTATCCCTCTCTCTATCCCTCTATCTATTTCTCTATCCCTCCTCTATCCTCTATCTATCCCTCTATCTATCCCTCTATCTATCCCTCTCTCTATCCCACTTATCCCTCCCCTCTATCTCACTCTCTATCCTCCCTCTATCTATTTCTCTATCCCTCCCTCTATCCCTCTTTCTATCCCACTCTCTATCCCTCCCTCTATCCCTCCCTCTATCTATTTCTCTATCCCTCCCTCTATCCCTCTATCTATTTTCTCTATCCCTCCTCTATCCCTCTCTCTATCCCTCTATCTATTTCTCTATCCCTCTATCTATTTCTCTATCCTCTATCTATTTCTCTATCCCTCCCTCTATCCCTCTATCTATTTCTCTATCCCTCTATCTATTTCTCTATCCCTCTATCTATTTCTCTATCCCTCTATCTATTTCTCTATCCCTCCCTCTATCCTCTATCTGTTCTCTATCTCCTCTATCCCTCTCTATCCCTCTATCTATTTCTCTATCCCTCTATCTGTTCTCTATCCTCTATCTATTTCTCTATCCCTCTATCTATCCCTCTCTCTATCCCTCTATCTATTTCTCTATCCCTCCTCTATCCCTCTATCTATCCCTCTATCTATCCTCTCTCTATCTCCTATCCCTCCTCTATCTCACTCTCTATCCTCCTCTATCTATTTCTCTATCCTCCCCTCTATCCTCTTTCTATCCCTCTATCTATCCCATCTCTCTATCCCTCCCTCTATCCCTCTATCTATTTCTCTATCCCTCCTCTATCCCTCTCTCTATCCCTCTATCTATTTCTCTATCCCTCCCTCTATCCCATCTCTCTATCCTCTATCTATTTCTCTATCCCTCTATCTATCCCTCTATCTATTTCTCTATCCCTCTATCTATCCTCCCTCTATCCCTCTATCTATTTCTCTATCCCTCCCTCTATCCCTCTCTCTATCCCTCTATCTATTTCTCTATCCCTCCCCTCTATCCCTCTCTCTATCCCTCTATCTATCCCTCTCTCTATCCCTCCCTCTATCCCTCTCTCTCTCCTCCCTCTATCCCTCTATCCCTCTCTCTATCCCTCCCTCTATCCATATCTATATCCCTCCCTCTATCCATCTCTCTATATCTCTTTCCCTCCCTCTATCCCTCTCTCTATCCCTCCCTCTATCCCTCTCTCTTTCCCTCCCTCTATCCCTCTCTCTCTCTATCCCTCCCTCTATCTGTCCCTCTATCCCTCTCTCTATCTGTCCCTCTATCCCTCCCTCTATCTCTCTATCCCTCCCTCTATCCCTCCCTCTATCCATCTCTCTATATC
>NC_068455.1:73216795-73272322 GCF_023373465.1 Oncorhynchus keta | reverse complement strand
CTGGTGAAAAAGCCCCCACCAAGCACTGGGGAAAAAAAGCCCCCACCACCGAGCACTGGGGAAAAAAGCCCCCACCACCAAGCACTGGTGAAAAAAGCCCCCCACCACTGGGGAAAAAAGCCCCCACCACCAAGCACTGGGAAAAAAAAGTACTGGGAAAAAAAAGCCCCACCACCGAGTACTGGGGAAAAAATCCCCCACCACCGAGTACTGTGGGAAAAAAAGCCCCACCACCGAGTACTGTGGGGAAAAAAAGCCCCCACCACCGAGTACTGTGGGAAAAAGCCCCACCACCGAGTACTGTGGGGAAAAAGCCCCACCACCGAGCACTGGGTAAAAAAAAAAGCCCCCACCACCGAGCACTGGGGAAAAAAGCCCCCACCACCGAGCACTGTGGGGAAAAAAGCCCCCACCACCGAGCACTGTGGGGAAAAAGCCCCCACCACCAAGCACTGGTGAAAAAAAGCCCCCACCACCGAGTACTAGGGAAAAAAAGCCCCCACCACCAAGCACTGGTGGAAAAAAAGCCCCCACCACCGAGCACTGTGGGGAAAAAAGCCCCCACCACCGAGCACTGTGGGGAAAAAGCCCCCACCACCAAGCACTGGTGAAAAAAAGCCCCCACCACCGAGTACTGGGGAAAAAAAGCCCCCACCACCAAGCACTGGTGAAAAAAAGCCCCCACCACTGAGTACTGGGGAAAAAAAGCCCCCACCACCGAGTACTGGGGGAAAAAAATCCCCCACCACCGAGTACTGTGGGGAAAAAAGCCCCCACCGCCGAGTACTGGGGAAAAAAAGCCCCCACCGCCGAGTACTGGGGAAAAAAAGCCCCCACCACCGAGTACTGGGGAAAAAAAGCCCCCACCACCAAGCACTGGGGAAAAAAGCCCCCACCACTGAGTACTGGGGAAAAAAAGCCCCCACCACCGAGTACTGGGGAAAAAAATCCCCCACCACCGAGTACTGTGGGGAAAAAGCCCCCACCACCGAGCACTGGTGAAAAAAAGCCCCCACCACCGAGTACTGTGGGGAAAAAGCCCCCACCGCTGAGTACTGGGAAAAAAAGCCCCCCACCACCGAGTACTGGGGAAAAAAAATCCCCACCACCGAGTACTGTGGGAAAAAGCCCCCACCACTGAGTACTGGGGAAAAAAGCCCCCACCGCCGAGCACTGTGGGGAAAAAAGCCCCCACCGCCGAGCACTGTGGGGAAAAAAGCCCCCACCGCCGAGCACGGTGTTGACAGCAGGGGGCAGTTTGTTGCGACGAGACACGGTGTATGTGAGTGTCGGTAGGAGGATATGCGCAAGGACACAACCAAAGAACACACAGTTCTGCCACACGCTGCATCCTGGTGTCGTAATGAGCTCTCGCTCTCTCTGTGTGTGTGTGAGTGTTTGGGAACATTTCCCTGTCACCAAGTTTGGCAGGCTCTGCTGTGTGTAGGCGTAGTGTTAGTAAACATACGGTGTGTGTGTGTGTGTCTGTCTGTGTGTTTTGTGGAGTTTTGTGTGTGCATATATGTGTGTGTCTTGTCGACTATATGTGATTAAGTGTGTTTGTAAACAGCTCAATGCACGACACAGGACACAGCACAGGACACGACACAGGACACGACGGGACACAGGTCACGACACAGGACACGACGGGTCACAGGTCACGACACAGAACATGACACAGAACATGACACAGAACACGACACAGGACACGACACAGGACACGACACAGGACACGACGCAGGACACGACACAGGACACGACACAGGACACGACGCAGGACACGACACAGGACACGACACAGGACACGACGCAGGACACGACACAGGACACGACACGGGACACGACACGGGAGACGACACGGGACACGACACACGACACGACAAAGGTCACGTTTGAGGTCTTGACACAAGTCATGACACAGGTCACGACACAGGGCATGGGACACGACACAGGTCATAACACAGAACATGACAGGTCACGACAGAGGACAGAGGACACAGGACACGACACAGGACACAGGTCACGACAGAGGACACAGGACACGACAGAGGACACGACACAGGACACAACACAGGTCACGACAGAGGACACAGGACACGACACAGGACACGACACAGGACACGACACAGGACACGACACAGGACACGACACAGGTCACGACACAGGACAAGACACGACAAGACACGACACAGGACACGACACAGGACAGGACACAGGACACAGGACACGACACAGGACACGACAGAGGACACAGGACACGACACAGGACACGACACAGGACACGACACAGGACACGACACAGGACACGACACAGGTCACGACACGACACAGGACACCACACAGGTTACGACACAGAACACGACACTGGTCACGACACGGGTCACGACAGAGGACACAGGACACGACACAGGACACGACACAGGACACAGAACACGACACAGGACACGACACAGGTCACGACAGAGGACACGACAGAGGACATGACACAGGTCACGACACAGGTCACGACACAGGACACGACACGACACAGGACACGGCACAGGTCACGACACGACACAGGACACGACACAGGACACGACACAGGACACGACACAGGACACGACACAGGACACGACACAGGACACGACACAGGACACGACACAGGTCACGACACAGGACACGACACAGGACACGACACAGGACACGACACAGGACACGACACAGGACACGACACGACACAGGACACGACACAGGACACGACACAGGACACAGGACACGACACAGGTCACGACACAGGACACGACACAGGACACGACACAGGACACAGGACACGACACAGGACACGACACAGGACACGACACAGGACACGACACAGGACACGACACAGGTCACGACACAGGTCACGACACAGGACACGACACAGGACACGACACAGGACACGACACAGGACACAGGACACGACAAAGGACAAGACACAGGACACGACACAGGTCACGACACAGGACACGACACAGGACACGACACAGGACACGACAGAGGATACAGGACACAACACAGGACACGACACAGGACAGGACACAGAACATGGCAGGGCAGAACATGGCAGGGCAGAACATGGCAGGGCAGAACATGGCAGAACATGGCAGGGCAGGGCATGGCAGGGCAGGGCAGGGCATGGCGGAACATGGCAGGGCAGGGCAGGGCATGGCAGAACATGGCAGGGAAGGGCAGAACATGGCAGGGCAGGGCAGAACACAGGGCAGGGCAGAACATGGCAGGGCAGGGCAGAACATGGCAGGGCAGAACATGGCAGAGCAGGGCATGGCAGGGCAGAACATGGCAGGGCAGGGCAGAACATGGCAGGGCAGGGCAGAACATGGCAGGGCAGGGCATGGCAGGGCAGGACAGAACATGGCAGGGCAGAACATGGCAGGGCAGGACAGAACATGGCAGGGAAGGGCAGAACATGGCAGGGCAGAACATGGCAGGGCAGAACATGGCAGGGCAGGGCAGAACATGGCAGGGCAGAACATGGCAGGGCAGGGCAGAACATGGCAGGGCATAACATGGCCTGGGCAGGGCAGAACATGGCAGGGCATAACATGGCAGGGCAGAACATGGCAGGGCAGAACATGGCAGGGCATAACATGGCAGGGCATAACATGGCAGGGCAGAACATGGCAGGGCAGGGCAGGGCAGAAAATGGCAGGGCAGAACATGGCAGGGCAGAACATGGCAGGGCAGGGCAGGGCAGAACATGGCAGGGCATGGCAGAACATGGCAGGGCAGGGCAGAACATGGCAGGACAGGGCAGAACATGGCAGGGCAGAACATGGCAGGGCAGGGCAGAACATGGCAGGGCAGAACATGGCAGGGCATAACATGGCAGGGCAGGGCAGAGCAGGGCATGGCATGGCATGGCAGGGCAGGGCAGAACATGGCAGGGCAGAACATGGCAGGGCAAGGCATAACATGGCAGGGCAGAACATGGCAGGGCAGGGCAGAACATGGCAGGGCAGGGCAGAACATGGCAGGGTAGAACATGGCAGGGCAGAACATGGCAGGGCAGGGCAGAACATGGCACAGGGCAGAACATGACAGGGCAGGGCAGAACATGGCAGGACAGAGAACATGGCAGGGCAGAACATGGCAGGGCAGGGCAGAACATGGCAGGGCAGGGCAGGGCAGAACATGGCACAGGGCAGAACATGGCAGGGCAGGTCAGAACATGGCAGGCACGGCATGGCAGAACATGGCAGGGCAGGGCATAACATGGCAGGGCATAACATGGCAGGGCAGGGCAGAACATGGCAGAGCAGGGCAGAACATGGCAGGGCAGAACATGGCAGAGCAGGGCATAACATGGCAGGGCAGGTCAGGGCAGGGCAGAACATGGCAGGGCATAACATGGCAGGGCAGGGCATGGCAGGGCATGGCAGGGCAGGGCAGAAAATGGCAGGGCAGAACATGGCAGAGTAGGGCATGGCATGGCATGGCATGGCAGGGCATGGCAGGGCAGGACATGGCATGGCAGGGCAGGGCAGAACATGGCAGGGCAGGGCATAACATAACATGGCAGAACATGGCAGGGCACATGGCAGGGCAGAACATGGCAGAACATGGCAGGGCAGAACATGGCAGGGCAGGGCATAACATAACAGAACATGGCAGGGCATAACATGGCAGGGCAGGGCAGAACATGGCAGGGCAGAACATGGCAGGGCAGAACATGGCAGGGCATAACATGGCAGGGCAAAACATGGCAGGCAGGGCATAACAGAACATGGCAGGGCAGAACATGGCAGGGCAGGGCAGGCAGAACATGGCAGGGCAGAACATGGCAGGGCAAAACATGGCAGGGCAAAACATGGCAGGGCAAAACATGGCAGGGCAGGGCATAACATGGCAGGGCAGGGCAGGGCAGAACATGGCAGGGCAGAACATAACATGGCAGGGCAGAACATGGCAGGGCAGAACATGGCAGGGCAAAACATGGCAGGGCAAAACATGGCAGGGCAGAACATGGCAGGGCAGAACATGGCAGGGCAAAACATGGCAGGGCAGAACATGGCAGGGCAGAACATGGCAGGGCAAAACATGGCAGGGCAAAACATGGCAGGGCAGGGCATAACATGGCAGAACATGGCAGGGCAGAACATGGCAGGGCAGAACATGGCAGGGCAGAACATGGCAGGGCAGAACATGGCAGGGCATAACATGGCAGAACATAACAGGGCAGAACATAACAGGGCAGAACATGGCAGGGCAGAACATGGCAGGGCATTAACATGGCAGAACATAACAGGGCAGAACATAACAGGGCAGAACATAACAGGGCAGAACATAACAGGGCAGAACATGGCAGGGCAGAACATGGCAGGGCAGAACATGGCAGGGCATTAACATGGCAGGGCATAACATGGCAGAACATAACAGGGCAGAACATAACAGGGCAGAACATGGCAGGGCAGAACATGGCAGGGCATTAACATGGCAGGGCAGAACATGGCAGGGCATAACATGGCAGAACATGGCAGGGCAGAACATAGCAGGGCAGAACATGGCAGGGCAGAACATGGCAGGGCATAACATGGCAGAACATAACAGGGCAGAACATAACAGGGCAGAACATGGCAGGGCAGAACATGGCAGGGCATTAACATGGCAGGGCATAACATGGCAGAACATAACAGGGCAGAACATAACAGGGCAGAACATGGCAGGGCAGAACATGGCAGGGCATAACATGGCAGAACATAACAGGCAGAACATAACAGGGCAGAACATGGCAGGGCAGAACATGGCAGGGCAGAACATGGCAGGGCATAACATGGCAGGGCAGAACATGGCAGAACATAACAGGGCAGAACATGGCAGGGCAGAACATGGCAGGGCAGAACATGGCAGGGCATAACATGGCAGAACATAACAGGGCAGAACATGGCAGGGCAGGGCCAAACATGGCAGGGCAAGAACATGGCAGGGCAGAACATGGCAGGGCAGAACATGGCAGAACATGGCAGGGCATAACATGGCAGGGCAGAACATGGCAGGGCATAACATGGCAGGGCATAACATGGCAGGGCAGAACATGGCAGGGCAGAACATGGCAGGGCAGAACATGGCAGGGCATAACATGGCAGGGCAGAACATGGCAGGGCAGAACATGGCAGGGCATAACATGGCAGGGCAGAACATGGCAGGGCAGAACATGGCAGGGCAGAACATGGCAGGGCAGAACATGGCAGGGCAGAACATGGCAGGGCAGAACATGGCAGGGCATAACATGGCAGGGCAGAACATGGCAGAACATGGCAGGGCAAAACATGGCAGGGCAGAACATGGCAGGGCAGAACATGGCAGGGCAGAACATGGCAGAACATGGCAGGGCAGAACATGGCAGAACATGGCAGGGCAAAACATGGCAGGGCAGAACATGGCAGGGCATAACATGGCAGGGCAGAACATGGCAGGGCAGAACATGGCAGAACATGGCAGGGCAGAACATGGCAGAACATGGCAGGGCAAAACATGGCAGGGCAGAACATGGCAGGGCAGAACATGGCAGGGCAGAACATGGCAGGGCAGAACATGGCAGGGCAAAACATGGCAGGGCAAAACATGGCAGAACATGGCAGGGCAGAACATGGCAGGGCAGAACATGGCAGGGCAGAACATGGCAGGGCAGAACATGGCAGAACATGGCAGGGCAAAACATGGCAGGGCAAAACATGGCAGGGCAGGGCAGGGCAGGGCAGAACATGGCAGGGCAGAACATGGCAGGGCAGAACATGGCAGGGCAGAACATGGCAGGGCAGAACATGGCAGGGCAGAACATGGCAGGGCAGGGCAGAACATGGCAGGGCATAACATGGCAGGGCATAACATGGCAGGGCAGAACATGGCAGGGCAGAACATGGCAGAACATGGCAGGGCAGAACATGGCAGGGCATAACATGGCAGGGCAGAACATGGCAGGGCAGAACATGGCAGGGCAGAACATGGCAGGGCATAACATGGCAGGGCATAACATGGCAGGGCAGAACATGGCAGGGCAGAACATGGCAGGGCAGAACATGGCAGGGCAGAACATGGCAGGGCAGAACAGGGCAGGGCAGAACAGGGCAGAGCAGGGCAGGGCAGAACATGGCATGGCATGACATGGCAGAACATGGCAGGGCAGAACAGGGCAGGGCAGAACAGGGCAGGGCAGAACAGGGCAGAACATGGCAGGGCAGAACATGGCAGGGCAGAACATGGCAGAACATGGCAGGGCAGAACATGGCAGGGCAGGGCAGAACATGGCAGGGCAAAACATGGCAGGGCAGAACATGGCAGGGCAGAACATGGCAGGGCAGAACATGGCAGGGCAGGGCAGAACATGGCAGGGCATAGCAGGGCAGAACATGGCAGGGCAGGGCAGAACATGGCAGGGCATAGCAGGGCATAACATAGCAGGGCAGAACATAGCAGGGCAGAACATGGCAGGGCAGGGCAGAACATGGCAGGGCAGAACATGGCAGGGCAGAACATGGCAGGGCAGGGCAGGGCAGAACATGGCAGGGCAGGGCAGGGCAGAACATGGCAGGGCAGAACATGGCAGGGCAGAGCAGGGCAGAACATGGCAGGGCAGAACATGGCAGGGCAGGGCAGAACATGGCAGGGCAGGGCAGGGCAGGGCATGGCAGGGCAGGGCAGAACATGGCAGGGCAGAACATGGCAGGGCAGAACATGGCAGGGCAGGGCAGGGCAGAACATGGCAGGGCAGAACATGGCAGGGCAGAACATGGCAGGGCAGAACATGGCAGAACATGGCAGGGCAGAACATGGCAGGGCAGAACAGGGCAGGGCAGGGCAGGGCAGAACATGGCAGGGCAGAACATGGCAGGGCAGGGCAAGGCAGAACATGGCAGGGCAGGGCAGAACATGGCAGGGCAGGGCAGAACATGGCAGGACAGGGCAGGGCAGGGCAGGGCATGGCAGGGCAGGGCAGAACATGGCAGGGCAGAACATGGCAGGGCAGGGCAGAACATGGCAGGGCAGAACATGGCAGGGCAGAACATGGCAGGGCAGGGCAGAACATGGCAGGGCAGGGCAGAACATGGCAGGGCAGGGCAGAACAGGGCAGGGCAGGGCAGGGCAGGGCAGGGCAGGGCAGAACATGGCAGGGCAGGGCAGAACATGGCAGGGCAGAACATGGCAGGGCAGGGCAGGGCAGAACATGGCAGGGCAGAACATGACAGGGCAGGGCAGAACATGGCAGGGCAGGGCAGAACAGGGCAGGGCAGAGCAGGGCAGGGCAGGGCAGGGCAGAACAGGGCAGGGCAGGGCAGGGCAGGGCATGGCAACTATCCAAGGTAGCAAGTGGAAAGAATGAGAACAGATGGATGGGGGAAGAAAAGGGGAGAGAGAGGAACATAGAAAAGAGAGAGAGAGAGAGACACTATGCTCACAGTACTACTATGGTGTCATTAGAGCATCACTCAGAACCCTCTCTATTAGTGTGTCTTTGTGTTGTCTAGGGGGGCATGGGGGGTGCTGTCACCTCCAGGTTGGTGTGTGTCCCCTTGTGTGCTGAAACTGCCAGTTTCTTGTCCAGTTCTGGCATTTAGGTCACCACACACTAGTACATGTCCCTGGGCCTGGAAATGATTGATCTCCCCCTCTAAGATGGAGAAGTAGTATGGGATATAGGTAGCACACATGAGGACATGTCCCTGGGCCTGGAAATGATTGATCTCCCCCTCTAAGATGGAGAAGTAGTATGGGATATAGGTAGCACACATGAGGACATGTGTTGAGAGAATTTCCTAATTCATGTCTTGACAGATGTAAAATGGTCCTGTTTTGAGTAATTGAATAGATAGGTCTGGGATAGGAACATTAATAGACATGAATAGAACATAAATAGACAACAACAAGGATGGAACTACATACACAAAGAGGCACACATAGCCTACATACCAATACCTACATGTCAATACCAATACCTACATACCAATACCTACATACCAATATCTACATGTCAATACCTACATATCAATACCTACATATCAATATCTACATGTCAATACCTACATGTCAATACCTACATGTCAATACCTACATGTCAATACCTACATATCAATACCTACATACCAATACCTACATACCAATACCTACATGTCAATACCTACATGTCAATACCTACATATTAATACCTACATACCAATACCTACATACCAATACCTACATACCAATACCTACATATCAATATCTACATGTCAATACCTACATGTCAATACCTACATACCAATACCTACATGTCAATACCTACATATCAATACCTACATACCAATACCTACATGTCAATACCTACATATCAATACCTACATGTCAATACCTACATGTCAATACCTACATGTCAATACCTACATGTCAATATCTACATGTCAATACCTACATATCAATATCTACATGTCAATACCTACATGTCAATACCTACATGTCAATACCTACATACCAATACCTACATACCAATACCTACATGTCAATACCTACATATCAATATCTACATGTCAATACCTACATACCAATACCTACATACCAATACCTACATACCAATACCTACATGTCAATACCTACATGTCAATACCTACATATTAATACCTACATACCAATACCTACATACCAATACCTACATACCAATACCTACATATCAATATCTACATGTCAATACCTACATGTCAATACCTACATACCAATACCTACATGTCAATACCTACATATCAATACCTACATATCAATATCTACATGTCAATACCTACATACCAATACCTACATACCAATACCTACATGTCAATACCTACATATCAATATCTACATGTCAATACCTACATATCAATACCTACATGTCAATACCTACATGTCAATACCTACATATCAATATCTACATGTCAATACCTACATATCAATACCTACATGTCAATACCTACATGTCAATACCTACATATCAATACCTACATATCAATACCTACATGTCAATACCTACATACCAATACCTACATGTCAATACCTACATACCAATACCTACATATCAATACCTACATGTCAATACCTACATATCAATATCTACATGTCAATACCTACATGTCAATACCTACATATCAATACCTACATGTCAATGCCTACATATCAATATCTACATGTCAATACCTACATATCAATATCTACATGTCAATACCTACATACCAATACCTACATGTCAATACCTACATATCAATATCTACATGTCAATACCTACATATCAATACCTACATGTCAATACCTACATATCAATATCTACATGTCAATACCTACATGTCAATACCTACATACCAATACCTACATACCAATACCTACATACCAATACCTACATACCAATACCTACATATCAATACCTACATGTCAATACCTACATATCAATATCTACATGTCAATACCTACATGTCAATACCTACATACCAATACCTACATGTCAATACCTACATACCAATACCTACATACCAATACCTACATACCAATACCTACATATCAATACCTACATGTCAATACCTACATATCAATATCTACATGTCAATACCTACATGTCAATACCTACATATCAATACCTACATGTCAATACCTACATATCAATACCTACATGTCAATACCTACATATCAATATCTACATGTCAATACCTACATATCAATACCTACATGTCAATACCTACATATCAATATCTACATGTCAATACCTACATGTCAATACCTACATATCAATACCTACATGTCAATACCTACATATCAATATCTACATGTCAATACCTACATATCAATACCTACATGTCAATACCTACATATCAATACCTACATGTCAATACCTACATATCAATATCTACATGTCAATACCTACATATCAATACCTACATGTCAATACCTACATATAATATAATATAATAATATATGCCATTTAGCTGACGCTTTTATCCAAAGCGACTTACAGTCATGTGTGCATACATTCTACGTATGGGTGGTCCCGGGAATCGAACCCACTACCCTGGCGTTACAAGCGCCATGCTCTACCAACTGAGCCCAATACCTACATGTCAATACCTACATGTCAATACCTACATGTCAATACCTACATGTCAATATCTACATGTCAATACTACCTACATGTCAATATCTACATGTCAATACCTACATGTCAATACCTACATATCAATATCTACATGTCAATATCTACATGTCAATACATACATGTCAATACCTACATATCAATACCTACATGTCAATACCTACATATCAATACCTACATGTCAATACCTACATATCAATACCTACATGTCAATACCTACATATCAATATCTACATGTCAATACCTACATGTCAATACCTACATATCAATATCTACATGTCAATACCTACATATCAATACCTACATGTCAATACCTACATATCAATATCTACATGTCAATACCTACATATCAATACCTACATGTCAATACCTACATATCAATATCTACATGTCAATACCTACATATCAATATCTACATGTCAATACCTACATATCAATACCTACATATCAATATCTACATGTCAATACCTACATGTCAATACCTACATATCAATACCTACATGTCAATACCTACATGTCAATACCTACATATCAATACCTACATGTCAATACCTACATATCAATACCTACATATCAATACCTACATGTCAATATCTACATGTCAATACCTACATATCAATATCTACATGTCAATACCTACATATCAATATTTACATGTCAATACCTACATGTCAATACCTACATGTCAATACCTACATATCAATATCTACATGTCAATACCTACATGTCAATACCTACATATCAATACCTACATGTCAATACCTACATATCAATATCTACATGTCAATACCTACATGTCAATACCTACATATCAATACATACATGTCAATACCTACATGTCAATACCTACATGTCAATACCTACATATCAATATCTACATGTCAATACCTACATGTCAATACCTACATATCAATACCTACATGTCAATACCTACATATCAATATCTACATGTCAATACCTACATGTCAATACCTACATATCAATACATACATGTCAATACCTACATGTCAATACCTACATACCAATACCTACATATCAATACCTACATATCAATACCTACATGTCAATACCTACATATCAATATCTACATGTCAATACCTACATGTCAATACCTATATATCAATACCTACATGTCAATACCTACATATCAATACCTACATACCAATACCTACATATCAATACCTACATGTCAATACCTACATATTAATACCTACATACCAATACCTACATGTCAATACCTACATACCAATACCTACATGTCAATACCTACATACCAATACCTACATATCAATATCTACATGTCAATACCTACATATCAATACCTACATACCAATACCTACATGTCAATACCTACATACCAATACCTACATACCAATATCTACATGTCAATACCTACATATCAATACCTACATGTCAATACCTACATATCAATACCTACATACCAATACCTACATGTCAATACCTACATACCAATACCTACATACCAATACCTACATGTCAATACCTACATGTCAATACCTACATGTCAATACATACATGTCAATACCTACATATCAATACCTACATACCAATACCTACATACCAATACCTACATACCAATACCAATACCAATACCTACATGTCAATACCTACATACCAATACCTACATGTCAATACCTACATACCAATACCTACATATCAATATCTACATGTCAATACCTACATACCAATACCTACATACCAATACCTACATGTCAATACCTACATGTCAATACCTACATGTCAATACATACATGTCAATACCTACATACCAATACCTACATACCAATACCTACATGTCAATACCTACATGTCAATACCTACATGTCAATACCTACATACCAATACCTACATATCAATACCTACATACCAATACCTACATACCAATACCTACATATCAATACCTACATACCAATACCTACATGTCAATACCTACATACCAATACCTACATATCAATACCTACATACCAATACCTACATACCAATACCTACATATCAATACCTACATACCAATACATACATGTCAATACCTACATGTCAATACCTAAATACCAATACCTACATGTCAATACCTACATACCAATACCTACATATCAATATCTACATGTCAATACCTACATACCAATACCTACATGTCAATACCTACATGTCAATACCTACATGTCAATACCTACATGTCAATACCTACATACCAATACCTACATGTCAATACCTACATACCAATACCTACATACCAATACCTACATACCAATACCTACATACCAATACCTACATGTCAATACCTACATACCAATACCTACATGTCAATACCTACATACCAATACCTACATGTCAATACCTACATACCAATACCTACATGTCAATACCTACATGTCAATACCTACATACCAATACATACATGTCAATACCTACATGTCAATACCTACATACCAATACCTACATGTCAATACCTACATGTCAATACCTACATGTCAATACCTACATGTCAATACCTACATATCAATACCTACATACCAATACCTACATGTCAATACCTACATACCAATACCTACATACCAATACCTACATGTCAATACCTACATGTCAATACCTACATGTCAATACATACATGTCAATACCTACATATCAATACCTACATACCAATACCTACATACCAATACCTACATACCAATACCTACATACCAATACCTACATGTCAATACCTACATACCAATACCTACATGTCAATACCTACATACCAATACCTACATATCAATATCTACATGTCAATACCTACATACCAATACCTACATACCAATACCTACATGTCAATACCTACATGTCAATACCTACATGTCAATACATACATGTCAATACCTACATACCAATACCTACATACCAATACCTACATGTCAATACCTACATGTCAATACCTACATGTCAATACCTACATACCAATACCTACATATCAATACCTACATACCAATACCTACATACCAATACCTACATATCAATACCTACATACCAATACCTACATGTCAATACCTACATACCAATACCTACATATCAATACCTACATACCAATACCTACATACCAATACCTACATATCAATACCAATACCAATACATACATGTCAATACCTACATGTCAATACCTAAATACCAATACCTACATGTCAATACCTACATACCAATACCTACATATCAATATCTACATGTCAATACCTACATACCAATACCTACATGTCAATACCTACATGTCAATACCTACATGTCAATACCTACATGTCAATACCTACATACCAATACCTACATGTCAATACCTACATACCAATACCTACATACCAATACCTACATACCAATACCTACATACCAATACCTACATGTCAATACCTACATACCAATACCTACATGTCAATACCTACATACCAATACCTACATATCAATACCTACATGTCAATACATACATGTCAATACCTACATGTCAATACCTACATACCAATACCTACATGTCAATACCTACATACCAATACCTACATGTCAATACCTACATATCAATACCTACATACCAATACCTACATACCAATACCTACATATCAATACCTACATACCAATACCTGCATGTCAATACCTACATACCAATACCTACATATCAATACCTACATACCAATACCTACATACCAATACCTACATATCAATACCTACATACCAATACATACATGTCAATACCTACATGTCAATACCTAAATACCAATACCTACATGTCAATACCTACATACCAATACCTACATATCAATATCTACATGTCAATACCTACATACCAATACCTACATGTCAATACCTACATGTCAATACCTACATGTCAATACCTACATGTCAATACCTACATACCAATACCTACATGTCAATACCTACATACCAATACCTACATACCAATACCTACATACCAATACCTACATACCAATACCTACATGTCAATACCTACATACCAATACCTACATGTCAATACCTACATACCAATACCTACATATCAATACCTACATGTCAATACATACATGTCAATACCTACATGTCAATACCTACATACCAATACCTACATGTCAATACCTACATACATACATGTCAATACCTACATGTCAATACCTACATACCAATACCTACATGTCAATACCTACATGTCAATACCTACATGTCAATACCTACATGTCAATACCTACATGTCAATACCTACATGTCAATACCTACATGTCAATACCTACATGTCAATACCTACATGTCAATACCTACATGTCAATACCTACATATCAATACCTACATACCAATACATACATGTCAATACCTACATGTCAATACCTACATACCAATACCTACATGTCAATACCTACATGTCAATACATACATGTCAATACCTACATGTCAATACCTACATGTCAATACCTACATGTCAATAACTACATGTCAATACCTACATACCAATACCTACATATCAATACCTACATACCAATACCTACATGTCAATACCTACATACCAATACCTACATATCAATACCTACATACCAATACCTACATACCAATACCTACATATCAATACCTACATACCAATACATACATGTCAATACCTACATGTCAATACCTAAATACCAATACCTACATGTCAATACCTACATACCAATACCTACATATCAATATCTACATACATACCAATACCTACATGTCAATACCTACATGTCAATACCTACATGTCAATACCTACATGTCAATACCTACATACCAATACCTACATGTCAATACCTACATACCAATACCTACATACCAATACCTACATACCAATACCTACATACCAATACCTACATGTCAATACCTACATACCAATACCTACATGTCAATACCTACATACCAATACCTACATATCAATACCTACATGTCAATACATACATGTCAATACCTACATGTCAATACCTACATACCAATACATACATGTCAATACCTACATGTCAATACCTACATACCAATACCTACATGTCAATACCTACATGTCAATACCTACATGTCAATACCTACATGTCAATACCTACATGTCAATACCTACATATCAATACCTACATACCAATACCTACATGTCAATACCTACATACCAATACCTACATACCAATACCTACATGTCAATACCTACATGTCAATACCTACATGTCAATACATACATGTCAATACCTACATATCAATACCTACATACCAATACCTACATACCAATACCTACATACCAATACTACATACCAATACCTACATGTCAATACCTACATACCAATACCTACATGTCAATACCCATACCAATACCTACATATCAATATCTACATGTCAATACCTACATACCAAACCTACATACCAATACCTACATGTCAATACCTACATGTCAATACCTACATGTCAATACATACATGTCAATACCTACATACCAATACCTACATACCAATACCTACATGTCAATACCTACATGTCAATACCTACATGTCAATACCTACATACCAATACCTACATATCAATACCTACATACCAATACCTACATATCAATACCTACATATCAATACCTACATACCAATACCTACATGTCAATACCTACATACCAATACCTACATATCAATACCTACATACCAATACCTACATACCAATACCTACATATATACCTACATACCATACATGTCAATACCTACATGTCAATACCTAAATACCAATACCTACATGTCAATACCTACATACCAATACCTACATATCAATATCTACATGTCAATACCTACATACCAATACCTACATGTCAATACCTACATGTCAATACCTACATGTCAATACCTACATGTCAATACCTACATACCAATACCTACATGTCAATACCTACATACCAATACCTACATACCAATACCTACATACCAATACCTACATACCAATACCTACATGTCAATACCTACATACCAATACCTACATGTCAATACCTACATACCAATACCTACATATCAATACCTACATGTCAATACATACATGTCAATACCTACATGTCAATACCTACATACCAATACCTACATGTCAATACCTACATACCAATACCTACATGTCAATACCTACATATCAATACCTACATACCAATACCTACATATCAATACCTACATACCAATACCTACATGTCAATACCTACATGTCAATACATACATGTCAATACCTACATGTCAATACCTACATACCAATACCTACATGTCAATACCTACATGTCAATACCTACATGTCAATAACTACATGTCAATACCTACATACCAATACCTACATATCAATACCTACATACCAATACCTACATGTCAATACCTACATACCAATACCTACATATCAATACCTACATACCAATACCTACATACCAATACCTACATATCAATACCTACATACCAATACATACATGTCAATACCTACATGTCAATACCTAAATACCAATACCTACATGTCAATACCTACATACCAATACCTACATATCAATATCTACATGTCAATACCTACATACCAATACCTACATGTCAATACCTACATGTCAATACCTACATGTCAATACCTACATGTCAATACCTACATACCAATACCTACATGTCAATACCTACATACCAATACCTACATACCAATACCTACATACCAATACCTACATACCAATACCTACATGTCAATACCTACATACCAATACCTACATGTCAATACCTACATACCAATACCTACATATCAATACCTACATGTCAATACCTACATGTCAATACCTACATGTCAATACCTACATACCAATACCTACATGTCAATACCTACATACCAATACCTACATGTCAATACCTACATGTCAATACCTACATACCAATACATACATGTCAATACCTACATGTCAATACCTACATACCAATACCTACATGTCAATACCTACATGTCAATACATACATGTCAATACCTACATGTCAATACCTACATGTCAATACCTACATGTCAATACCTACATGTCAATACCTACATGTCAATACCTACATACCAATACATACATGTCAATACCTACATGTCAATACCTACATACCAATACCTACATGTCAATACCTACATGTCAATACATACATGTCAATACCTACATGTCAATACCTACATGTCAATACCTACATGTCAATACCTACATGTCAATACCTACATATCAATACCTACATGTCAATACCTACATATCAATACCTACATATCAATACCTACATGTCAATACCTACATGTCAATACCTACATATCAATACCTACATGTCAATACCTACATGTCAATATCTACATGTCAATACCTACATATCAATACCTACATGTCAATACCTACATATCAATATCTACATGTCAATACCTACATATCAATACCTACATGTCAATACCTACATGTCAATACCTACATGTCAATATCTACATGTCAATACCTACATGTCAATACCTACATATCAATACCTACATGTCAATACCTACATGTCAATACCTACATGTCAATACCTACATACCAATACCTACATGTCAATACCTACATATCAATACCTACATATCAATACCTACATATCAATATCTACATGTCAATACCTACATATCAATACCTACATATCAATATCTACATGTCAATACCTACATATCAATACCTACATGTCAATACCTACATGTCAATACCTACATGTCAATACCTACATGTCAATACCTACATGTCAATATCTACATGTCAATACCTACATATCAATACCTACATGTCAATACCTACATATCAATACCTACATGTCAATACCTACATATCAATACCTACATAACAATACCTACATGTCAATACCTACATATCAATACCTACATATATGTTGTCCTCCTACGGCCTCCTCCACATCTCCTGATGTACTGGCCTGTCTCCTGGTAGCGCCTCCATGCTCTGGACACTACGCTGACAGACACAGCAAAAACCTTCTTGCCACAGCTCGCATTGATGTACCATCCTGGATGAGCTGCACTACCTGAGCCACTTGTGTGGGTTGTAGACTCCGTCTCATGCTACCACTAGAGTGAAAGCACCGCCAGCATTCAAAAGTGACCAAAACATCAGCCAGGAAGCATAGGAACTGAGAAGTGGTCTGTGGTCCCCACCTGCAGAACCACTCCTTTATTTGGGGGTGTCTTGCTAATTGCCTATAATTTCCACCTGCTGTTCCATTCCATTTGCACAACAGCATGTGAAATGTATTGTCAATCAGTGTTGCTTCCAAAGTGGACAGTTTGATTTCACAGAAGTGTGATTGACTTGGAGTTGTGTTGTTTGTGTTGTTTGTGTTGTTTGTGTTGTTTAAGTGTTCCCTTTATTTTTTTGAGCAGTGTACAATTTAAATATTTATATCAAATGGGTGATTTTGTGTTAAAATGCTCTACAACAAAGCTTTCTTAGTGTTTTGAACACCTCCAAAACAAAGGTCATGTGGTTTGGTAAGAAGATGTGATTACTACCTCTGAGGGTGTATGGTCTTCTGCAGGAGGCCTTTTGGTAGGCCGCCACTGTAAATAAGAATTTGTTCTCAACTGATTTCTCTAGTTAAATAAAGGTTGAATAAAAATAAAATAAAAGGATATAAACAGCATATTTTTGCGTAAAACTGTATCTGTTCCACAGGAGAACTATTTCGCAATTTATGTTGTCTAATGTCTATGAATGTGTTGAGCATGTGTGCAATTCTCAGTGTGTCCACCGGGTGGCAGTAGAGTACTGTACATTAAATATTTGTTTACTGCTCCATAGGCTCTGAAGTGAGAATGGCATAGAAAAAAAGAGGTGTTTTCAGTCGGTTAGGTAAGGTTAAGTGTTAGTTCTTGACCTAATGGAAAAAAGAGAGGGAGATGGGCAGAGTGAAGGAGAGGTGGGGGAGGGAAAGAGAGATATGAGAGATGGGGGAGGGGAAGAGAATGAGCCCTCACACATTCAGTGAGAAAGACAGACAGGGAGAGGGGGAGGAGAGGAAGACAGACAGGGAGAGGGAGGAGAGGAAGACAGAAAGGGAGAGGGGGAGGAGAGGAAGACAGACAGGGAGAGGGGGAGGAGAGGAAGACAGACAGGGAGAGGGAGGAGAGGAAGACAGACAGGGAGAGGGGGAGGAGAGGAAGACAGAAAGGGAGAGGGAGGAGAGAAAGACAGACAGGGAGAGGGGGAGGAGAGGAAGACAGAAAGGGAGAAGGGGAGGAGAGGAAGACAGAAAGGGAGAGGGGGGAGAGGAAGACAGACAGGGAGAGGGGGAGGAGAGGAAGACAGACAGGGAGAGGGGGGAGAGGAAGACAGCAGGGGAGAGGGGGAGAGAGGAAGACAGACAGGGAGAGGGGGGAGGAGGGAAGACAGACAGGGGAGAGGGAGAGGAAGACAGACAGGGAGAGGAGAGGAAGACAGACAGGGAGAGAGGAGAGGAGAGGAAGACAGACAGGGAGAGGGGGAGGAGAGGAAGACAGACAGGGAGAGGGGGAGGAGAGGAAGACAGACAGGGAGAGGGGGGAGGAGAGGAAGACAGACAGGGAGAGGGGGAGGAGAGGAAGACAGAAAGGGAGAGGGAGAGGAGAGGAAGACAGACAGGGAGAGGGGGAGGAGAGGAAGACAGGCAGGGAGAGGGATAGGAGAGAAAGACAGACAGGGAGAGGGGAGGAGAGGAAGACAGACAGGGAGAGGGAGAGGAGAGAAAGACAGACAGGGAGAGGAGAGGAAGACAGACAGGGAGAGGAGAGAAAGACAGACAGGGAGAGGGATAGGAGAGAAAGACAGACAGGGAGAGGGGGAGGAGAGAAAGACAGACAGGGAGAGGAGAGAAAGACAGACAGGGAGAGGGAGAGGAGAGAAAGACAGACAGGGAGAGGGAGAGGAGAGAAAGACAGACAGGGAGAGGGGGAGGAGAGAAAGACAGACAGGGAGAGGGGGAGGAGAGTGTGTGTGTGTTCAAATCTTATCTGCTTTGGGATGGGTAATGGTGCTGTGGGATGGGTAATGGTGCTGTGGGATGGGTAATGGTGCTGTGGGATGGGTAATGTTGCTGTGAGATGGGTAATGGTGCTGTGGGATGGGTAATGGTGCTGTGGGATGGGTAATGGTGCTGTGGGATGGGTAATGGTGCTGTGGGATGGGTAATGGTGCTGTGGGATGGGTAATGGTGCTGTGGGATGGGTAATGGTGCTTTGGGATGGGTAATGGTGCTGTGGGATGGGTAATGGTGCTGTGGGATGGGTAATGGTACTGTGGGATGGGTAATGCTGCTGTGGGATGGGTAATGGTGCTGTGGGATCGGTAATGCTGCTGTGGAATGGGTAATGGTGCTGTGGGATGGGTAATGCTGCTGTGGAAATGGGTAATGCTGCTGTGGGATGGGTAATGCTGCTGTGGGATGGGTAATGGTACTGTGGGATGGGTAATGGTGCTGTGGGATGGGTAATGCTGCTGTGGGATGGGTAATGGTGCTGTGGGATGGGTAATGCTGCTGTGGGATGGGCAATGGTGCTGTGGAATGGGTAATGCTGCTGTGGGATGGGTAATGCTGCTGTGGGATGGGTAATGCTGCTGTGGGATGGGTAATGGTGCTGCAGGATGGGTAATGCTGCTGTGGGATGGGTAATGCTGCTGTGAATGGGATGGGTGGGATGGTAATGCTGCTGTGGGATGGGTAATGCTGCGTTGGAAATGGGTAATGCTGCGTTGGAAATGGGTAATGCTGCTGTGGGATGGGTAATGCTGCTGTGGGATGGGTAATGCTGCTGTGGGATGGGTAATGCTGCTGTGGGATGGGTAATGCTGCTGTGGGATGGGTAATGTTGCTGTGGGATGGGTAATGCTGCTGTGGGATGGGTAATGCTGCTGTGGGATGGGTAATGCTGCTGTGGGATGGGTAATGCTGCTGTGGGATGGGTAATGCTGCTGTGGGATGGGTAATGCTGCTGTGGGATGGGTAATGCTGCTGTGGGATGGGTAATGCTGCTGTGGGATGGGTAATGGTGCTGTGGGATGGGTAATGCTGCTGTGGGATGGGTAATGCTGTTGTGGGATGGGTAATGGTGCTGTGGAATGGGTAATGCTGCTGTGGGATGGGTAATGGTGCTGTGGGTTGGGTAATGCTGTTGTGGGATGGGTAATGGTGCTGTGGAAATGGGTAATGCATCACAGACATCACAACTATGAAATAGCACACATGGAATCATTTAAGTGCCAAAAATGTGTTAAACAAATTAAACAGATTCTTCAAAGTAGCCATCCTTTGCCTTGATGACAGCTTTACACACTCTCAACCAGTTTCTTGGCATTCTCTCAACCAGTTTCATGAAGTAGTCACCTGGAATGCATTTCAATTTACAGGTGTGCCTTGTTAAAAGTTAATTTGTGGAATTTCTTTCCTTATTAATGCGTTTGAGCCAATCAGTTGTGTTGTAACAAGGTAGGGGTGGTATACAGACGATAGCCCTATGTGGTAAAAGACCAAGTCCATATTATGACAAGAACAGCTCAAATAAGCAAAGAGAAACAGCAGTCATCATTACTTTAAGACATGAAGGTCAGTCAATCCAGACTTGGAATGTGCAGTTGCAAAAACCATCAAGCGTTATGATGAAACTGGCTCTCATGAGAACCGCCACAGGAAAAGGAGACCCAGAGTTACCTCTCCTGCAGAGGATAAATTCATTAGAGTTACCAGCCTCAGAAATTGCAGCCCAAAGAAATGTTTCACAGATTTCAAGTAACAGACACATCTCAACATTAACTGTTCAGAGGAGACTGCGTGACTCAGGCCTTCATGGTCGAATTGCTGCAAAGAAACCACTACTAAAGGACATCAATAAGAAGAGACTTGCTTGGGCCAAGAAACACGAGCAACGGACATTAGACCGGTGGAAATCTGTTCTTTGGTCTGATGATTTTTGGATCCAACCGCCGTGTCTTTCTGAGACACAGAGTAGGTGAACGAATGATCTCCGCATGTGTGGTTCAAGGCACAATTAACCAGCAATGGCTACCACAGCATTCTGCAGCGATACGCCATCTGGTTTGCACTTAGTGGGACTATCGTTTGTTTTTCAACAGGACAATGACCCAGCACACCTCTAGGCTGTATAAGGGCTATTTGACCAAGAAGGAGAGTGATGGAGTGCTGCATCAGATGACCTGGCCCCCACATTCACCGACCTCAACCCAATTGAGATGGTTTGGAATGAGTTGGATCGCAGAGTGAAAGAAAAGCAGCCAATAAGTGCTCAGAATATGTGGGAACTACTTCAAGACGGTTGGAAAAGAATTGCAGTTGAAGCTGGTTGAGAGAATGCCAAGAGTGTGCAAAGCTGTCATCAAGGCAAAGGGTGGCTATTTGAAGAATCTAAAATCTCAAATCTATTTGAATTCGTTTAACACTTTTTAGGTTAATACATGATTCCATATGTGTTATTTCATAGTTTTGATGTCTTCATTATTATTCTACAATGTAGAAAATAGTCAAAGTAAAGAAAAGAGAGAGAGAGACAGGGAGTTAGAGGGAGGGGGAGATGAGGGAGAGAGACAGAGGGAGTTAGAGGGAGGGGGAGATGAGGGAGAGAGAGAGACAGAGGGAATTAGAGGGAGGGGGAGATGAGGGAGAGAGAGAGAGAGGGAGTTAGAGGGAGGGGAGATGAGGGAGAGAGAGAGAGACAGAGGGAGTTAGAGGGGTGGGGAGATGAGCGAGAGAGAGACAGAGGGAGTTAGAGGGAGGGGGAGAGGAGAGAGAGAGACAGAGGGAGTTAGAGGGAGGGGGAGATGAGGGAGAGAGAGAGAGACAGAGGGAGTTAGAGGGGAGGGGGAGATGAGGGAGAGAGACAGAGGGAGTTAGGAGGGAGAGGGAGAGAGAGAGAGTGACAGAGGGAGTTAGAGGGAGGGAGGAGATGAGAGAGAGAGAGAGAGAGAGAAGACAGAGGGTGTTAGAGGGAGGGGAGATGAGAGAGAGTGACAGAGGGAGTTAGAGGGAGGGGAGATGAGGGAGAGAGAGAGAGAGAGACAGGGAGTTAGAGGGAGGGGGAGATGAGAGAGAGACAGAGGGAGTTAGAGGGAGGGAGGAGAGGAGAGAGAGAGAAACAGAGGGTGTTAGAGGGAGGGGAGAGAGAGAGAGTGACAGAGGGTGTTAGAGGGAGGGAGATGAGGGGAGAGAGAGACAGAAGGAGAGTTAGAAAGAGGAGGAGATGGGAGGAGAGAGCAGAGAGGAGACAGAAGGAGTTAGAGGAGGAGAGAGGGAGAGAGAGAGAGAGAGAGATGAGTGAGAGAGAGAATGGAAAGATGGGGAGATGAGGTTAGAGAGAGAGAGACAGAGGGAGGAGAGAGGGAGATGAGGGAGAGGAGAGAGGACAGACTGAGTTAAAGGGAGGGGAGATGATGGAGAGAGAGAGAGAGGAGAGAGAGAGAACAGAGGAAATATATATGGGAGAGAGGAGAGTGAGTGAAACATTAGAAAGATCTGGAGAGAGATGTACAACAGACTGTGGGAGTTCAAATTGGCAAAAAAGACACATTTCTTTCCACAGGGAGTTAGGGTGAGAGGGGATGCATTAAGCCCAGACCCTCTTCAACATAGATATCAAGGAGTTGGAGGAGGCACTGAGAAGAAATCTCAGCACCCGGACCCTACTAGATGGTGTTGAAGTCAAATGTCCACTGTTTGCTGAGTGACAGGTGGGAGTTACCAGGGAGGGCCTGATCAGGGACAGAGAGAGAGAGAAACAGATCTGTTAGAGGAGGGGAATGACATCAGCGTGACAGAGGGAGTTCAGACCTGGGCCCTGAGGGACCACAAAGATGTCCAGTTGCCAGAGACCAAGAGACAGAGGGAGTTAGACAGGGGAGATGAGAAGCACCCAAAAGGGAGTTATACCTCGGGGAAACAGGAGCGAGACAGTTAACTTCCACAAAGCTTAGAGGGGAGATGAAACAAGAGACAGAGGGAGTTATGCCAGGGAGGGAGAGTAGAGAGGACATTAGGATCTGGCTAAAAATACTTGAATCAGTTATAGAACCAATTGCCCTTTATGGTTGGAGGTCTGGGGTGAGGAAGAGAGAACTCACAAAATGGGACAAACAGGGATTGAGACTCTGATGCAGAGATTCTGCAAAAATATCCTCTGTGTACAAGGTAAAACACCAAACAATGATACCCAGACAATGCATACCCAAGAGACAGAGGAGGGAGATGACCACCTAAAAGGGAAAGATAATAAAGGGATCACCTAGGGAGGGAATGAGAGAAGAGAGACAAGCAAGTTGGTCCTGGGGGAGATGAGAAGAGAGACAGACAGAGGGAGTTAGAGGGAGGGGAGAAGAGGGAGAAACAAACAGAGGGAATTACTTGAGGGATTGGAAAGATGAGAGGAGAGAGACAGAGGGATTTTTGGGAGGGGGATGAGGGAGAACCAGGCAAGTCAGTTAGAGAAGGACAAATTCTTATTTTCAATGAGGCCTAGGAACAGGGAGTTAAGGGAGGCCTGAGAGGGGCAGAAGAGAGATTTGGAGTTAGAGGGGGGGGATTTTTAAGAGAGAGTTACAGAGGGAGTTAACCAGGAGATAGCTGAGAGAGACAGAGGGAGTTGAGGAGGGCCTAGGGAGAGAAGTGGAGAACAGCATGCAGGAGCAGAGGACAGAGGGAGGGTGGAACAGAGGGAGGAGATGAGGGGAGAGACAGTAACTAGCATGTCTCCACCGAGAGATAGGCTGCAGGTAATACAGAAGGAAGGAAACTGTTAGAGAGATGGTAGATGGGATGAGTGGAATGGAGAGGAAAGAGCTAAATAGGTTATAAGGAGAGAGGAGAGAGGAGGAGGGTGGAACAGAGATGGAGAGGAGAGAGGACAGACTGAGTGAAACATTAGGAAATATATATGGAGAGAGGAGAGTGAGTGAAACATTAGGAAATATATATGGAGAGAGATGTACAACAACTGTGTGATTCAAATTGGAAAAACACACATTTCTTTCCACAGGGTCGATGGGGTGAGACAGGGATGCAGATTAAGCCCAACCCTCTTCAACATATATATCAACAAATTGGCGAGGGCACTAGAACAATCTGCAGCACCCGGCCTCACCCTACTAGAATCTGAAGTCAAATGTCCACTGTTTGCTGATGATCTGGTGCTTCTGTCCCCAACCAAGGAGGGCCTGCATCAACACCTAGATCTTCTGCACAGATTCTGTCAGACCTGGGCCCTGACAGTAAAACTCAGTAAGACCAAAATAATGGTGTTCCAAAAAATGTCCAGTTGCCAGGACCAAAAATACTAATTTAATCTAGACACCGTTGCCCTCGAGCACCCAAAAAACGATATATACCTCGGCCTAAACATCAGCGCCACAGTTAACTTCCACAAAGCTGTGAACGATCTGAGAAACAAGGCAAGAAGGGCCTTCTATGCCATCAAAAGGAGCGTAGAATTCTTCACTCCAATTAGGATCTGGCTAAAAATACTTGAATCAGTTATAGAACCAATTGCCCTTTATGGTTGTGAGGTCTGGAGGGCTCACCAAGGGAAGAACTCACAAAATGGGACAAACAACAAATTGAGACTCTGCATGCAGAATTCTGCAAAAATATCCTCTGTGAGGTAAAACACCAAACAATGCATGCAGAGCAGAATTAGGCCGATACCCATAATGATCAAAATCCAGAAAAGAGCAGTTAAATTCTACAACCACCTAAAAGGAAGCGATGCCCAAACCTTCCATAATAAAGCCATCACCTACAGAGAGATGAATCTGGAGAAGAGGGAAGCAAGCTGGTCCTGGGGCTCTGTTGGAAACACAAACACACCCCACAGAGCCCAAGGACAGCAGCACAATTAGACCCAACCAAATCAGGGAAAAACAAAAGCTAATTACTTGACACATTGGAAAAAGAGGAAGGAGAGAGCCAGTAGGATTTTTTAATTTTTTTTTTTAATTGTACCTTTATTTAACCAGGCAAGTCAGTTAAGAACAAATTCTTATTTTCAATGACGGCCTAGGAACAGTGGGTTAACTGCCTGTTCAGGGCAGATGGACAGATTTGTACCTTGTCAGCTTGGGGGTTGAATGGCAACCTTCCAGTTACTAGTCCAACTCTCTAACCACTAGGATACGCTGCTGCCCCAGATTGGCATTGAGGATGGCCGATATGGAGTGGCAGAACAGCATGCAAGCAGAGGACAGTAGGGAGGGTGGAACAGAAAGATGGAGGGAGGAGGGAAATGACAGTAATCTAGTGTCTCCACCTCACAGTGGGATCCAGGTAATACACTAAGGATATAGAACACTGTTGGAGAGGGTGATGGGATGAGGGAGGGAGGGAGGGGAGAGAGGGATGGAGGGAGGGAGGGAGGAGGGAGGGAGGGAGGGAGGAGGAAGGAATGGAGGGAGAGAGGGATGGATGGAGGGAGAGAGGGATGAATGGAGGGAGAGAGGGATGGATGGAGGGAGAGAGGGATGGATGGAGGGAGAGAGGAATGGAGGGAGAGAGGGATGGAGGGAGAGAGGGATGAATGGAGGGAGAGAGGAAGGAATGGAGGGAGAGTGGGATGGATGGAGGGAGAGAGGAGATGGAGGGAGAGGGAGGGGGAGGGAGGAGAGAGGGAGGGAGGGAGGAAGGAATGGAGGGAGGATGGGATGGATGGAGGGAGAGAGGAATGGAGGAGAGAGAGGGATGGAGGGAGAGAGGGATGGATGGAGGGAGGGAGGGATGGAGGGAGAGAGGGATGGATGGAGGGAGAGAGGAATGGAGGGAGAGAGGGATGGAGGGAGGGAGGGATGGATGGAGGGAGAGAGGGATGGAGGGAGAGAGGGATGGAGGGAGGGAGGAGGGATGGATGGAGGGAGAGAGGGATGGAGGGAGGGAGGGAGAGAGGGATGGAATGAGAGAGGAATGGAGGGAGAGAGGGATGGAATGAGAGAGGAATGGAGGGAGAGAGGGATGGAATGAGAGAGAGGGAGAGAGGAATGGAGGGAGAGAGGGATGGAGGGATGGAGGGAGAGAGGAATGGAGGGAGAGAGGAATGGAGGGAGAGAGGGATGGAGGGAGGGAGAGAGGGATGGAATGAGAGAGGGAGAGAGGAATGGAGGGAGAGAGGGATGGAGGGAGAGAGAGATGGAGGGAGAGAGGGATGGAGGGAGAGAGGGATGGAGGGAGAGAGGGATGGAGGGAGAAAGGAATGGAGGGAGAGAGGGATGGAGGGAGAGTGAGAGTGAGAGAGGAATGGAGGGAGAGAGGGATGGAGGGAGAGAGGGATGGATGGGAGAGAGGGATGGATGGAGGGAGAGAGGAATGGAGGGAGAGAGGGATGGATGGAGGGAGAGAGGAATGGAGGGAGAGAGGGATGGAGGGAGAGAGGGATGGATGGAGGGAGAGAGGGAATGGAGGGAGAGAGGGATGGAGGGAGGGAGGGAGGGAGAGAGGGATGGAATGAGAGAGGAATGGAGGGAGAGAGGGATGGAGGGAGAGAGGGATGGATGGAGAGAGGGATGGATGGAGGGAGAGAGGGATGGAGGGAGAGAGGGATGGAGGGAGAGAGGGATGGATGGAGGGAGAGAGGAATGGAGGGAGAGAGGGATGGAGGGAGAGAGGGATGGATGGAGGGAGAGAGGGATGGAGGGAGGGAGGGAGAGAGGGATGGAATGAGAGAGGAATGGAGGGAGAGAGGGATGGAATGAGAGAGGAATGGAGGGAGAGAGGGATGGAATGAGAGAGAGGGAGAGAGGAATGGAGGGAGAGAGGAATGGAGGGAGAGAGGAATGGAGGGAGAAAGGGATGGAGGGAGAGAGGAGATGGGGAGGGAGAGAGGGATGGAGGGAGAGAGGGATGGAGGGAGAAAGGAATGGAGGGAGAGAGGGATGGAGGAGAGAGAGAGGGAGGAATGGAGGGAGAGAGGGATGGAGGGAGAGAGGAATGGAGGGAGAGAGGGATGAATGGGAGGGAGGGATGGAGGAGAGAGGAATGGAGGGAGGAGGGATGAATGGAGGGAGAATGGAGAGGAATGGATGGGAGAGAGAGGAATGGATGGAGAGAAATGGAGGGAGAGAGGGATGGAGGGAGAGAGGGATGGAATGAGAGACAGGGACAGGAATGGAGGGAGAGAGGGATGGAGGAGACTGAGATGGAGGTAGACAGAGGGATGGAGACATAGAGACAGGATGGAGGGAGAAAGGAATGGAGGGAGAGAGGGATGAATGGAGGGACAGACAATGGAGGGAGACATACTGAGACAGACAATGGAGGGAGAGAGGGATGGAGGGACAGACTGGGATGGACATAGAGAGGGATGAATGGAGGGAGAGATAATGGAGGGAGACATAGGGAGAGAGAAATGGAGAGAGAGGGATGGAGGGAGAGAGGGATGCATGGAATGAGAGACATACTGAGAGGAATGGAGGGAGACAGGGATGGACAGACATACTGAGATGGACATACTGAGACAGGGATAGGAGAGAGACATGGAGACTGAGAAAGGAATGGACAGACAGACTGAGGGATGACATGGACTGAGACAGGAATGGAGACAGACATACTGAGACAGACAACTGGAGACAGACATACTGGGATGGACTGAGACAGACATAGGGAGACAGACATACTGGACAGACATACTGGGATGACATACTGAGACAGACATACTGGAGGGAGAGAGGGATGAATGGACAGACAGAGGACATGAGACTGAGGACTGAGACAGACATACTGAGAGACAATGGAGACAGACAGACTGGGATGGACATACTGAGAGGAATACTGAGACAGACATACTGAGAGAGACATATGGAGACAGACATACTGAGACAGACATACTGGAGGGAGAGACATACTGAGACAGACATACTGAGATGACATACTGAGACAGACATACTGAGACAGACATAGGGGGAGACAGGGATGGAGGGAGAGACATATGGAGGTAGAGATGACATACTGAGACAGACATAGAGACAGACATGGAGGGAGACAGAATGGAGGACATACTGAGACAGAGGGATGAATGGAGGGAGACAGGAATGGAGGAGACAGAGGGAGACTGAAATGGAGGGAGACAGACATGGAGGGAGAGACAGACATACTGAGACAGAATAGGGAGAGAGGGATGGAGGGAGAGAGGGATGGACTGAGACAGGGATGAATGGAGACATACTGAGAGGAATGGAGGGAGAGAGGAATGGAGGGAGAGAGGAATGGAGGGAGAGAGTGATCAAATTAAACTAGATGGAGATACAGACATACTGAGACAGACATACTGAGACAGACATACTGAGACAGACATACTGAGACAGACATACTGAGACTGACATACTGAGACAGACATACTGAGACAGACATACTGAGACAGACATACTGAGACTGACATACTGAGACAGACATACTGAGACAGACATACTGAGACAGACATACTGAGACAGACATACTGAGACTGACATACTGAGACAGACATACTGAGACAGACATACTGAGACAGACATACTGAGACAGACATACTGAGACAGACATACTGAGACAGACATACTGAGACAGACATACTGAGACTGACATACTGAGACAGACATACTGAGACAGACATACTGAGACAGACATACTGAGACTGACATACTGAGACAGACATACTGAGACAGACATACTGAGACAGACATACTGAGACAGACATACTGAGACTGACATACTGAGACAGACATACTGAGACAGACATACTGAGACAGACATACTGAGACTGACATACTGAGACAGACATACTGAGACAGACATACTGAGACAGACATACTGAGACAGACATACTGAGACAGACATACTGAGACTGACATACTGAGACAGACATACTGAGACAGACATACTGAGACAGACATACTGAGACAGAGACTCTTTGAGGTGTTCAAAACTGTTGATGTGGCCCAAATGTTCAAATGGCACCCTATTCCCTGCATAGTGCACTACTTTATACCAAATGGCACCCTATTCCCTGCATAGTGCACTACTTTATACCAAATGGCACCCTATTCCCTGCATAGTGCACTACTTTATACCAAATGGCACCCTATTCCCTGCATAGTGCACTACTTTATACCAAATGGCACCCTATTCCCTGCATAGTGCACTTCTCTATACCAAATGGCACCCTATTCCCTGCATAGTGCACTATTTTATACCAAATGGCACCCTATTCCCTGCATAGTGCACTACTTTATACCAGAGCTCTATGGCACCCTATTCCCTGCATAGTGCACTCATTTATACCAAATGGCACCCTATTCCCTGCATAGTGCACTACTTTATACCAGAGCTCTATGGCACTCTAGAGCTCTTTGGCAGCTCCTATACGTGCTTCTACACCTGCATTGCTTGCTGTTTGGGGTTTTAGGCTGGGTTTCTGTACAGCACTTTGAGATATCAGCTGATGTACGAAGGGCTATATAAATACATTTGATTTGATTTGATTTGATATTCCCTACATAGTGCACTACTTTATACCAGAGCTCTATGGGGAATAGGGTGTCACTTAGGGATGCACTACTGTGGCATTTCCCTGTGTAAGAGGTGCCATTTAACAGCGTGCCACTTCAAGTCTCTCCTCCTGGACACACAGACCACTGATACGTTCAGACACCCTGTAGTTTCATTCTCTGGCTTCTCTATCTGTGAAGGAATTGCCATTTAAAAGAACCTGAAACACACCTGCCTCACCTCTTTATCAGCTAGTGTGTGTGTGTGTATGTGTGTGTGTGTGTGTGTGTGTGTGTGTGTGTGTGTGTGTGTGTGTGTGTGTGTGTGTGTGTGTGTGTGTGTGTGTGTGTGTGTGTGTGTGTGTGTGTGTGTGTGTGTGAGTGAGAGAGAGAGTGTAACTGTGAGTGTGTAGAGTGACTATGAGTGTGCGTGTGAGTGTGTGACTATGAGTGAGTGTGACTGTGAGTGTGTGACTGACTGTGAGTGCGTGAGAGTGTGAGTGTAACTGTGAGTGTGAGTGTGTATGAGTATGAGTGTGTGTGACTGTGAGTGTGCGTGTGAGTGTGACTGTGTGACTGTAAGTGTGACTGTGTGTGTGTATGAGTGCGTGTGTGAGTGTGACTGTGAGTGTGTGACTGACTGTGAGTGCGTGTGTGAGTGTGACTGTGAGTGCGTGTGTGAGTGTGACTGTGAGTGTGTGACTGTGTGAGTGTGACTGTGAGTGTAACTGTGACTGAGTGTGACTGTGAGTGCGTGTGTGTGTGAGTGTGTGTGACTGTGAGTGTGTGTGTGTGACTGTGCCTGTGTGTGTGTGAGTGTGACTGTGAGTGCGTGACTGTGACTGTGTGTGTGTGATTGTGACTGTGAGTGTAACTGTGAGTGATAGAGGTCGATTAATCAGAATGGCCAATTAATTAGGGCCGATTTCAAGTTTTCATAACAATCGGAAATCTGTATTTTTGGACGCGGATTTTGTCGATTTTTTTATTTGATTTTTTATTGTAATTTTTTTACACCTTTATTTACCCTTTATTTAACCAGGCAAGTCAATGAATTAAGAACACATTCTTATTATCAATGACGGCCTAGGAACAGTGGGTTAACTGCCTGTTCAGGAGCAGAACGACAGATTTTCACCTTGTCAGCTCTGGGATTCAATCTTTGCTCTGCATGGGTAACGCTGCTTCAAGGGTGGCTGTTGTCGATGTGTTCCTGGTTCGAGCCCAGGTAGGGGTGAGGAGAGGGACGGAAGCTATACTGTTACACTAGCAATACTAAAGTGCCTATAAGAACATCCAATAGTCAAAGGTTAATGAAATACAAATGGTATCGAGAGAAATAGTCCTATAATATAATAATAAATAAAACTTTTTAATATAAGACTCATTTAAAAGGAACCACCAGCTTTTATGTTCTCATGTTCGAGCAAAGAACTGTGTGCATAGCTTTCTTACATGGCACATATTGCACTTTTACTTTCTTCTCCAACCCACTTTACCCTGCATTATTTAAACCAAATTGAACATGTTTCATTAATTATTTGAGGCTAAACCATTTATTGATGTATTATATTAAGTTAAAATAAGTGTTCATTCAGTATTGTAATTGTCATTATTACGAATAAATGTTAAAAAACCTGGGAATTAATCTGGATCGACTTTCATGGTCCTCCAAGGAACCACCAGCGTCGGAAAAAATCATAATGTTCTCATGTTCTGAATGTGTGTGTGGGTGTAATTGTGAGTTTGTTAACTACATGGCTGTGACTGTGACTTTGACTTGTGTAACTCCAACACTTTGTTTTTGTGAGTTTGTTAACTGTGAACTGTGTTCCATAACTGTTTGTTGATGTGAGTAAATTGTGAGTTTTTATTGATGTACTTTATTACTATGTAAGTGTAAAATGGATGTTCATTAATTTGAGTTTGTGTAACTGTTACTGTGACTGTGACTGTGAAAAACTGTGTGAGTGTGACTGTGAATGTGGATGTGAGTGTAATTGTGAGTTTGTGTAACTGTGTGACTGTGACTGTGATAACTGTGTGAGTGTGACTGTGAATGTGGATGTGAGTGTAATTGTGAGTTTGTGTAACTGTGTGACTGTGACTGTGACTGTGTGTAACTGTGTGAGTGTGACTGTGAATGTGGATGTGAGTGTAATTGTGAGTTTGTGTAACTGTGTGACTGTGACTGTGACTGTGTGTAACTGTGTGAGTGTGACTGTGAATGTGGATGTGAGTGTAATTGTGAGTTTGTGTAACTGTGAGTGTGTGTGAATGTGAGTATGAGTGCAACTGTGAGTGTGTGTGAGTGAGTGAGTGAGTGTGAGTGTAACTGTGAGTGTGTGTGACTGAGTGTGATTGTGACTGTGAGTGTAACTGTGAGTGTGTGTTAGTATAACTGTGAATGTGAGTGTGACTGTGAGTGTGACTGATTGTAAGTGTGAGTGTGAGTGTAACTGTGTGTGATTTTGACTGTGAGTGTGTGTGTGACTATGAGTGTGACTGTGATTGTGGCTGTGAGTGTGAGTGTAACTGCGAGTGTGTGTTAGTATAACTGTGAATGTGAGTGTGACTGTGAGTGTAACTGTGAGTGTGACTGATTTTGAGTGTAACTGTGTGTGTGATTTTGACTGTGAGTGTGTGTGTGTGACTATGAGTGTGACTGTGAGTGTGATTGTGACTGTAAGTGTGAGTGTGACTATGAGTGTGAGTGTGACTATGAGTGTGAGTGTGACTATGCGTCTGATTGTGACTGTGACTATGAGTGTGAGTGTGACTATGAGTGTGAGTGTGACTATGATTGTGAGTGTGACTATGAGTGTGACTATGAGTGTGATTGTGACTGTGACTATGAGTGTGACTGTGACTATGAGTGTGAGTGTGACTATGAGTGTGCTTGTGACTGTGACTGTGAGTGTGACTATGAGTGTGATTGTGACTGTGACTATGAGTGTGAGTGTGACTATGAGTGTGAGTGTGACTATGAGTGTGATTGTGACTATGAGTGTGACTGTGACTGAGTGTGAGTGTGACTATGAGTGTGAGTGTGACTATGAGTGTGACTATGACTGTGACTGTGACTATGGGTGTGACTGTGACTATGAGTGTGACTATGAGTGTGAGTGTGACTATGAGTGTGATTGTGACTGTGACTATGAGTGTGACTGTGACTATGAGTGTGACTATGAGTGTGACTGTGACTATGAGTGTGGGTGTGACTGTGAGTGTGACTGTGACTATGAGTGTGAGTTTGACTATGAGTGTGACTGTGACTATGAGTGTGACTGTGACTATGAGTGTGAGTGTGACTATGAGTGTGAGTGTGACTATGCGTGTGACTGTGACTATGAGTGTGAGTGTGACTATGAGTGTGAGTGTGACTGTGACTATGAGTGTGAGTGTGACTATGAGTGTGACTGTGACTATGAGTGTGACTGTGACTATGAGTGTGAGTGTGACTATGAGTGTGAGTGTAACTATGTGTGTGATTGTGACTGTGACTATGAGTGTGACTGTGACTATGAGTGTGAGTGTGACTATGAGTGTGAGTGTGGTCCTTCTGTAGCACAGTTGGTTGAGCATGGCGCTTGTAATGCCAGGGTAGTGGGTTCGATTCCCGGGACCACCCATACGTAGAATGTATGCACACATGACTGTAAGTCGCTTTGGATAAAAGCGTCTGCTAAATGGCATTTATTATTATATTATATATTAGTGTGACTATGAGTGTGAGTGTGAGTGTGAGTGTGACTATGAGTGTGACTGTGACTATGAGTGTGAGTGTGACTATGAGTGTGCTTGTGACTGTGACTGTGAGTGTGACTATGAGTGTGATTGTGACTGTGACTATGAGTGTGAGTGTGACTATGAGTGTGAGTGTGACTATGAGTGTGATTGTGACTATGAGTGTGACTGTGACTGATTGTGAGTGTGACTATGAGTGTGAGTGTGACTATGAGTGTGATTGTGACTATGAGTGTGACTGTGACTATGAGTGTGAGTGTGACTATGAGTGTGAGTGTGACTATGAGTGTGATTGTGACTGTGACTATGAGTGTGACTGTGACTATGAGTGTGACTGTGACTATGAGTGTGAGTGTGACTATGAGTGTGAGTGTAACTGTGTGTGTGATTGTGACTGTGACTATGAGTGTGAGTGTGACTATGAGTGTGATTGTGACTGTGACTGTGAGTGTGACTATGAGTGTGATTGTGACTGTGACTATGAGTGTGAGTGTGACTGTGACTATGAGTGTGAGTGTGACTATGAGTGTGACTGTGACTATGAGTGTGCGTGTGACTATGAGTGTGATTGTGACTGTGACTTTGAGTGTGAGTGTGACTATGAGTGTGAGTGTGACTATGCGTGTGACTATGAGTGTGAGTGTGACTATGAGTGTGAGTGTGACTGTGACTATGAGTGTGAGTGTGACTATGAGTGTGACTGTGACTATGAGTGTGACTGTGACTATGAGTGTGAGTGTGACTATGAGTGTGAGTGTAACTGTGTGTGTGATTGTGACTGTGACTATGAGTGTGACTGTGACTATGAGTGTGACTGTGACTATGAGTGTGATTGTGACTATGAGTGTGAGTGTGACTATGAGTGTGCTTGTGACTGTGACTGTGAGTGTGACTATGAGTGTGATTGTGACTGTGACTATGAGTGTGAGTGTGACTATGAGTGTGAGTGTGACTATGAGTGTGATTGTGACTATGAGTGTGACTATGAGTGTGAGTGTAACTGTGTGTGTGATTGTGACTATGAGTGTGAGTGTGACTATGAGTGTGAGTGTGACTGTGACTATGAGTGTGACTATGAGTGTGATTGTGACTGTGACTATGAGTGTGAGTGTGACTATGAGTGTGAGTGTGACTATGAGTGTGAGTGTGACTATGAGTGTGACTGTGACTATGAGTGTGAGTGTGACTATGAGTGTGCTTGTGACTGTGACTGTGAGTGTGACTGAGTGTGATTGTGACTGTGACTATGAGTGTGAGTGTGACTATGAGTGTGAGTGTGACTATGAGCGTGACTGTGACTATGAGTGTGACTGTGACTATGAGTGTGACTGTGACTATGAGTGTGAGTGTGACTATGAGTGTGAGTGTGACTATGAGTGTGATTGTGACTGTGACTATGAGTGTGACTGTGACTGAGTGTGACTGTGACTGTGACTATGAGTGTGACTGTGACTATGAGTGTGAGTGTGACTGTGACTATGAGTGTGACTGTGACTATGAGTGTGAGTGTGACTATGAGTGTGACTATGAGTGTGACTGTGACTGTGACTGTGAGTTTGTAAGTATAAAATAAGTTAGTGGTAGTATCCAGAGTAAATGCTAACTAGCAATTCATTGCTGATCTAACGCTACTTAGCAACTTCCTTCAAAATGCACGCAAATAAATCCACATAATATCCACCAGTTCATCTGACTCTGGGGAACTAGATAAGTAGATAACTAGAACTAGATAACTAGATAACTAGAACTAGATAACTAGAACCAGATGATATATGATATATGATATATAACTAGATCACTAGATCACTAGATAACTAGATCACTAGATAACTAGAACTAGATAACTAGAACTAGATGACTATATAACTAGATAACTAGATCACTAGATAACTAGAACTAGATAACTAGAACTAGATGACTATATAACTAGATCACTAGATCACTAGATAACTAGAACTAGATAACTAGAACTAGATGACTATATAACTATATAACTAGATCACTAGATCACTAGATCACTAGATAACTAGAACTAGATAACTAGAACTAGATAACTAGAACTAGATGACTATATAACTAGATAACTAGAACTAGATGACTGTATAACTATATAACTAGAACTAGATAACTAGAACTAGATAACTAGAACTAGATAACTAGAACTAGATAAAGGGCCTCATTCACTAAATCCTTTAATGATCCATTCAACTCAAAAAGGTGTTATCTAGAACCTAAAAGGTGTTATCTAGAACCTAAAAGGTGTTATCTAGAACCTAAAAGGTGTTATCTAGAACCTAAACGGTGTTATCTAGAACCTAAATGGTGTTATCTAGAACCTAAAAGGTGTTATCTAGAACCTAAATGGGTTATTTTGCTGTCCGCACAGAAGAACCCTTTGAAGAACCCTTTTGGGTTCCATGTTGAACCCTTTCCACAGAGGGTTCTACATGGAACCCAAAAGGGTTCTGCTGTATGTTGAACTAAAAAGGGTTCTCCTATGATAGTGTACCCCTCTCCTCATGTTTTTCTGAGTAAGTAAACTTCTCCCCCTCCATGATGTATGGGATGGGGGTTGGAGGTGGGGGTGGGCACAGCTGGCAGCAGATTGGTTTATAGAGCACGTCTGGTATTTGGCCCTGCTACTAAACACTAATGCTGTAGTCCTGACTATGGTTCTCATGTCACCTCTCACTCTCTCTATCGCTCTCTCTCTTTCTTTCTCTCCTCTCTCTCTTCTCCCGCTCCTCTCTCTCTCGACCCCCTCTCTTCTCCTCCCACCTCTCTCTCTCTCGACCCCCTATCTTCTCCTCCCACCTCTCTCTCTCGACCCCCTCTCTTCTCCTCCCACCTCTCTCTCTCTCGACCCCCTCTCTTCTCCTCCCACCTCCTCTCTCTCTCTCTCTCTCTCTCTCTCTCTCTCGACCCCCTCTCTTCTCCTCCCACCTCTCTCTCTCTCTCTCTCTCTCGACCCCTCTCTTCTCCTCCCACCTCTCTCTCTCTCTCTCTCGACCCCTCTCTTCTCCTCCCATTTCTCTCTCTCTCGACCCCCTCTCTTCTCCTCCCACCTCTCTCTCGACCCCCTCTCTTCTCCTCCCACCTCTCTCTCTATCTCGACCCCCTCTCTTCTCCTCCCACCTCTCCCTCTCTCTCGACCCCCTCTCTTCTCCTCCCACCTCTCTCTCTCTCTCTCTCTACGCCCTCTCTTCTCCTCCCACCTCTCTCTCTCGACCCCCTCTCTTCTCCTCCCACCTCTCTCTCTCCCTCGACCCCCTCTCTTCTCCTCCCACCTCTCTCTCTCTCTCGGCCCACTCAATTCTCCTCCCGCTCCTCTCTCTCGACCCCCTCTCTTCTCCTCCCACCTCTCTCTCTCTCGACCCCCCTCTTCTCCTCCCACCTCTCTCTCTCTCGACCCCTCTCTTCTCCTCCCACCTCTCTCTCTCTCTCTCTCTCTCTCTCTCTCTCTCTCTCTCTCTCTCGACCCCCTCTCTTCTCCTCCCACCTCTCTCTCTCTCTCTCTCTCTCTCTCTCTCTCTCTCTCTCTCTCTCTCTCTCTCTCGACCCCTCTCTTCTCCTCCCACCTCTCTCTCTCTCTCTCTCTCTCTCTCTCTCTCTCTCTCTCTCTCTCGCCCCCTCTCTTCTCCTCCCACCTCTCTCTCTCTCTCTCTCTACCCCTATCTTCTCCTCCCACCTCTCTCTCTCTCTCTCTCGACCCCCTCTCTTCTCCTCCCACCTCTCTCTCTCTCTCGACCCCCTCTCTTCTCCTCCCACCTCTCTCTCTCTCCCTCTCTCTCTCGACCCCCTCTCTTCTCTTCCCACCTCTCTCTCCCTCTCTCTCTCGACCCCCTCTCTTCTCCTCCCACCTCTCTCTCTCTCTCTCTCTCTCTCTCTCTCTCTCTCTCTCTCTCTCTCTCTCTCTCGACCCCTCTCTCCCCTCCCCCTCTCTCTCTCTCTCTCTCTCTCTCTCTCTCTCTCTCTCTCTCTCTCTCTCTCTCTCTCGACCCCCTCTCTTCTCCTCCCCCCTCTCTCTCTCTCTCTCTCTCTCTCTCTCTCTCTCTATCTCTCTCTCTCGACCCCCTCTCTTCTCCTCCCCTCTCTCTCTCTCTCTCTCTCTCTCTCTCTCTCTCTCTCTCTCTCTCTCTCTCTCTCTCTCTCGACCCCCTCTCTTCTCCTCCCACCTCTCTCTCTCTCGACCCCCCTCTCTTCTCCTCCCACCTCTCTCTCTCTCTCTACCCCCTCTCTTCTCCTTCCACCTCTCTCTCTCTCTTGGCCCCTCTCTTCTCCTCCCACCTCTCTCTCTCTCGACCCACTCTCTTCTCCTCCCACCTCTCTCTCTCTCTTGACCCCCTCTCTTCTCCTCCCACCTCTCTCTCTTGACCCCCCTCTCTTCTCCTCCCGCTCCTCTCTCTCTCCCTCCCTCATTCTCTCTCTCTTTCCATCCGCTGTGGCTGCCATGTCGTTGATGCAGAGAGTGAGACGACCTAACCAGACCCTGTTAACTGTTTACACACACACTCGCAGTCACACACACACACACACACACACACACACACACACACACACACACACACACACACACACACACACACACACACACACACACACACACACACACACACACACACACACCACGCTCTACAGCAGAAACTAGTCCTTGAGACTTTGGTTCTTTGTTGTTCCTCTGCAGTCAAAACAGAAGAGACGAAACAATGTTGTTATCTAAAGAAGAAATGTATTATGTTGCTATGGAGACTACTGAGTTAATTTGTCTATTCTCAGTATGCTGTGTGTGTGTGTGTGTGTGTGTGTGTGTGTGTGTGTGTGTGTGTGTGTGTGTGTGTGTGTGTGTGTGTGTGTGTGTGTGTGTGTGTGTGTGTGTGTGTGTGTGACCGACTGGTGTTCAAATCCGGGTCTCCACCATGTGTGCCACTGTGCTATCCCACTGAGCTAAAGTCAAAGCATTAGCTTGGGCATCTAGTGTAAGTCTTTAGGTCTCAGGCAACGCTACTCATCATGGGAGCATGAATAACCAAACCATCTCTGTTATGTGTTTATGTTCTGTTGTTGTACTGGGCTGCTCCTGCCTCTCAGTTCTTTAAGAACGTGGAGTTCAGGGAGATTTTGAAGGGTCTCTTTTGTGCCTTCCCCTCTCTTCTCCTCTCCTCCGTCTGCCTCCCCTCCTTCTCTTGTTCCCCCAGACAGAGAGAAGAGAGAGAGAGAGGGGGGAAGAGAGTGGGATGGAGGGAAAGAGTAGAGGATGTAGAGAGCAGGCGTTCCTCTCCTTCAAACGGTGTCCCTGGGGGATTACTACAAGTCTGGCTTGAGTTAGGGAACCAGAGTAGAGACACTACCCTCCTCTCCCCCTCCCTCCTCGCGCCCTAACTCCACTCACCCTCACTCCTCTCCTATCCTCCCTCCTCTCCCCCTCCCTCCTCTCCTCTCCTCTCCTCTCCTCTCCTCCTCACTCCCCTCCCTCTCTCTTTAGTCTAAGCCCCCAAATTCAGCATCCACCTCTCCTACATTCCCCTCTTCCCTCCATTCTCACATTGGATAGACAGAGACGTGCCTCTCTCTCTCTACCTCCTTCTCTTCCCTCCATTCTGACCAGCTGTTGTCTGGATCACTGCTTAGAAGCTGCTTAGGTGGAGCTAGGTAGCGCGCACCTTAGCAACAACCTCTCTCTTTCTCTCCCTCTCTCTCGTTCTCTTTCTTTCTCTCTACAAGGTGAACCTTCTATACAGGTCTTCTCAGACCTGCTGTTGTTGATGCGTGGGACCATTTGGACACACTGATTGGGCCTTTCTTTGCTGCATTGTTCAGTACTGTGTCCCAAATGACACCCTGTTACCTATAAAGTAGTGCACTACATAGGGAACACTACATAGGGAGCACTACATAGGGAACACTACATAGGGAACACTACATAGGGAGCACTACATAGGGAGCACTACATAGGGAACACTACATAAGGAACACTACATAGGGAGCACTACATAGGGAACACTACATAGGGAGCACTACATAGGGAACACTACATAGGGAACACTACATAGGGAGCACTACATAGGGAACACTACATAAGGAACACTACATAGGGAGTACTACATAGGGAACACTACATAGGGAACACTACATAGGGAACACTACATAGGGAGCACTACATAGGGAACATTACATAAGGAACACTACATAGGGAGCACTACATAGGGAACACTACATAAGGAACACTACATAGGGAACACTACATAGGGAACACTACATAGGGAGCACTACATAGGGAACACTACATAAGGAACACTACATAGGGAACACTACATAAGGAACACTATATAGGGAACACTACATAGGGAACACTACATAAGGAACACTACATAGGGAGCACTACATAGGGAACACTACATAGGGAACACTAAATAGGGAACACTTAATAGGGAGCACTACATAGGGAACACTACATAGGGAACACTACATAGGGAACACTACATAGGGAACACTACATAGGGAACACTACATAGGGAGCACTACATACGGAACACTACATGGGGAGCACTACATAGGGAACACTACATAGGGAACACTACATAGGGAACACTACATAGGGAGCACTACATAGGGAACACTACATAGGGAACACTACATAGGGAGCACTACATAGGGAACAGGGTACTGTTCGGAACACCATGTTTTGACTGTGATATAAAATGACAGACTGTGTGTGGCCAGCTGTAGCTCACAGAGTTTATCCCTGAAAACATCTAAGGTGTGTGACTTAATAACAGTTTTGTCCCTGTGACTCTTCCGTAGTTCTAACGTTCGTAAGAGTTCTGAAATCCCAAAGTTATTTAGCTCTGAAGTTCTTTCAAGGCTGACAGTAGTAGCTGTCCAGTAGTAGCTGTCCAGTAGTAACTGTCCAGTAGTAGCTGTCCAGTAGTAGCTGTCCAGTAGTAGCTGTCCAGTAGTAACTGTCCAGTAGTAACTGTCCAGTAGTAGCTGTCCAGTAGTAGCTGTCCAGTAGTAACTGTCCAGTAGTAACAGCTCCGTGGGTTTAAAAGATTTTCACCGTCAGGAAGAATCTGTGAGAGTGAGCCGACTTGGTGACCAAACTAAACTAGTAACCAAACTAAACTAGTAACCCATCACCCTTTAATTACCAGTCTCTACTCTCTATACATCCCCAAACTAAACTAGTAACCAAACTAAACTAGTAACCAAACTAAACTAGTAACCCATCACCCTTTAATTACCAGTCTCTACTCTCTATACATCCCCAAACTAAACTAGTAACCAAACTAAACTAGTAACCAAACTAAACTAGTCACCAAACTACACTAGTAACCAAACTAAACTAGTAACCCATCACCCTTTAATTACCAGTCTCTACTCTCTATACATCCCCAAACTAAACTAGTAACCAAACTAAACTAGTAACCTCTCACCCTTTAATTACCAGTCTCTACTCTCTATACATCCCCAAACTAAACTAGTAACCAAACTAAACTAGTAACCAAACTAAACTAGTAACCAAACTAAACTAGTAACCAAACTAAACTAGTAACCAAACTACACTAGTAACCAAACTAAACTAGCGACCCCTCACCCTTTAATTACCAGTCTCTACTCTCTATACACCCCCAAACTACACTAGTAACCAAACTAAACTAGTAACCAAACTAAACTAGTAACCAAACTAAACTAGTAACCAAACTACACTAGTAACCAAACTAAACTAGCGACCCCTCACCCTTTAATTACCAGTCTCTACTCTCTATACATCCCCAAACTAAACTAGTAACCAAACTAAACTAGTAACCAAACTACACTAGTAACCAAACTAAACTAGTAACCAAACTAAACTAGTAACCAAACTAAACTAGTAACTCCTCACCCTTTAATTACCAAGCTCTACTCTCTATACACCCCCAAACTACACTAGTAACCAAACTAAACTATTAACCCCTAACCCTTTAATTACCAGTCTCTACTCTCTATACATCCCCAAACTAAACTAGTAACCAAACTAAACTAGTAACTCCTCACCCTTTAATTACCAAGCTCTACTCTCTATACATCCCCAAACTAAACTAGTAAACAAACTAAACTAGCAACCCCTCACCCTTTAATTACCAGTCTCTACTCTCTATACATCCCCAAACTAAACTAGTAACCAAACTAAACTAGTAACCAAACTAAACTAGTAACCAAACTACACTAGTAAACAAACTAAACTAGCAACCCCTCACCCTTTAATTACCAGTCTCTACTCTCTATACATCCCCAAACTAAACTAGTAACCAAACTAAACTAGTAACCAAACTAAACTAGTAACCAAACTAAACTAGTAACCAAACTACACTAGTAACCAAACTAAACTAGCGACCCCTCACCCTTTAATTACCAAGCTCTACTCTCTATACATCCCCAAACTAAACTAGTAACCAAACTAAACTAGTAACCAAACTAAACTAGTAACCAAACTAAACTAGTAACCAAACTAAACTAGTAACCAAACTAAACTAGTAACCAAACTACACTAGTAACCAAACTAAACTAGCGACCCCTCACCCTTTAATTACCAGTCTCTACTCTCTATACATCCCCAAACTAAACTAGTAACCAAACTAAACTAGTAACCAAACTAAACTAGTAACCAAACTAAACTAGTAACCAAACTAAACTAGTAACCAAACTACACTAGTAACCAAACTAAACTAGCGACCCCTCACCCTTTAATTACCAAGCTCTACTCTCTATACATCCCCCTAAACAAACTAAACTAGTAACCAAACTAAACTAGTAACAAACTAAACTAGTAACCAAACTAAACTAGTAACCAAACTAAACTAGTAACCAAACTACACTAGTAACCAAACTAAACTAGCGACCCCTCACCCTTTAATTACCAGTCTCTACTCTCTATACATCCCCAAACTAAACTAGTAACCAAACTAAACTAGTAACCAAACTAAACTAGTAACCAAACTACACTAGTAACCAAACTAAACTAGTAACCAAACTACACTAGTAACCCCTCACCCTTTAATTACCAGTCTCTACTCTCTATACATCCCCAAACTAAACTAGTAACCAAACTAAACTAGTAACCAAACTAAACTAGTAACCAAACTAAACTAGTAACCAAACTACACTAGTAACCCCTCACCCTTTAATTACCAGTCTCTACTCTCTATACATCCCCAAACTAAACTAGTAACCAAACTACACTAGTAACCAAACTAAACTAGTAACCAAACTACACTAGTAACTCCTCACCCTTTAATTACCAGTCTCTACTCTCTATACATCCCCAAACTACACTAGTAACCAAACTAAACTAGTAACCAAACTAAACTAGTAACCAAACTACACTAGTAACCAAACTAAACTAGCGACCCTCACCCTTTAATTACCAGTCTCTACTCTCTATACATCCCCAAACTACACTAGTAACCAAACTAAACTAGTAACCAAACTAAACTAGTAACCAAACTACACTAGTAACCAAACTAAACTAGCGACCCCTCACCCTTTAATTACCAGTCTCTACTCTCTATACATCCCCAAACTAAACTAGTAACCAAACTAAACTAGTAACCAAACTAAACTAGTAACCAAACTAAACTAGTAACCCATCACCCTTTAATTACCAGTCTCTACTCTCTATACATCCCCAAACTAAACTAGTAACCAAACTAAACTAGTAACCAAACTACACTAGTAACCCCTCACCCTTTAATTACCAGTCTCTACTCTCTATACATCCCCAAACTAAACTAGTAACCAAACTAAACTAGTAACCAAACTAAACTAGTAACCAAACTAAACTAGTAACCAAACTACACTAGTAACCCCTCACCCTTTAATTACCAAGCTCTACTCTCTATACATCCCCAAACTAAACTAGTAACCTCTCACCCTTTAATTACCAGTCTCTACTCTCTATACATCCCCAAACTAAACTAGTAACCAAACTAAACTAGTAACCAAACTAAACTAGCAACCCCTCACCCTTTAATTACCAGTCTCTACTCTCTATACATCCCCAAACTAAACTAGTAACCAAACTAAACTAGTAACCAAACTAAACTAGTAACCAAACTAAACTAGTAACCCCTCACCCTTTAATTACCAAGCTCTACTCTCTATACATCCCCAAACTAAACTAGTAAACAAACTAAACTAGTAACCAAACTAAACTAGTAACCAAACTAAACTAGTAACCAAACTACACTAGTAACCAAACTAAACTAGTAACCAAACTAAACTAGTAACCAAACTAAACTAGTAACCAAACTAAACTAGTAACCAAACTACACTAGTAAACAAACTAAACTAGTGACCAAACTACACTAGTAACCCTTCACCCTTTAATTACCAGTCTCCCCTCTGTTTTGGGGCTTTTTCTCCCAAAATATATCTTTTATTTATCTTCATCTAGTTCTAATGTCTTGTATTGTGTATAGTGGAGGTGGGCACCTTATGGAGCATGTATAGAAACGTCCCTTATATATAGACACATAGGTGTGGAATGTCACAGTCCCCTGCCAACGTGGCAGGCATCTTTATTGTCTTCACAATAGTAAATTGCCTAAACTTACCTCTCTCTCTCCTTGGTTACTGGATTGTACTTTCACCATGTCACAGACATCATTTACATCTTAGAGGGTCTCCCTCCTCCACTAATCTTCAAAGCCCCCCCCCTCTCCCTGTCCCCCTCTTAGTCCCCCTATCCTCGTTACCTTAAGCTGTCTGTAAAGGATTTGACTCGGGATCCCATGGGATTCTGAAGAGTTCTAAAGGAGGTTCTGATTGATTCACAGGGTTCTAAATGACACTACATGGCCAAACCTATGTGGACACCTGCTCGTCAAACATCTCATTCCAAAATCATAGCCGTTAATATGGAGTTGGTCCCCCCCTTTGCTGCTGTAACAGCCTCCACTCTTCTGAGAAGGCTTGATGTGGAAGGCTTTCCTATAGATAATGGAACATTGCTACAGGGACTTGCTTCCATTCAGCCACAAGAGCATTAGTGAGGTCGGGTTACTGATGTTTTGGCGATTAGGGCTGGCTCACAATTGAAAGTTACAATTCATCCCAAAGGTGTTCGATGGGGTTGTGTCTACAGGGGCATTGTCATGCTGAAACAGGAAAGGGTCTTCCCCAAACTCTTACCACAAAGTTGGAAGCACAGAATCGTCTAGAATGTCATTGTATGCTGTAGCGTTAAGAATTCCCTTCACTGGTATTTAGGGCCCTATCCCAAACCATTAATTACCATTATGTTGGTTAGATAGTAGACAGCAGAGGAGTTTATGGAGGAATTAGAGACACACACACACACACATAAGCAAGCAAGAACACCCACAAACACACACAAGAACACACAATCGTTTAATCTGGATTAATTACCCATAATCCACCCTGCCAGATGTCTGCTGCATGCCTTTGAATGTTGTGGGTCGGGGGTCGATACAGAGAGGGGATCCAACGTTTCAATGAACCTGGAGAGCTCTCTTCTCTATCCACCCTCCTTCCTCTCCACCCCTCTTCCTCTCCACCCCTCTTCCTCTCCACCCCTCTTCCTCTCCACCCCTCTTCCTCTCCACCCCACTACCTCTCCACCCCTCTTCCTCTCCACCCCTCTTCCTCTCCACCCCTCTTCCTCTCCACCCCTCTTCCTCTCCACCCCTCTACCTCTCCACCCCTCTTCTTCTCCACCCCTCTTCCTCTCCACCACTCTTCCTCTCCACCCCTCTTCCGCTCCACCCCTCTACCTCTCCACCCCTCTTCCTCTCCACCCCTCTACCTCTCCACCCCTCTACCTCTCCACCACTCTTCCTCTCCACCCCTCTTCCTCTCCACCCCTCTTCCTCTCCACCCCTCTTCCTCTCCACCCCTCTTCCTCTCCACCCCTCTTCCTCTCCACCCCTCTTCCTCTCCACCCCTCTACCTCTCCACCCCTCTACCTCTCCACCCCTCTTCCTCTCCACCCCTCTTCCTCTCCACCCCTCCTTCCTCTCCACCCATCTTCCTCTCCACCCATCTTCCTCTCCACCCCTCCTTCCTCTCCACCCCTCTTCCTCTCCACCCCTCTTCCTCTCCACCACTCTTCCTCTCCACCCCTCTTCCTCTCCACCCCTCTTCCTCTCCACCCCTCTTCCTCTCCACCCCTCTTCCTCTCCACCCCTCTTCCTCTCCACCACTCTTCCTCTCCACCCCTCTTCCTCCGCTCATCTCTCCTTTCAAGTTGATCAGTCAGACAATGAGTCAGTCAGCCAGTCCTGTCAGACAGACAGACAGCGAAAAGACCCATACAAGCAGTGTGTAATTATGTGATCACTTTGAGTTTCTATAGTAGAGGAATTTGGCAATGTTTGTGGCCTGTACGAAGGTTTGGAACTCAAGAGGTTGTGTAAATGGAGTTTAGTCTGTTGTGTAAATGGAGTTTAGTCCGTTGTGTAAATGGAGTTTAGTCTGTTGTGTAAATGGAGTTTAGTCTGTTGTGTAAATGGAGTTTAGTCTGTTGTGTAAATGGAGTTTAGTCTGTTGTGTAAATGGAGTTTAGTCCGCTGTGTAAATGGAGTTTAGTCTGTTGTGTAAATGGAGTTTAGTCTGTTGTGTAAATGGAGTTTAGTCTGTTGTGTAAATGGAGTTTAGTCCGCTGTGTAAATGGAGTTTAGACCGTTGTGTAAATGGAGTTTAGTCCGCTGTGTAAATGGAGTAAAAGCTTGAAAAGAGCTGATTTCATTCTGTGGCTTGGTGTGTTGACATTTATATGGTTGATAGATTGTGCTGGCATTTGCAGTTGTGTTTTGTTCCAATGGTGTTTAAACTACAGGTAAAACTGCAGAGCAATGCACTTTGTCAGAGGGAGGGAGGGAGGCAAGAGGGAGAGAGGAAGGGAGGGAGGAAACAGAGGGAGGGAAGGAGGGAGAGAGAGAGAGAGGAGGAGAGGAGGGGAGGGAGGAGGAGGGAGGGAGGGGAGGAGGGAGGGAGGAGGAGAGGGAGGGAGAGGGGAGGGAGGAGAGAGGGAGGGAGGGAGGCAAGAGGGAGGGAGGGAGGGAGGAGAGGAGGGAGGGAGAGAAGAGAGAGAGAGGATAGGGGTGGAGGGAGGGAGAGAAGGGAGGAGAGGGGGTGGAGGAGGGGGAGGGAGGAGGAGGGGGTGGAGGAGAGCGAAGAAGGGGAGGAGAGGGGGTGGAGGGAGGAGGAGAGAGAGGGAGGTGAAGGAGGAGAGGGGGTGGAGGGAGGGCGGAGGGGGTGGAGAGGGGTGGAGGAGGGCGAGAGGGGAGGAAAGGGCTGGAGGGAGGGCGAGAGGGGAGGAGAGGGTGGGAGGGGAGGCGAGAGGGGAGGAGAGGGGTGGAGAGGAGGGCGAAGGGGAGGAAAGGGGTGGAGCGAGGGCGAGAGGGGAGGAGAGGGGGTGGAGGGAGGGCGAGAGGGAGGGAGGGAGGAGTAACTTTCTATTACTTACTATTAGAATCCTTTATAGTCATAAAATAGGTTGAAATATATCTTGATGTTATGGGTTTGAGACATCCCTTTTTAAAGTGATAAGGGAGAGACAGATGGAGAGATAGAAATAGATAAAACATATATAGATCCACCCTTACAGTAAAACCACATGATTTCACATGATTTCACATGGATTTTTACAGGTGTAATCATGTGAAAATGTGGTTTTGGAAGACTTCACATGCGATCACGTGTTTTCACATGTGTAGTGTCATGTTATCACATGTCGCTTTACACGTTGTCACATGTTATCACATTCATTTCACATCAGATCACATGTGAAATTCATGTGGATTTTCCGTAAGGGTGGGAAGAGAGAAGAGGTCATCAGGGATGTGAGGTAACGTCTCTCTCTCCTTTCTCTCTCTCTCGTGTCTCTCCATCTTCCTCTTTCTCTCATTTCTCTCTCTCTCCTTCTTTTTCTTGCTCTCTCTCTAGCTCTCTCCTTTCTCTTTGTCTTTGTCTTTGTCTCTCTCTCTCCTTTCTCTCTCTCTTTTCTCTCCCTCTTCCTCTCTCTCTCCTTTCTCTCTCTCTCTCGTTTCTCTCCATCTTCCTCTTTCTCTCCTTTCTCTCTCTCCTTTCTCTCTCTCTTTTCTCTCCCTCTTCCTCTCTGTCTCCTTTCTCTCTCTCCTTTCTCTCTCTCTTTTCTCTCTCCATCTTTCCCTCCCCTCTAGCTTTTCCTCTCCTCTTTCTTTCATAGTGTGACAGCTGCATTGTTTTCATGCCAGTTGAAGAAAGACAGTGAAGAGAGAGAGGGAAGGAAAGATAGAGGGAAGGAAGGAGAGAGAGGGAAGAAAGGAGAGAGAGGGAAGGAAGGAGAGAGTGAGTGAGAGTGAAGGAAGGAGAGAAAGACAGTGAGGAATGAAGGAGAGAGAGAGTGAGGGAATGATAGCGAGAGTGAGGGAAGGATAGAGAGAGAGGGGAAAGAAAAGAGAGACAGTGAGGGAAGGAGAGAGAGACAGTGAGGAAGGAGAGAGTGAGGGAAGGAAGGAGAGAGATAGAGTGAGGGACAGAGAGAGAGAGAGTGAGGACAGAGAGAGAGTGAGGGAAGGAGAGAGAGAGTGAGGGATGGAGAGAGAGAGAGTGAGGGACAGAGAGAGAGTGAGGGAAGGAGAGAGAGAGTGAGGAAGGAGAGAGGAAGGAGGAAGGAAGAGAGAGAGAGAGAGTGAGGGACGGAGAGAGAGGATGGAAGGATGGAGAGAGAAGAGAGAGAGTGAGGGAAGGATGGAGAGAGAGAGAGTGAGGACAGAGGACAGAGAGAGAGGGAGGGAGAGAGAGGAGAGGAGGAAGGATGGAGAGAGAGAGAGTGAGGGACGGACAGAGAGAGAGTGAGGAAGGAGAGAGAGAGTGAGGGATGGAGAGAGAGAGAGTGAGGGAAGGAGAGAGAGAGTGAGGGAAGGAGAGAGAGAGTGAGGGATGGAGAGAGAGAGAGTGAGGGAAGGAGAGAGAGAGTGAGGGATGGAGAGAGAGAGAGTGAGGGAAGGAGAGAGGGAGGGAAGGGAATTCACATCATTTGAGTCAGTTGGAAGTGTACCCGTGGATGTATTTCAAGGCCTACCTTCAAACTCAGTGCCTCTTTGCTTGCACGGGGGTGGCAGCATCATGTTGTGGGGGTAATTTACTGCAGGAGGGACTGGTGCACTTCACAAAATAGATGGCATCATGAGGATGGAAAATTATGTGGATATATTGAGTGAGAGAGAGAGAGAGAGAGGAGAGGGAAGAGGGTGGGGAGAGAGAGGGAGAGGGAGAGAGAGAAGAGAGAGAGGAGTGAGTGAGGGAAGAGAGAGGGGAGAGGGAAGAGGGAGAGAGGAGACTATGAGAAGAGGAGAGGCCTCCAGTGTGGTCCTGTCTTGTTTTTGCCTGTGACCTTGTATTTCCCCTGCTGTTCTGTACCTCGTAAAACACAGAACTACACTGCCCCCCCTCCCGTGTGTGTGTCTGTGTGTGTCTGTGTGTGTCTGTGTGTCTGTTGTGTCTGTGTCTGTGTGTCAGTGTGTCTGTGTGTCTGTTTGTCTGTGTCTCTGTGTGTGTGTCTCCCTCTCTGTGTCTGTGTCTGTGTGTGTGTGTGTGTGTGTGTCTGTCTCTCTCTGTGTCTGTCTATCTGTGTGTCTGTCTGTATCTGTGTGTGTGTGTGTGTGTGTGTGTGTGTGTGTGTGTGTGTGTGTGTGTGTGTGTGTGTGTGTGTGTCTGTCTCTCTCTGTGTCTGTCTATCTGTGTGTGTGTCTGTATCTGTGTGTGTGTGTGTTTGTCTCTGTGTGACTGATATTAACACGTTTTGGGTTCCATCCTGCCTCTGTCTGCTCCTAAAGACACTATTATTTAGGCTCCCGAGTGGCGCGTTTGGCCGGGGTAGGAGGTCATTGTAAATAAGAATTTGTTCTTAACTGACTTGCCTGGTTAAATAAAGGATAAATTAAAACATTTACAATTCCCTTCTGTCAGGACCAGTCAGTCTGGGTTCATGTGTGAGAGACTGTCACTAACACATCAGGACCAGTCAGTCTGGGTTAATGTGTGAGAGACTGTCACTAACACATCAGGACCAGTCAGTCTGGGTTCATGTGAGAGAGACTGTCACTAACACATCAGGACCAGTCAGTCTGGGTTCATGTGAGAGAGACTGTCACTAACACATCAGGACCAGTCAGTCTGGGTTCATGTGAGAGAGACTGTCACTAACACATCAGGACCAGTCAGTCTGGGTTCATGTGAGAGAGACTGTCACTAACACATCAGGACCAGTCAGTCTGGGTTCATGTGAGAGAGACTGTCACTAACACATCAGGACCAGTCAGTCTGGGTTCATGTGAGAGAGACTGTCACTAACACATCAGGACCAGTCAGTCTGGGTTCATGTGAGAGAGACTGACACTAACACATCAGGACCAGTCAGTCTGGGTTAATGTGTGAGAGACTGTCACTAACACATCAGGTTAATGTGTGTGAGAGACTGTCACTAACACATCAGGTTAATGTGTGTGAGAGACTGTCACTAACACATCAGGTTAATGTGTGTGAGAGACTGTCACTAACACATCAGGTTAATGTGTGAGAGAGACTGTCACTAACACATCAGGTGTGTGTCTGCCGTCATGACTGCAGTGACTCTGGTTCATGACTTGTTCCCTTGCGAATATGGAGGTCTACGGGTACAAAGACACAGAAAATCCATTGGACATGATAGTATTCAAATCAAATCAAATCAAATCAAATCAAATTTATTTATATAGCCCTTCGTACATCAGCTGATATCTCAAAGTGCTGTACAGAAACCCAGCCTAAAACCCCAAACAGCAAACAATGCAGGTGTAAAAGCACGGTGGCTAGGAAAAACTCCCTAGAAAGGCCAAAACCTAGGAAGAAACCTAGAGAGGAACCGGGCTATGTGGGGTGGCCAGTCCTCTTCTGGCTGTGCCGGGTAGAGATTATAACAGAACATGACCAAGATGTTCAAATGTTCATAAATGACCAGCATGGTCGAATAATAATAAGGCAGAACAGTTGAAACTGGAGCAGCAGCACAGTCAGGTGGACTGGGGACAGCAAGGAGCCTTCATGTCAGGTAGTCCTGGGGCACGGTCCTAGGGCTCAGGTCAGTTGAAACTGGAGCAGGAGCATGGCCAGGTGGACTGGGGACAGCAAGGAGTCCTCATGTCAGGTAGTCCTGGGACATGGTCCTAGGGCTCAGGTCCTCCGAGAGAGAGAAAGAAAGAGAGAAGGAGAGAATTAGAGAACGCACACTTAGATTCACACAGGACACCGAATAGGACAGGAGAAGTACTCCAGATATAACAAACTGACCCTAGCCCCCCGACACATAAACTACTGCAGCATAAATACTGGAGGCTGAGACAGGAGGGGTCAGGAGACACTGTGGCCCCATCCGAGGACACCCCGGACAGGGCCAAACAGGAAGGATATAACCCCACCCACTTTGCCAAAGCACATCCCCCACACCACTAGAGGGATATCTTCAACCACCAACTTACCATCCTGAGACAAGGCCGAGTATAGCCCACAAAGATCTCCGCCACGGTACAACCCAAGGGGGGCAACCCAGACAGGCCGACCACAACAGTGAATCAACCCACCCAGGTGACACACCCCCAGGGACGGCACGAGAGAGCCCCAGCAAGCCAGTGACTCAGCCCCGTAACAGGGTTAGAGGCAGAGAATCCCAGTGGAAAGAGGGGAACCGGCCAGGCAGAGACAGCAAGGGCGGTTCGTTGCTCCAGAGCCTTTCCGTTCACCTTCCCACTCCTGGGCCAGACTACACTCAATCATATGACCCACTGAAGAGATGAGTCTTCAGTAAAGACTTAAAGGTTGAGACCGAGTTTGCGTCTCTGACATGGGTAGGCAGACCGTTCCATAAAAATGGAGCTCTATAGGAGAAAGCCCTGCCTCCAGCTGTTTGCTTAGAAATTCTAGGGACAATTAGGAGGCCTGCGTCTTGTGACCGTAGCGTACGTGTAGGTATGTACGGCAGGACCAAATCATGATCGATGGTATCAAAAGCAGCACTAAGGTCTAGGAGCACGAGGACAGATGCAGAGCCTCGGTCCGATGCCATTAAAATGTCATTTACCACCTTCACAAGTGCCGTCTCAGTGCTATGATGGGGTCTAAAACCAGACTGAAGCATTTCGTATACATTGTTTGTCTTCAGGAAGGCAGTGAGTTGCTGCGCAACAGCCTTCTCTAAAATCTTTGAGAGGAATGGAAGATTCGATATAGGCCGATAGTTTTTTATATTTTCTGGGTCAAGGTTTGGCTTTTTCAAGAGAGGCTTTCACATATTCACATCTCTACTAGCCCGCCGATTTATTTTATTGGATTGAAAGCTGCAGACCCCCCCATTCACGATGGGTTAGAGATGTTTCATCTCTCCTTCAAGCATTTATCTTATTGGATTGAAAGCTGCAGACCCCCATTCACGATGGGTTAGAGATGTTTCATCTCTCCTTCAAGCATTTATCTTATTGGATTGGAAAGCTGCAGACCCCCCATTCACGATGGGTTAGAGATGTTTCATCTCTCCTTCAAGCATTTATCTTATTGGATTGAAAGCTGCAGACCCCCATTCACGATGGGTTAGAGATGTTTCATCTCTCCTTCAAGCATTTATCTTATTGGATTGGAAAGCTGCAGACCCCCCCATTCACGATGGGTTAGAGATGTTTCATCTCTCCTTCAAGCATTTATCTTATTGGATTGAAAGCTGCAGACCCCCCCATTCACGATGGGTTAGAGATGTTTCATCTCTCCTTCAAGCATTTATCTTATTGGATTGGAAAGCTGCAGACCCCCATTCACGATGGGTTAGAGATGTTTCATCTCTCCTTCAAGCATTTATCTTATTGGATTGGAAAGCTGCAGACCCCCATTCACGATGGGTTAGAGATGTTTCATCTCTCCTTCAAGCATTTATCTTCCTATGCAATGAGCTCCACAGATCTGGGTATTGAGTGACTGTAGATATTCAAGGTCAGGTCCCTACAGGTGTCGGCCTATACACAAACTATTAGTGAATAAGATTAAATGTGCTCTCTGCAAAGTTAAGTGAAGAAGTATTTGTGGGCTGTGAACAAAAAACATCTGATTGTGTGTATATCATATACGCTACCGGTCCAAAGTTTGGACACACCTGCTCATTCAAAGGTTTTTCTTTATTTGTACTATTTTCTACATTGTAGAATAATAGTGAAGTTATCAAAACTATGAAATGACACATGGAATCAGGTAGGAACCAAAAAAGTGTTAAACAAATTAAAATATATTTGAGATTTTTCAAAGTAGCCATCCTTTGCCTTGATGACAGCTTTGCACACTCTTTGCATTCTCTCAACCAGCTTCACCTGGAATGCTTTTCCAACAGTCTTAAAGGAGTTCCCACATATGCTGAGCACTTGTTGGCTGCTGATAGAGACATACCCCAAAGCGACTTACAGCTGTAATCGCAGCAAAAGGTGGCGCTACAAAGTATTAACTTAAGGGGCTGAATAATTTTGCACGCCCCCATTTTGCAGTTTTTGATTTGTTAAAAAAGTTTGAAATGTCCAATAAATGTCGTTCCACTTCATGATAGTGTCCCACTTGTTGTTGATTCTTCACAAAAAAGACAGTTTTATATCTTTATGTTTGATGCCTGAAATGTGGTAAAAGGTTGCAAAGTTCAAGGGGCCGAATACTTTCGCAAGGCACTGTAAATCAGTGTCACCAGCAAAGCACCCCCACACCTTCACACCTCTTCCTCCATGCTTCACGGTGGGATCCACATGCAGAGATCATCCGTTTTCCCACACCGCGTCGCACAAAGACATGGGTGGTTGGAACCAAAAGTCTCCAATTTGGACTCCAGACCAAAGGACACCAGTCTAATGTCTATTGTTCATGTTTGTTGTTTGTTGTTCAAGTCTCCTCTTCTTATTGGTGTCCTTTAGTAGTGGTTTCTTTTGCAGCAATTCGACCACGAAGGCCTGATTCACACAGTCTCCTCTGAACAGTAGATGTTGAGATGTGTCTGTTACTTGAAATCTGTGAAGCATTTATTTGGGCTGCAATTTCTGAGGCTGGTAACTCTAATGAATGTATCCTCTGCAGGAGAGGTAACTCTGGGTCTCCTTTTCCTGTGGCGGTTCTCATGAGAGCCAGTTTCATCATAACGCTTGATGGTTTTTGCAACTGC